>NC_061136.1:6723593-7329486 GCF_905220365.1 Vanessa cardui
ACAAGTGACTTCAGAAGAAAATGATATTATATGTCTACATTAAAGTTACTAGAACAATTAAATCCTATTAATAATAATACCAACAATGATAGTGTGGACTATGAAAGCAGACTGTTATAAGCTTCCTATCTGAGTTTGAGTTGGCACTGTAGTAAGTTTTGCAACTAAAGTATCTTCAGCAAATATTAATTGAAGAGGTAGTTCTACCCCCATTCGAAGACAAATACTTAGGACGTAGTTTGCGAGTGGTATTAGACTTCAAACGTTAAACTATACAATAGAATGTATAAGTTCGCGTTCTACATACTTAGTAAACTCAAATAACATGACTTAGCTGATATTTTAAGCCTGTCTATCTGAGATAGTTATTAATATGTGTCTGAAGCAACATCGAGAATTTATTTAGAAAATAAAAATTATATAAATAGATTTTCCTAAGCTTTTTTCAAATTTAATTGGCTAATTATATAGGCTATCGGAATTCGGCGATATTCGATCTACATAGCAAAAGTACAAAATTACTGACCGACATACAACGCAAAACCTAAAACGGTTTCATGAAATTTTGCACAGAAATTATTTTGGTGAGCTCTTGAAACACCCGGTGAGTTGAAGAAGGATTTATCAGAGTTCATGTCCTAAAATATAATGCGATTAAAGTTTACTATTTGATATATAGAAATCAATGTTTGGGCATCCTCTTGTCAGGTCAAGACGGTTAGTTATTACATCATTTTTCATAAATCCTTTAATAATTGCATCCTCGCACCTGAGAGGATGAAATTTAACATTAGCGATCCTATCAACTCGTATCGAAGTTTTTCACATTATTTGGTTAGAAATATGAAAATTGGTATTTATGCTTCTGTATTGAGCAAAAAGTATTATAGTTTTTTTTTTATATATATTCTTAAAAGTATTGTATTTAAAATTAATTTCAGAATCACCTTTGAAGTTCCAAATAAGTATATAGGCAACGAAACCCAAAAAACTTCATATGACACTTTGCCTTATTAATTGAACTGGTGACAGGTGGTGGGCTGGTTCTTTTTTTCCAGAATATCGATATTACGATTCAACGAGAAAATGCGGCTAGCGTTTTTGCTACCATGCCACATGGTCATGGTTTGCCCAAAAAATATTTTTCAACTTTTTGTCCACAATTGAACCCTAGAAAAACAAACTAAACTACTATTAATACATTAGAAAATTTGGTGGGTTTCTGTTTTGTTGTCTTTAATGGAATATCCCACAGTGGTTATAAAATAAAATTACTTTAAACAAATTTACTAACTACCAAATATTTTAAGTTTTCATATAGGTACTGAGCGTCTGCCCTGACTTTGTATGGGTGAAATAAAATTTTGTTCGTGAACCTGGAACCTGTCCTATCGCTACGACATGCAGATTCAAGCTAAACTTATCCATAGACCCAGTCACCACACACAAAAATCTCATCAAAGTAAAACTCATTTAGGAGAAGTTCAGTGACACACGTTAAAAAAATTACAGGAATAAAGATAGTAAACAATCAAACATGGAATTTTTTCGATTACCGTAATATTAATATCTATATATACGTTATAGTAATATCTATAAGTAGGTACTTTAAATAGTCATTAATTCCTTTTATCTTATCAAAGTTCATAATTTGTTACAAATTATTTAAATGATATGTTCCATTGAGTCATATCCTTATCTGTCATATTAAATTATTGCGGATTTACTCATTGCTATAATATAAATAAAAATTTAAGATTATACTTAATTTTCATTCTATGTAAATAAAGTAAAATGTAAGTCTATAAATATCCTACAGCTGGGCTTAGCTTTCCTCTTACGTTGAGGAGAAGGTTTGGAAGTTATACCACCACACTACTTTATAATTAAAATCGATTGCTATATCTCAAGATATGCGCTGCGCACGTATATCTATCTATATGATTTGAGTAAAAAGATAAAATACAAAAAAATAGGTATAGATTTGCACCGCTACCGGAAACGAAAGTAGTTAGGTAACTAATGATGGAACCGAGATGATGGCCGAGTTGTTAGAACGTCATCTTAATCCATGATTACGGGTTCAAACCCAGACAAGCACCACTGAATTTTCATGTGCCTTATTTGTATTATAATTCATCTCGAGCTCGGCGGTAAAAATAAACATCGCGAGGAAACCTGCATTTGTCTAATTTCAACGAAATACCACTTAAATATTCCACCAACCCGCACTAGAGAAGAGTTTTGAAATATGCTTCTAACCTTATCCTCGAAAGGAGAAGAGGCACTAAGACTAACCCGGCAGTGAGAAATTTACAGGCTGTTACTACTACTAATGATGCAATCAAAATAAACACCGATTATTAAACTTTCAATAAATCAAGTAATTAATTTACTCTAGATATTTGAAGGGTGTTTTTACATTGAACATAGTAAATAAATTGCTTGTTTATCGAGTATACAAGCCTGTATGCGATTCAATTTGATCCGTAATTCATTATAAGAGCCTACACAACATTTTAGAAACGACGCTAAAAGCAAAAGCCCTTTTAAGTTTAACTCATTAAAATTTATCATTAGTAGATTAATGCTCGTATATGTAAAAAATAAGATGCTATATAGATAAGCTAAAATAAATTAAATTATAGTGAAACATCCAATTTAAGACACATATAGTGGTTAGTGTCCTGCGTATTTGGGCTAGTCAAACCAGCGCCTAGGTGACAGGACCCAGTAGTTAGAACGCGAGCATCTTAACTTATGATTGCAGGATCAAACCCAGGTAAGTACCAATGAACTTCCATGCGCTTAATTTGGATTTATAATTAATCTCGAGAATATGGTGAGGAAACCTGTCAATGTATTATTTGAAATGGAGCAGCAAAATGTCATAATATAAATAAAGTCATAAACCTTCTCGTTTTAAATAGATCATATAAAAAAAATACTGGTATGTATTAATTAAGAAATGCGTACTGCGTACCTAATGCAGGCCTTAGTGACATATTACTCAACAGTAATAAGAATAATCACTTATCGACACTTTCCCCATACTAAAACACACCCATGCCTCCCGATCGCCGCACCTTTGTAGGTCCATGAGTTAGAAGGTTTGGAAAATACCATAGTGTAATAAGTGTATAAATACTCATTGCGTAACTATATCGATCTCCGTATATTTAGTACGCGATTGCATTAAAATTTTAACGCTAAACAAATTATCATTTTCTTATGTCCTAAAACTAGCAATATAGAAAATATTGTACCTATCAAAAAAACAAAATGCACAGTTTACAAACTTTAGTCATAAAATTTCAAAACTGATTGATTTGGTGTAATCCTTATGGAATGTTTAAATTAATAATTATTTGCATTGTTTATTCGTTAATAATAAATACGATCTCGAAACACATTTCTTAAAAAATATTAATTTTATTATAAATATATTTGTATTCTAAAATATCTGTATGAAATTATACAGTAAATTTGAAATCAAGCTACGGAAATATTTCAATTTTCCTCAGACAAACTTTTCTTAAGACGAACGAACTCTGAGAGTAATATAAGTATTTGCTGAAAATTTTCAAGCGGGAGTGCAATCAAGAGCTGTTCGATGGCTCAGGTTCAAGTTTCCGTCTGCGAATCCAACTTGTGACCCGTGGCCTTTTTTTCCTATACACCAAGACTTTGATGAAATTTTGAAACTTTTCGAAGAGATTGATTCCGTATTCTGAAATGTCAATGAACTTTCAATTATCAATATTATTTCAAATTATTCTTTTTTACAACTGCATTGTATATATGCAGTATATGTATGGCGAAATATATATTAAGTAGTAGTTGTGTGGTAAAGTGGGAAGATTCATATTCAAAAGGCGAACGATTGAGTTCAGTAATCAAGAGATAATTTAAAAAAAATATATATAGGACATACAGTTTTAGAATTGCTATACCTCAAAATATGGAGATTATATTTGACATTTTCTATTATTATTTATTCTATTATTAAATAACTAAATTTATAAATTAAATATCTTAAGCTATACTACTTATACAATCCCTTTTTGTAACAAATAAATAAAGTAATATATGTTAAATAGAGGGATTTACAGGTACGTTATAAAATTAATTTGATACTATTCAGATCCTATTTTTACACAAGTAGGTTATTTTTAAACTATTTATATTGGATTTTACAAAAAATGACTTTCATAATTTGTTCTGCGAAGTTGTTATTTACTGAATCTACATACTTTCTTTTACCGCCTAATGCATTAATATAATGCCTTTAAGCGTAACATATAAAAAATACACAACACAATAAAATAAAATAAAATACATAACACATATAATTATTGGGTCCCCAATTTGGGTGCTTCGTATATAATAGAATTTCGGACTCTAGATAATCTATCGTTATAACTGTACTTTTCGTCATTAATCATTTAAATTGAATAATATTATCGTTGATTTTTATTATTGAGCTAAATAGTAATTTTGTACCTATAAACTATAAAAATTATAAAGTCATTTTCACTGTTGGTCGGTAAGATTTCTTTATTATCTTTGTCAAAAACAATAAGCAATTTCTTCGAGTAGCGTTTCGTTGTGGCAAACGATAAGTTATCATGCAACATGTATCTACCTACTATCTTAACTCAGAAGCAGATGCATCTGACTTGAAACAATCGAGATCATTATTCTGCCGTATTATCTGTGTATTAACTTATACGAGATTTATCTTCAATATTTCCTCTTAATTCCAAACCTAATTATATTAATGAGTTTGTTTAAGCTTCAGCTACTTAAATTTACTTAGTACTAGCTGTGCCCGCGACCGTGTACGCGTTTGGATTTAACAAAAAAAATATTATTGTAGCCTAAGTTACTCCTTATTACATCAGTTATCTGCCAGTAAAAGTCCCGACAAAATCCAACCAACCGTTCGATCCAACCGTTCCGGAGATTAGCCGGAACAAACAGACGACAGACAAAAATTATAAAAAAATGTTATTTTGGTATGTGTACGTGTTTACATTTATATGCATTTAGTAAAAATTTTGTATGACAAACAGACACTCCAATTTTGTTATATGTATGTATAAATTTAAGCTTCAGTTACTTAAATTTGCTTAGTAGAAAATACAACAAAAATACATATACATATTTAAGTTTTAAATTAAGTACTGCAAATCGAGTATTCATAAAAAAATGTCGTCGGGACGCCCGACAGAAGTGATAACTTAAACTAATCTAAGTTGAACTGTTTAATATTAAAATTGTTTAATGTGAGAAAAGTTGAAGTTAAGTTGGGAACGGTTATTGATTGTAAAGTATATTTTAATAAAATAGAATACGTACCTTACAATTTTGTGTATATACATTATAATTACAGTAATAGAAAGGTAAGCCAGCAAGACTGGCGTAACGCGTTACGTAACGACACGGTTCACCCTCCCGTAAGAAGCTATCGCTTCAAAAATGGAGTTACCGAAACTGGTAAACGCTTCCAACCAAGACCAAATAAGTATCTTACCCTTCTAATGACTGCGCCTAACAGTCAAATATGTAAAAGAGCCAGCGCCATAGTTCCAATGCATTAATAAACATATATATACATACAACAGGATAATATATGTTTGTTACTAATTATTACAATGTATTTTCTGCAATAATAATTAGTCTACTTAGTTTTGTTATAATTTTTTTTATTACAATTACAAAAACTAACGTTTTCATTAAAAATATTTTAAATAAGCATAAAGAGAAATCACTTTCAAAGAAGACATGTAAGGTTCAGCAGTCTTACAGATGTCAACTAAGTAATCCGCTTTTTCACAACTTGTTGAGTTGCAAAATAAAAAGACAACTAAAGTTTGCTCAGTTTTCTTCAAAACAAAGAAAGAGCTTCGGAACTATATTCAATTAAATTGAGCAAACTAAAAAAAAAAAAGAATTGAAATATATTAATTTTATTTTTACTTTCATGGCCTTGAAAATAAGGATATTGTCTTTTAACTTAAACTGTAAGTCTTGGTTTTTCAATTCATTACTATGTAGGATGTTCCAACACTCAAGTACCGTGCTTTGCAAAAAATTAAAATCGTTGGCATACTAGAGTCATGTTTGTTCTTATATTTAATTTAATGTTAAGCGATTCTATAAATTTTAAAATCGCTACTCAGACAGGAAGCCAGATCGAAATCGTGGCGGTCTGGAGGAAATTGCTCATTCTCACGCGAACGACCTCCCTCGAGGGAATGCGCTCTAATGGAAAAAGTTAAAAAAATATACAAAACTTTTTTATTACAATGCCGACGGTTTCATCGCGGATGTAGTGTAACTATTCTGTGCCAACGAGACCGCGAGAGTTAGAGGTTTGGAATATTTTTTCTGTTTTATTTTTTTAAACCGTAATTGCTTTCCCTGTTTTCACCTCTCCTAGTATTTCTGTTCAAGCATGAAGCTATTGTTGTACAGTTCTTTTATATTATATAGTTTTTTATTAAAATAATAACATATTTTTAAATTTCTCATTCAAGTTCTGATTCTATTCAACGTTTTGTGGTCCTGAACCTAAACTCGAGGTTGGGCAAACAGCAGCCTGGGGTCTGGTATATTTTACACAAATCATAGAAAGCACAGCCTGCCCCTGAATCTTCTTGTAATTATTATATAATCTGTAAATTTCTTCCATTTAGTTTATCTTGAAAATATGACATACAATGATAATGTATTTTAAAAACCACTTATCTAATAGTTCCATATTTAACATTTGAATTATCTACAGATATTATTAAATGATCGACTGACAAGCAACTTACAGCCTAAACTCACATCCTGCTATATCCATATGAACTGCAAGATGAAACTGTGCCCAAAATGCCTTAAGAAGCTATTAAAATCATTGTTTATTTTTGGAGGTATATCAAAATTGTTTTTGTTTTTAACAATGGTTGCTTCGGTACATTCAGCTTCGGCATCGGATAGCGAGGGGCAGGTGACCTCCTGATAGGAGTGTGATGCAACATTGAACCCAGCGCCTGTGTCTTGATGGAGTAAGTTGCATTGGGACCCCACTACTTACTCCTGGACTATTTCTTGCGCGCGTTCATCATGCTCGGTAGTGCTGGCCGAAGATAATCTCTATCTGCGAATTTGTGGTATCGCATAAGGAGACCACGGAACGGAAAAGAGAGGAGAGAACCTCTTCGATACGTACCTTCTCATGTACTCTAAATAAAAGCTTATCCTAACCTAACTCTATACAAACAGAAAAATACTAAATTTAAAAAAGGAAACAATGTTTGTTTTGTTTACAATAGTAACAATGAAAATGTTATGGATTAAATAAAGCACACGAGTTATTTATTCGATTACAAGCAATATCTAAATCCTTGTTTCCTAATTATATGTAAGCATATTACGAGTATTAAGTAGGTAGAATAAATAAGTTTTTATCGACTATATAACATTGTATTGAGCTACCAGATTATATTGATGATAAAGATATTTCCCGTTAAAATATTTGTTAATTTAATTCAGATTCGTCTTAGTACAATCCCTTATATTTTAATTTATTTTTAGGTATTGCTTTTCAATGTATAATTATAACTGTAATAATTAAATATTCTTTTGTTAAACAATGTACATATCTTGATTCGAAATACGTACGTATATATATATATATATTATATTTGCACTTTTATTAATAACTTTTACTTTTAAATCTTAATTTTACTAGTATACTAAGCTGTAGCGGATTTACAAATCTGTCGCTAGTAGGCAAGTAGACTATTCAATTTTTGCGGACCCTACTTTTTTTGCAATATTTATGATTTGTGTTCTATAGTCCTCATTACATCGGTTATTTCGCGTTACTAGTATGATTAAAAGCTAGACGATATTTCTGTCAGTTACTATACTAGCGGCAAGATACGATGGCTGTTTTGATACATTAAAAAAAGTGATGTGAAATGTAAATTTATTATCGATGTAATATATTAAAATCTTTGTTTTTTTGCAAGTAATTTAATTCAAGTTTTTGTTGCAAGTAGTATCTGATTTAAAAGGTTTCATAAAAAAAATATAAAATAAGTTTAAGTAATATATTCGAACGAAATCAATTTAAATCAAAAATTGGAATTAGAATGAATAACTTTATAATTACATTACATACAAGAAATAAATTGATACAAAATATTATTTCTATTATCATTTTCTGCAATAAACATATATAAATAAAATAAAATAAATCATTTATAAAATCTAATAAAAAAAAGAGATAAAATATAGAAATCACATTCGATAAATTTTATGACTAACTGCACGTCACTATTGACAATAAAGGCCAACAATTTGCTCCTTTGATGTAATTATTTATTAAATACGAAACTTCATGAGCGGGCAAACGTCAAAACGGCCATCATAGCGTGCCGTTACTATAACAATAATAACAAATTTGGGCTAAATTTGCCGCCCCTGTACATCTGCCGCACTAGGTCCCAGCCTACTTAGCCTATTGGTAAATCCGCCACTGATACTAAGTCATTTATGTGACAAGCTATCACCGTTCATAGAGAACAACCTGTTAGGAAAATTAACCTTTGATACAATAAATGTTATTACTTAATGAATATCTGTATATTTATTATACATTATTATACACTCCCACTGGGTAGCTACCACCCACTCTTCAGATATTCTACCGCCAAAGAACAGTATTGTTATGTACCTGTTTGAAGGGTGAGTGAACCAGTGCATCACATCTTAGTTCCCAAGGTTGACGGCGCATTGGTAACGCAAGGAATAATAATATTTTTTGCATTACCAATTAGCCACCGTCTATGATCGGTGGTGACTACTTACCATCAAGTGATCCATATGCTCGTCCGTCAACCTATACCATAAATATAGGTATATTTTAAGTAGTCATAATTAAATACATGTATATCAACGAAGACTAAGCCCATGCTTTTATCAACTGTATCTATTTATTATCAAATAACCTAACGTAATATTTATTTTGAATTCAAATTTATACGGAATCAATACTAATAAAAATTATACACACAGCTCAACAAACGAATAAAAAAAGAATATCTTTAAAAAGAAACTAATTTTTAACTAATTAAAAATACATATAAATAAAATTAGTTTATAATATATATTATTCTATGTTTTAAATTCAATAGGCTATTTTACAATGCGAAAATAAATTGTGAATTATTGTAATCACTGTATATTATAAGTTTATAAATGGTTATTTACTAACGAAACTTGAAAATAATACTTAATTTATTCAAAAACCAATAAATAAAAATGCATTTTTACAAACGTTTGTCACGTGACACAAAACGCTCCTAATTGGCCGGGCTATAATGAAGTCACTTTCTTGTAAACCTTGCTTTTCTACTATATGTATTATGTACCACAGATTAAATTGCTCAAAGTGACATCACCGACCCCTTTGCAGAGACATATTGTCCAAGTAGCGTTTTCGCGCGTTATTTAAATATGGAATTTTTAATGTGATATTTTTCGGCAAATATGTACTAGAAATAAAAAAATCAACTTTTGCTGGGTTCCTTAACCTCTACTAAATAATATAAAATTTATTTTAACAACCAGTTAAATAGCCTATTGTATAGTAAAAAAAAACTTAATTTTATACATTTTTTTGTTTTACTTTTGGGTCGTCATCTTTGTATACGTTATATGAATCGTTCATTGTAAAAGCGAACTCAAAAGTTTTGTACAAGTATTTTTTTTTATGATATAGGTTGACGGACGAGCATATGGGCCACCTGATGGTAAGTGGTCACCATTACCCATAGACAATGACGACGTGAAAATCGTCAATGCGCCACCGACCTTGGGAACTAAGATATTATGTCCCTTGTGCCTGTAGTTACACTGGCTCACTCACCCTTCAAACCGTAACACAACAATACTGAGTACTGTTGTTTGGCCGTAGAATAACTGATGAGTGGATGGTACCTACCCAGACGGGCTTGCACAAAGCCCTACCACCAAGTAAATAGGTATAAGAGGTCTTTAATCTAAAATTGTCAGTGCAATTGATCCCCTGAAACTAACGCTATGTAATAATAGCACTAATATATTTGAGAACGGTGCTAAAAATTGCTATCTTATCATTATCACACCTTTGATTTTTAAAACATTCACATGCCTTTTTATTCCAATGATATTATCGCGATACGGATTTACGAGATATGACTCAAAATCGTTTTCGAATACTCGTTCAAAATCGGTAAATTCTATAAAGTGCGAACTCATTTTAAATCATTTCTTATAAAATTAAATCGATGACACCTCATAAAATTGTATAAAGCAATTTATTTAAAATTATAAAATTATGAATATTATCACTTAATTACATAACAAATCAGCATTAAGATCCTTTAAGTTTATAAACACAATAACTAATAAAAAACTTTTAACATTTTTAACTTGAGGTAGTAAGAAAATAAAATAATTAGTAATACGAGCAAAATTGATTTTCTTACAACATATAACACGATATAATTTCAATTTTGAATATAACCTCAAATAACTTACGCGTAAATTATGTTACATATTAATAAAAACAATTTCCTGACTTACATTATTTTGCTCGTAGATACAGTATTCGGAATATCTCATATATTCTTATCAAGCTGAGCATTATTTATATTTTCAATACTCGCCAACTATTTAGTAACTCGTGAAAGGCACTAGTGATAGCACGTGACATAAATCAACTCAAAATGTGGTAAGTAAAATTTACTAAAAACAAATGATTAGTCATAGCTAGATGTTAACGTTTAGTGAACGTTTATCTAAAAATAACACTACACTTAACACGTTTCGTTTTAGTGCAGATAATATTTAGAAATTTGCAATATTATTCGAGATTCATCTTCCGTCTCTTTCGCTCTCAAGGCGACGACCTGTTTAACCGTTACTTCGGTACGTGCCGTGGGTAATGCTTTGCATCAGCTCTTAGGAAGGTCGTTTGCTTTTTTTTCATTGTTTACGTATTATTTTCTAACTGACGAAGCTATCTTATAAAACGATAATTACTAAACTAATTTTCTTTATCAATGATGGTAGTTTAAGTCTTATCTTCAACTCGATCACGATTTACTTTTCTACAGATATACGTATAATAATATACATAGTATATTTTTATTGAAACAGGTAGTGTTTAACAATAGTACTTAAAATATAGCACGGTATAAATTTACAATTTCAGATTCACATATAGTATCTTATAAATTCCATACTTCATTTTCGTATTAGGCAAAATTTCTGCCTACAACCCCCCAATTATCATTGAATTTAGGACATTCCATATCATATTATATAAAATTTTAAGGAATATATAAAAAAAGTGTTTTAAAGTCCGATTAAGTATCATCATGATAATGATGTCTTCACACCCATTTTAAATCCTCGTTTAAAATGGGTCTCCGCTTAAAGATTACAATAGAAACATTAACTTATAGACCAACCCCAATTTCAAACACGTAAACCCACAATCTATATCCGTACAAGTGAACGACTTGAACAAGCAGGTAATTAGTTATCAGTATGCGTCATATAAATGACACTAACAACAAAACCATTTTGATCTGACGTCATTCGGAAAATCCAGATATTTTAATATTCAGAGCATTACATAATTTCATATTTCAATTATACAATAGTCAATGTATAATAAAGAGTAAAATGACTATAATAATATAAATGCTTGTATATAATTATATTATATTCTCATATTACCTTTACCCCAAGGTACAGATAATGAATCCGTTTTCATTTTACAAAAGGTAGCTGTCCGGTCTATTTATAATCTTGGACATCGAGATATTCCCTTGCGGATTTTTTATAAAAGAAATACATTAATTCTTTAAAGTATACCTACAGTTTCGTCGCAATATTTATACCAACATATTATGTATATTCAATAACATTCATTTTAATAAAAACAGTGGCGATCATGCTATAAACACGAAAAATATAATAACAAGGTATTCGTAACTGCAATATAATCCCGCAGATATTTTTGCCAAATGTATTACACCGTAAAGGATGAGTTAGCCAGTATTTTTAATTGAACCATAGTGAAGTGCACGCACAAGGAAAATAATATCTCAGATCTTAGTTCCGAAGGTTACTGGTGCATTGGTAATGTAAGTAATAGTTAATATTTCTTACAGCCAATTAGACGGACCGTTTCCCATTCCACTTTTCCTATACTAAAAAACATATACTTAGTTCATTTTATGTCATGATTACAATAATCGTTATTGCCGACGACATTGTACTTGTTGGTGAAGATGGACCTGAGATCCAGAGCAGATTGGAGGATTGGCAACGGAAACTGGAGAATGTTGGCCTGAAAATCAGTAGAACGAAGACTGAATACATGTTCTGCGATTTCGGCGGTCTCTCCGGTCCTGAAGCCATAGCGCTTGATGGCGCAGCTCTTCCAGTCTGCTCCGACTTCCGGTATCTCGGTTCACTCATTCAAGGCGATGGCGAAATAGATCGAGCGGTGAAGCACAGGATTAACACAGGATGGATGAAATGGCGGCAGGTTACGGGAACAATTTGTGACCCCCGTATCCCCCTTAAACTTAAGGGGAAGATCTATAAGACCATGATCAGACCTGCTGTCCTGTATGGATCGGAGTGTTGGGCTACAAAAGGGATGACTGAAAGACAATTGCATGTTGCGGAGATGAGAATGCTGAGAGGCATGTGTGGTGTTACGCGAATGGATAGAGTAAGGAATGAGTATATAAGAGGAAGTTTGAAAGTGATACCGATAGCCGAGAAGTTATGTGAAAGGCGGCTATCATGGTATGGGCATGTAATGCGGAGGAATGAGGAACACATTGTGAGGAAGGCCTTGAGCATGGATGTGGATGGATATAGAGGTAGAGGACGACCAAGGAAACGATGGATGGATTGTGTGAAAGACGACATGGCTAGAAAGAATGTTACTTGTGAGATGACGTCTGACAGAGAAGTATGGAAGGAGAAGACATGCTGTGCCGACCCCAAATAAAATTGGGATAAGGGCAGGAGAATGATGATGAATGATGATACAATAATCGTTATTGTCAGTATGGTAAATCTGACCAAACCGAAAACATTTTCTATGAAAAGCTTTTAGATTTGTGCAAATCGAAACGAACCGTTGTACACACAAATCAATTTGTCCCATGTATTGAGTCGGAAATTTATAAATATGAAAAAAACGTAACAGTTTACACGTCAGGTGTAAAAACGTCACTTTTTCATAAATTTAATTAATTCAAATATAGTAAAATTTGGATTACGGTGTCATTGAATGATATGATGAATAACGAACATCCAAAAATGCAGATTTTCGCAATTTCCATTTTAGAACTTGTGAACGTTGATTTGTTATATGCATACAAACTAGCCATGACCAAATGACATAAAATCATTATAAATAGCCTGTGTTATTCTAACCTATATTACTGTAAATTTCATCCGAATGAAATCCGTTTAGTATTTTTTTGTGAAAGAGTAACAAACATACATTCATACGTACATCCATCCTCACAAACTTTCGCATTTATAATACTAGTAGGATAATCCGATTGAACTCTGTACGCGTCATCGTCATCTTTTGCATCACAACCTTCAGCGTAATACATGTACGTTGATCATTGCTATAGAGCTATTGTCTTGTTTAATTACTAAATACACTATATACTAATGTTATTACTAAGCTTGGCGAAATGTCGAATATAATAGATATCATTAAAATAATAATGACATCTAGACTTAAACAATTTTACTATTTTTTACGTTGTATTAATTTCGTAAGCAATATCAGATATAATACTACAAAAAATATAATAAAAAAGAGACAAACGTAATGCCTAAATTATATAACTGGCAAACGAGTAATATATGTGTCCATAACTTACTTCCGGTCGCTCGAGTTTGCGGTGTGTCGTTTGATGTGTTATAAGCTATCCCTTTTCCTAATTTCATCCACATTTGTCTAACGGTTACAAACTATGTGTACATTTAATAAATTTATCAAAAATTGAGTGTGGGCGATTAATATATGTTAACAGAATACAAAATAATATATGTTCATTTTATTCTTCTTTGAAAATCTGTTTTGAACTCGCTAATTTCGTAAACTACAAACAAATGTTCTTGCTATTTTCTCGGGTAGAGTTATATTAAGGGTTCAGTAACCTAATGTTTTCATTAAAATCGGATAACGATATCTCAGCAGGAAAACTCATAATGTCATCTATAATTCGAATAAGATTCTTTAAATTTTACGGCGTGTAATCATTCGCAATTAAATAATTTCTCTCCCACAGAGATGACACTCGGACTATAAACAAAAGAAAGGCCGAGTGTTTTTTAGAAACATAAAAAAGCCGACTTTAGTGCGGATGGGCTTAATTGTAGGTACTATTTATGTTCTGTTACATAAAAAAAATATATATATGAGTCAGTAATTTATGGTTACAAATAAGTTCAGTATCCTGTCCTGTAAAATGTCACTTCGTATCTTACTTGTGAAATGTTGAATGGAGACTTAGCACTTTACACTACTTTAAATATTATAATTGTGACAGTAGATGTCTGTCGTTATCTTAAATTTAACGATCATAATCTAAGTTAGTTAATTCTGACATAATGAAAACAACAAACTAATTCGTGCGTTGATAATTCTTAATTTCTTATAATATATTTCACATTTTATGATAAAACGTGATTATAATAATAGCTGTTACATTCCCCGAAGTCACGTTTGTAGCAATCATTTCACGTGCGTTTACTAATAAATATATTATCGTCGACTATAATCCCCATTCATATCTTTGTCTGATCTTACTTTAGAAAGCTTTATCTATTAATTTAATTAACAATTATATTATTTTATGAAACATTATGTAGACAATTAAAATCAGTATCCGTGGTTTTGCATATAATATGGTTGAATAGAGTAGTGTTAAAGAATACTTAGTACGTCCACAACATTATATGTTGTGGTAATTTCCGTCTATAAATCAAAGAGTTGTCATAGTGTTTAAGTGTGCTCGTGTGCTCTTTCTAACATTGTTAGTTTTAGGCATACAATTAACAACTGCAGTACAGAATAAGGAATTAGTAGTGCTACACTATCATGGTAAACACCTAAAGACATGATTTTGTAGTATTGCGAATTTAATTCTCATTTGATTATGAGGAGATCCATTGATCCTGATAATCCAATAGAACGAAAGACAGAAATTCTACCACTTGTTAACTTTCAAACTTTGGAAATGGGAATTACCTAACTGAAATATCCACTCAATATCCTAAGTTTCAATCAAAGTGGTCGTTCTTAAAACGAGGTACAAATGCAGGAAATGCAATTCACGAGTGTGGCTACAAAGATTTGTACAAGAGTGCGAAAGAGAGCAATAGAGATAGCTTTTACTGTTATTGTGTAATAGAATGTCAGACGAATAAATAAAAACACATATCAGTCGCAGAAAAAAAAAGCTTCACTGACTACTTATAGTGGGATAGACTGTAATACCCTCAACTTCCATATCTCAGTCTGCAGGCTCAGTTTTTCTGGCCAAATGTTTTTGAGTCTTGATTGATAAATCTATATACGCCCAAGTTACTCACTGCTTAACACTCAAGATAACATACGACTGTATCGCAAAACCATGTCTAGATAAACCACTAGATATATTTGATTTATTCACCAAGGCACAATGCAGATATCAAAATACGTTTCGAGTAGACTATAGTTAGCATTACAAACAAATCAACATCGTCATTTTACCTTATATGATGAAAGAACATAAATCTACCTCTCGGTTATAAGTAGCTTCTACTAAGAAATGCAGGAAGGAATTCAGTCGTCATTCTGGATTTACGCTAAAATAGGTATTCTACAAGGATCAGTTTTGGGTCCTTTTCTATTTCTAGTATATACATTTGTATATATGATCATTTGATCATCTTGTCTATGTTAAAGGTATTTTTGATAAAGTGTTGTTTGTTAACGATCCTTCACTGATGTTTTAATTTGAAAGAGAAAAAACTGACTATGACGATTAAACAATAAATAATATAGTTTTAAACGCGCAAAAAATAAAATGTTTAGATTTTACCAAACAAACTATAGAGAGGAAAATTAGAATATATTTTTAATCGATATCGGTATCTGTCTTGAAACTACTCTATTTTTGGGAGAAAAATTAGATTCTTAACTTCAGTGGAATCCTCTCAGGAAGAATCAGTTACGCAGCATACGCGGTTAGAAAAGTTAGACAACTAACTGATATTGATACCGCTCGTCTACTATATTTTAGTTATTTACATAGTGCCTATGTTGTATGGGATATTTCTTTGGGACAACGCTGCAGATATTGAATCTGTTTTTATTTTACAAAATAAAGCAGTCCGGTCTATTTATAATCTTGGAGTTAGAGACTCGGGAGGACTCCTTCAGGATGTTTCTAACGCTTCCTCCCTGGAATTGGAATCTTCACTGTTGTGTCATAGTATATTTGCAAGAAAATAAAATGTATATTCACAGTAACATTGATCGCTTTTATTGAATCAGTGATAAAATCATTGTATGTATATAAGACGCAAGAATAAGCTTATAACGCCAAGCTTTCGACTCCGCGAATTCAGTAAATCCTTGTTAGGACAAGGCATTCGTTTCTATTCTAAAATTCCGCAGGTATAATTAGCTTTGCGGATTCGTAAATGTAAATCTTTAAAAAATATATATTGGTAAAGAAGACATATTATTCAAAAAATATTATATATGTAGATGATAAAAAAGCGTGGACAACAAGCTAATACTTGTTGACTTGTTGGCAGGATATGTTATTACGAATATTATACATACATATTTAACTGCCATACTTTATATCTTAATTGTTGAAAAAGAGTAACTACAGAATTCGGAATGTGTAATTTATTCAATGAATATAGGTTATATTATAAAATGACGATTCGAAGTACTTATAAAAGCCGAAAAAGAGTATATTTTAATTTTGAGTTCATTTATTCTAATTTACATGTCGCATGTACAATTTATAAATAGTAGATGAAAACCATACATATGTGCAACGCACTCAATATTATTCTGTGCAATTTACGTAACTTCGGAATTTTCGACATTCCATATCAATATTGCCTATGCATACAGATATAAATAATAACGTTTCCATTACAATGAAAAATATATTGACTACTAAAATAATGTAATTAATTTAATACAAATTAATAATACCTAAAAATAGTAGCTGAGTTCCGTGTCGGGAATAACACACTTTTTGTCGTCATTATACCATTTTCAACGATATCAGTACGATAAGATAAGATAAAATATCTTCGAGATAAAACTTGTTAGTTTGAAAATCAATGTAAAATATCGAGCATGTAATTGTACTTTAAATAATACCAAGATAAATAAAGATGCTTTACCAACACTACTGGATCTATTACCAACGCTTTCTCTTCTCATAAGGACGATTCACTTTTATGCTCTAATGTGGAGTTGGTACACATGTCTCAACTAATATATGCTTACTTTGTAGTCGTACACTAGTTACATTATAAACATAAACAGTCCTGTGACACAGGGTTGGACTGAGGACTGTCGGTAGTGTTAAATATAAAAAGGCCTAAAGTCTTTTCGTGGAGGTCAACTTGCTTTATATCAAATTTCATCGAATTTTGTTCAGTGCCTTAGCTGCGAAGGAGCAACAGACAGATAGAGTTTTTTTATAATATTGATAATATTAGTATATATAATGATAGTTTAATCTTGCAAAAAGTAATTGTGATTTAGCTAATGAGCCGTTTCGGATACAGCAATGTAACAGAAAATAAATAATTTATGACATCAATATTGATAAATTTGTTAGTCGAAGTAGTCCACTATCGATAGACAATCGATAGTTAAGGTGTAAGGGATAGTAACGATAGTATTGATTAAAACAAAAATATTATTTATGCTGAAATTCCTTCACCAGTTTCTCTAATATGAGCAGAGCTGATCATGAAAAGCGTAGTTTTATTTCATTTTTAAATTTTTACTTTACCAATCAGTATCGTATGGCTCAAATATAGCAAATAAAAAACTAATTTTACAAAGTAATTAAATCCACTAATACTACACGACTACTATACAAATTTTGTTTGAAGTCAATAAATAATAATTGATTAATTATAATTTTCTTTTTTCCAGTCTAAGTTGTGTATGCGGTCTCCTATGCAAGATCATCAGTTTGTTCTTCTCCTTAATAGTCATCGTGGGTATAATCCTACTTATATTGTGGGCGACGGGAGTAATCTTCGTAAAAGAGGTAATACTACTTTTTTTAAATAGGGTTCTATAGTATTATAAATGGTCTAGAGCTTTGTTCAAACCTGTCAAGTTAAGTGAGCTTGAGTGTTACTGCAAGCTCAAGGGACATAACATCTTAGTTCACGAGGTTTGCGACACATTGGCGATGTACGAAATTGTTGTTTCTTACATCGCCAACGTCTATGGGCGTAACCGCCTACCATTAGATGACAGATTAGAGCGTTTTTTTATGGAATATGTTGGCGGACGAGCATATGGGCCACCTGATAGTAAGTGATCACCATCACCCATAGACAGTGACGCTGTAACAAATATTAACTATTTCTTACATCGTCACTGCGCCACCAACCTTGGGAACTAAGATATTATGTTCCTTATGCCTGTAGTTACACTGGCTTACTGACCCTTCAAACCGGAACACTTCAATACTGAGGACTGTTGTTTGGCGGTTTCACTAAAAAATTATTGAAGCGTTTTTGCTGACGAGTCTATACCGAATTTTTAGTTTGACACAAAAAAAACTGACTATGACGATTATTAAGTGATCAAAGTTTTTATATTATTAAGTGATCAAAAACGATTGGTTTAAATAAATAATTTAGTTTTAATTACTCAAAAATAAAAAGTGTAGTTTTTAATCTAACAAATTTTGGAAAGACATAACATCTCAGTTGTTCCTTTGGAACTGCTTGTAAGTAATTTAGCGCGTATGATATATTCTTAATCACATATCGCTTTGATTATTAAAAATATTTTTATTTTAACAGGGCAACGATGAAAATGTGAGTAACGTATTAAGAAGCACGCTGAGAATGGGGAATGGAGCGTAACACGCGAGAAAATTTTACGAGATGCGTAATATAATCTAAGTATTAATAATTTATCATAGACTTAATATTTAATTTTAAGCGGATGTAAAATACTATTGATATGAAATCGGTAATAAAAGGTTTTTATTATATTAAAATAAATATAATGAATAACTTTGATTTCCGCCGCTGATTCACTATAACTTAACACTAATAGTACATTGTAACTTTAATTTAACAAAATAACAGACAAAATAATTGTAACAAATGTGATATACAAATAAGTAACAGTTAATTGTGAAGGTTTAAATAACACACAAATGTTTTATTTCGCTTTTAATATCTATTTCTTGTATAATTCTTGTTTTTCCGACTCTATCTTCACAATAATTTTATATTAATTGTAACTTATTAAATTGTAAAAAAGCTAATGAAATACATTTTATATTAATAATTTGTTGTCTTAATATCCCATTTTTATATAATATTATTATAGTCATTCATTATATCCATACTTTTGTCGTTATTGTCTGAATCACTTGTAGGTTGAAGGATGTATACTGAATGTAATTGAACACATAAAGGTTATATAAATAATATAATTTAAGATAATTTTGTGCGACACAACTTAACTGTAGCATCGACAAATTGAAAAAAAAATCAATGAATCGTCAATTTGGCTTAAGTATTGGTGACACGACAGTACAAATTATTACGTTTGTGTAAAGAACATTTTCGCATAAGAAATAAATAAATACGGATTTTGAAGTCTCTTAATTAAGATCTGTTTTACCAAATTTAACGATGCTACATCAAATTATGTATTACTATGCTATTGTATCAAATGCTAACTGCTCATTTTGCTCAGTTATATTAAAGACATTTGTTATTGCTCATAGCGTAATGATATGTATATTGCCTTCCGCGATAAATAGCCTATTTAACAATGAAATAATTAATTAAATCGAATAACTAGTTCCTGAGATGAGAGAACCAAGAAACAAACTCTTCAACTTTATAATATTAGTATAAATTAATTATGAATAAATTAATTGCATTACTCTACTTTTAAAATAATGCTCAAGGGTTATTAGTCAATCAATGCCTGGCTTCTTTCGGATGTCAAATCAATGTCAGGAAGTGAGAAACCAATAAGGCCGACCAATAAAGTTTTGCTAAATTTAATTCTATTAACCATAGCCAACTCATAAATTATTACTCTTTATCAACTGACATGACAAACAAATTTGTTCTGAGACGTTTGACATACATTAAAATAGAGAATTATCCGTAAGGAATTTATATTTTCTGCGATAAAAAAGAAAACTGAAAATATTAAATAATAATAGTATTAATAGAACACTATAACATATAGAATATAAGAAGATAAATGTGTATATAGTGCTACTTAAAATTATTGTAATACCTTTGATAGTGTTATAATAAAAAAATGCGAAGATTAGTTCCTCTTTTCTAGCATTCTAAGTAAGGTTGAATTAATCGTTTAAGGTAAGAACTTATAACAACAACAAAAAAACAACAGCCACTAAATTCCCACTGCTGGGCTAAAAGCCTCCTCTCCCTTTGAGGAGATGGTTTGGAACATATTCCACCACGCTGTTCCAATGCGGGTTGGTGGAATACACATGTGGCAGAATTTCTATGAAATTTGTCACATGCAGGTTTCCTCACGATGTTTTCCTTTCCTTCTCGCATGGCACGAGATGAATTATAAAGACAAATTAAGCACATGGAACAGCGGTGTTTGCCTGGGTTTGAACCCGCAATCATCGGTTAAGATGCACGCGTTCTAACCACTAGGCCATCTCGACTCTAAACTTATATAATTATGTAATTGTCACGATCACTTATTCATTTATGAATAAACACATACCAAAGTAAGAAATTTCACTAGCAGCTAGTAAATTTCCCAGTGAAAGAAAAACTCTTTGCTTTATTTTTTTTTAAACTAGAGATAAATTTAATATTTTTATAAAGAATAAGACATCTTGAAATTCAACCGGTATAGTAATTACCAAAATATTCGATATCTTTTAGACCGTTCGATACAACTTCAGGCAAACACCGCAATGCGAAATGTCATCAAAAATGCTCTGTGTAGTAAATTCTAAGCAGATCGCTGCAAATTTCTATTTGCTGTTTACAATAGAAACATGTCTTAACAGTTCAAGAACATAATATTTTTATAATTAGCAATAATGGCACACAAACATATTTATGCCACACTTTAGTGATTTGGAACAATTTATCTATCACATTTTTATCTATATTGTTTTCTGCGTCACCGATTAAAGTGTTGAAACTGATAAAAGGGATCGTATAAACAATTAAATTAGCTTTTTAATTCGTTTTTTTTATATATACAAAATTGCTGTAGCTGGTGTTATGTTTCTAATGTCATAACAATAAGTCTTATGTTTATATATCTTTTATAAATTTTATAGTATTCATTATGTTCAGAAGACTCGAGATAGCCCAGTGTTTTAGAAAGCATGCATCTTAACCGATGATCGCGGTTTCAAATCCGCGCAAGCTGCACGGAATATTCCTGTGCTAAATTTGTGTTTATAATTCATCTCGTGCTCGACGACGAAGCAAAACATCGTGAGGAAACCTGCATGTATATAATTTCATAGAAATTCTGCCACATTTGTATTCCACCAACCCGCGTTGGAACAGCTTGGTAATATGTTCCAAGCCTTCTCCTCAAAGGGAGAGGAGGCCTTAGTCCAGCAGTGGGAAATCTACAGGCTGTTGTTGTTGTTGTTTATGTTCATAATTGAAGTTACTTACGATCAAAATCAAATTATCTAATTTGAATTTAAGGTGAATGGTCATTGGTCAATGACAGCCAATGACGCTATGCGCGGCCAATGAGAGTTCAGTATTTTGAAAGGTGGGAAGCACTTGGCCTGTGATTTGATAAAATATAACAATAAGTAAGTACTTAATTTTTGTCTAATTAAAAGTTTATTTCATTATTTTTATTAATTGCTAGCAAAACCCGCCGCTTTATGAGCGTAATTAAATTCGAGACAAAATCTTATATGTTTAAATGACTAAGTATACCAGCAGTAATCGAAAATAAAAGAAGGTTGTTTTAGATTTGAAAATTGCAAAAAGCCATTAAACTAAAAATTTTTTTATTACAAATTTAAATTTGTCTATATTTCGCAACTGTTTCTGCAAATAAAATTGCTAAAAAAATACAGGACTTGAACAATTGAATAGGTACATTCATTTAGAAATAACTATACTTGGTGTTTACAATTTCCAATAGAGAATGTTCTTCTCGAATCTTGTACATCTTGGACATTCGTGATGAATCATAAATGATTCTTCACGAATGTCCAATGCAAATCCAATCTTAATAACTCTCGAAATAGAGTTTAAATTTGATTATGATAAAGCAAAATAAGTCATAGACTCTTGAGTTTACTTCTATAATAACATTCATAATTTACATTCAGGTGTATTGTGAACACAGAAAAGCTGCTATAAGTTAATGCATTATTACATTAAAATTAAATCAATATAAAATTGATACAATATGTGGTAAGTCCTTATTATGTATTAATTTATCATTCAAAACCATCCCTTTGAACAGAAAATGAATTCCATTTTTAAAAGAAAATTCTGAGTGTACACTTTTGGCATTACCAAAATAAATTTTACGTGGTAAGATTGTCAATTTTTCATCCAAGAGTTACCTAAGAGTTTCCTCGCGACGTTCAACAGTAATATATACCTACTGTCTACAATATTAACTTTGAAAATGATAGCATCTTCATCAGCTTCAATGAATTAGAAAGAACTAAAAACTATGAAGCAAATTTTATACTAGAGCTCTATCTTATATTGTCAATAATGAAGAATATTAGAATATTGTCCTCTTAACCAATACCAATTATCGACCGCGACTAATGCCAGAGGAGACGAAGCAACTGTAGGTACTGGAAATATTATTACATGTACCTATATATGGGTTATTGTTTGGCTGTAGGGCCTTGTGTAAAGCCCGTCTGTGTAGCTACCACCCACTCATCTGATATTCTATCGCTAATTAGAGGTACTTATTATTGCCGGGAAACGAGCTTACATATAAGTGGCTCAAAGGACTAAACATCTTAGCTCCCAATGACGGCGGAGTTTTTTATGACGTTGGGAATGGTTAATATTTCTTACAGCAACAATATCTGTAGGTGGTACTTATTACCAGTCGCCCATCACAAGGAATGCCAATATAACAACACGGAAGAAATTTCAAATATGATACGCAACTAACGTATCCTATACCTATACCTGTAATTATAATTGCAAAAACTTCAAGCCAAAATAATGCTTAATGAAAATTGTAGGAATATGTCTGGAAATGTCTGGTTTTTGAACAATTCGCCTATTCGAAGTCTGCTACATACACTAGATCCATTGTCCTGTATATTGATACAAAAACTTGATTAAATTTCAATTATTTTAGTGTAAGTGTACTTTTTTTCAGTTGTATATGTTCCCTAATCTGTCAACTCGTAAGCTGTGCAATAATGATAGCTATAATCGCCGCTGTAGTGATAGTAGTTCAGTTTGCTTGCGAATATTTGAATCGTAAGTATAATTTACTTATAACCTTTGATATGGCCTAAAAAAACAAAGTTCATATTTGTTCATCAGTCCGTAAATATCTTCTATATATAGATTTATTTTCTATATATATAATATATTTAGTCTTCAAAACGTTGTTAAAAATTTGACATATTGTTATATAAGTTTATTTAATTAAAACATTTGTTATTTTTCTTTTCAATAGTTAATAATTTTACACTAAAGTAAAAGAGAAAAATCATTAGAAAAACAGAAAAAACAAGAAAAATTTCATAAAACTTCAACTTTTAGTAACTGAGAAGTAAGTTAACACAAATGAGTTAATTTAAAATACTATTTATAATAGATAGATAGATACTTATTTATTCGGAAGCAAGTAGTTTACTAATGGTACCTGAAGGTGCCCTAGCAATTTATTTTGTCAGAGTATTCTTAGATAACTTATTTTCACGCATCATATTATAGTCATAAGAAATAATGAGAATATTTAATTTATTTAAATAATAGATAAATTCACGTATTTTGTTTTATATTTATTGAAGTGTATTTATTATCTATCCGTATTTAGAGTACGTTTTGCTATAAATTTTTAATTTTTTTATTTATTCAACTTATTAGAAATCAAGAAGTTTTTGACATTTTGAGAGGAGAAATAAACGGTTATCCATTTTGTAGTCATACTTATTTAAATAATTCTTAAATATTTATACAGGTTACTTGTCGTAATTTGAAAAAATCGTATCACTAGTCATCTTCCTCCATTTCCCTGTAAAAAAGTCGTGTAACGGTTGGTAACACAATATTAGTTATTACAAATGAATAACGCGTTAGGACTGCCTTGCCTGCTCCGTGCGGTTCGATCCGCCTTACCAAGTAATGTATCTAATAATATAATATAGGATCTTATATACATGATGTAAGTAACACTGGTGTATAACAGTTTTTGTTTTTGGAATTTAAATAACATTTTAGTAATTTAATTTAAAATAGATATAGTAATTTTAACATTCCACAAATTATTAATTATATATTCTTAACTATAACGTGGTAATTATATTTATTATTGCAGATTAAATGAAATATCTGAAATGTCGACATCAATTGAGATGAAAATATGAACTTTAACATATGACTTGATGGTACTTTTAAGATATTCTGACGTATTAAGGTAAATTAAATATTTAAAATACGAAGATATATTTATTTAAATAATTAAAAATCCGTTAAGTTGATTTATTTAGAAACCTTATCAGCAAATTCGGTCCTGTAACTACTCTGCCCAAGACAGATGTTTATAATATAATTACGATACGTTTTACGTATTTTTTTTTCGTAACACGCGGCTGCACTGTTACTGAGAGTTTATCAAAAGAAAAACCTGATATTTTTACCGAAACACCCCTGGGATCGAATTTAAAACCTAGGGGTAAGCTGGCCACTACAGCCCCCAGACTGTAATTAACTTCAACCCATATCCAAATGAAATTATAACAATTTTTATTCGTAATCAATTAAAAACATACAATAATTTAATAAATATATGTTTCTGATCTCAAATAGTACCTTATAGAATTCCAATCAATTTGGTGTAATAAAACACTCCTATTATTATGTCAGTAATTAAATATTGAAACAATCGAAATTATAGGTTATCATATTCGTATCAATTCACTCGATCCATTTACGAAAATTAATTTGATGAATGTTATGTTATAAATACCGTCACTCCATTAGAAACCGTTCAGTATATTTCAAACAGGCAACCTCTATTCAAAAAGAACATTCGAAGATGTTCTCTAAAAGTGATATCGCTGTCCATCCATCTTTTAATTTAAAACCATTTTTCGTCAATGGCAATACATTCACAGTAACTTTAAATAATAATAAAGAAAATAATACTATTAATCCACATTCGTTAGCGTATACCCTGAAGCCTCTTTCATATTTATCGACTTTATTTGGCATGTGTTATATTAAATATACTAAAGCCGGTATCAAAAATGTAACTAAATATAAAAAAATCTATGGCCTACTCATTATCACCATGTACTTAACTTTGTTTGTTATAATGGATTCGATCCAGATACAAAAACCCAAATCAGAATTGCCTTTAATAATTTTTGCAAAAACCTTCGGAGTGATGCAGGCCTTCGAAGTCATACATAATATATTTGCTGTGAACTTTGTAAACGGCACTTATTACTTAAGATTGCTTAAAACAATGGACGGTGTTGATGACCATTACAAAACGAATAAGAAACTTTTTTCCAAACGCCGTATATTCGTAATTGTATTGACAGTGTTGCCATTTGTATTTTTTTCTGGTAAATATATGATTAAGAATTACCAACCATGGAGTTTAATACCCGCCATCTCATTCGTACTTCAAATGCTTCAAGGCGTTAATTGTTTCTTTTATATAATCGTGATATATTCGCAATTTTTAAATTTTAATACGATACTGTTGAAGAAAGCTGGGAAGATGTCAACGTCAAAAGAACTTACCTTCAAAGAGAGTTTGTTTGCGAAAGTGGTCACTGTACGTCGAAGAATATTTGACGATTAATTATATGTATTTATTTTCATTGACGTGTAACGATTCTTTTCACTTTTCTGGTTTTAACAAATTATCTTGTTTTTTTTTTCAGAAAATGGTCAGTGATCCGGTTCAAACCGAATCCAATAATGGCTATTGTTGGTTTGAACTCATGCAAATGTATGATAAAATCTCTGAATGTATTTATCTTTTCAACAAAATATACGCGAATCAGGTGTTTATTTTGATTGAAATCGTAAAAAAAAAGTTACAGCCATGAGAGTTTTAAAGCTGAATTATTTCATATATTTACAGATAATGTTGATGTTCAACACGTGGCTTTTGTCTACTATACTTGTGTTTTTCAGGTTTTTATCTCCAACATTAAAGGTAAAATAAAAATATTGTTTATATAGTCTATAGCTTAGCATCATCGTTTGCTCCCAATTATCCTTTGTTATATAATACTAGCTGTGCCCGCGACTGTCTGTCCAATTAAAGTGAATTTATATATATTAATTAAAATAATCTAAGTTCCTTCTGATTACATCAGCTATCTGCCGTTGAAAGTCCCGTCAAAATCGGTCCAGCCGTTCAAGAGATTAACCGGAACAAAAAGACAAACAAAAATTGTAAAACATTATTTCGGTATATGTGCCTTGTGTACATTTCGTAAAATGCGTTTATTTTAATATTACAAACAGACATTCCAATTTTATTATGCAGTAACGGTTAGCACCATTCTAGGTTGACCTTAATATTCGTATGTAGCTCAATAATATGTTTACTTGAAAATTTTATTTTTATTTAACTCGAACGAGAAAGTTTTGATAATAATATGTTGAGGATCTGCTAAACAAGCCCATAGATGGCATTTGATAGTAACCGGCATTATATAGGAGAGCATATCACATTCAATAGATACTAAAATTATTATTTTACAAATAAACTAAGCAACGTAATTTAAAAGTACTAAGAACTAAGTTCTAAAAGTATGTTGTTGTGAATGTTTTCTAAATTTTTCACGTAAAGTTGTAGTACCTTTTTACCCTAAACAAGCACATACGTAAATCAACATTTACAGAATCCCGAGTAAAGCAAAATAGTAATTTTTTTTTTCAGTACGTCGGTTCAGTAAAAGCGGATGTATATTACTATTCTTTCATTAACTTTCGTCCGATGTTTGTGACTGGCATGAGCGAAAAACTTATGGACGAAAGAAGAAAGACGCGTCTGATTATAGAACATATTTTAATTTACCATGATTTGAGTATGAAACATAAATCTATTGTGAAATGAAGTTAATTAATCGTTAAACAAAGGTTTTTACCTAAGCATTATTTGATTTTTTTCAGATCCAGAATACTGCAAACAAATAGACATTATGATAAATTTATTGGAAACGAGAAAAACTCAATTATCAGCAAGTATAGGTCCAGTTAATTTAGAAGGTTTGGTCGGATTTGCGGGCCTTATTCTTTCTTACACGGTCGTAATGATTCAAACATTCTACGCAAATTAAAAAAATTTTGTTTTTTTATTATTGCAATTTGATTTAAAGATCATATTGTCCTATCTATATTGTTGCAATGGATCCAACATGCTAAATGCTTCATCATAAAGAGATAATCTGTAAAATAATAAATGGATTTTGACGCTATTTCTTCTGCCTCATATGTTTATGTACTACCAAAAGCCCAGCATCTACATTTCCTGAGACGAACGGAGTCATTCTATTAAATATGTATTCCTATATAATATATAATTGTTATACAATAAGTGTATTGAATTGAATCAAAGTATTAAAACAAACTTTTTGTCTTTTATTTTTCATATCGATACAATTCAGTGAATTCACATATTGTCCGGTATATCTAATTAATTTCAGTGCTGTCAAATTCCACAATTTTGTGCTGTGAAGACTATATAAATTATAGCAAGTTTATAAATTTTCCCTCAAGAGTTTATTATTACTGTATTGGTTTGTCAGACTACAATATAGAAAGTATAAAAATAGTGCAATAGCTTTTTTTTTACTAAAACGTTTTTCTCCACTAAAAAAACTAGTTGTCCAGCTCTTGAAAAAGAAATTGTAATTTTTTTTTAACCAATACGCGTCAACCAAAAAGTTTGTTTTTTTCTATGTACCGGACATAGAAAATAGATTTCATTTCAATATGGTTCCTTTCTTAAAGTCGATTAAATAGAAAGCTGTTCTTGGCATAAGATTAATATCGGTGGATTTGATGTAGTGGCAGATCTTAAATTTTCTACCAGAAATATCTGCTGAATATCTGTCAAACAAGTTAACCTATTGTCAGTCAGTAACGTAAGAACGTACAATTTTATAAGGGATGTATAATGGGAGATCTCCAATGCTTTTGTTAGTGCTTGAGCCCCTTAGATCAAAATATTTTTGGCAGTCTATGATAAAAGGATTTCACAAACCTCGTTTACTCGTTCGTTTATCCAAAAAAAAAGAAAGTTTTTGATAGTTACAATTTAATTCATAACATTGTATTCATTCAGGAATTAGGATATTGATTCAATGAAAATATGCGGTAAAAATAAGCTATAACTTATCAACTTTTGATATTACCTTGATAAAAGTAAAATCCCAAAGGAGTTCTTCAAGTGTTTTGAAGACTCAAGAACTCGAAGACTGTAACAACTCTTGAGACGATTGATTTCCTATCGTGAGAAGTGTGCTTTGGCTGTCGATATTATTTTGTGTTAAGTAAAAAATATATTATATTTACATTAATATTACATTCCATTAGATCGAAGGCACATTGTGCGAATTGAATTATTATTTAAGGACAAACTCATAGAGAGACAGAGTAATCTATAGGCATATTTAATAATTTTAATTAAATATAGAAAACTGTCTGTTCCCCACGACTCTTATTATCGTCTTGTTGCTTTTTTGTAGACCATGAAGAAAGAAGATAATGATGACATAAAGATGTAAATACTTCTGAGTGTTGGTGCAAAAATCTGTTTGATATTTTAATATCTTATATACTTATCAACTAAAATGTAGCAAGTATTTAATATAATAATAGTTGTCAAGAGGTTGGTTGGATTGTCCAACCAACTGAATTCTAACTCAAAGTGGCGTAAGATATATTTTTAGATAAGATTATTATTATATTCATATTCAACTTTTATACTGAAATAAATAATAGGTTGGGGAAAAAGTTTCTTCGTATTTTATATGAAAATTCAAAAAGTTTTTTTTATAGTTTATTTACATTTGACTAAAGTATGTAGGTGCCATTTTGTTCCATAACTTTTTGCCATCTTGTTGGTAGTGACATGATCCCATTGCTGTAAAAATTTTGGGGCTTCTGATCGAAAAACTGCGACAAGTGGTTTTGGCAGTCCTCTCGTGATGTTAACCTGACACTGCCTAAGGAATTCTGCAGAGACCGAAACAGATGAAAATCTGAAGGTGCAAGGTCAGGACTATACGGCGGATGCATTAATACCTCCCAGCCAAACTCTCGTAATTATTGTTGAGTGGCTAAAGATGTGTGAGGTCTAGCGTTGTCATGGTGAAAAACCACACCCCTTCTGTTGATCAATTCTGGCCGCTTTCTCTCAATTTCTTGCTTCAATCTCATCAATTGTTCGCAATACAGTTCTGAATCGATGGTCCTGCCGGGCGGTAACAGCTCATAATGAATGATGCCCTTCCAATCCTTAATCCTCCTCCTAATACCTTGTTGCGAGTTAATCCGGGTTTTGCCACAGTCTGTGAAGCTTGACCGGCCTTTGACCACGATCTTTTTCGCACGTTCTTGTCGTATGTGATCCACTTTTCATCACCAGTTATCAGCTTCTTCAAAAATGGTTCGGTTTCATTACGTCGTAATAAAGAATCACAAATGAGTACACGGTTCATTAGGTTTCTTTCAGTGAGTTCATGAGGCACCCATATATCGAGCTTTTTTGTGTACCCAGCTTTATTCAAATGAGTCAAAACCGTTTCGTGGTCAACTGCCAGTTCTTCAGCTACATCGTAACTACTAATATGCCGATCTTGCTCCACTTTTTCAAAAATGGCATCAATTTTGTCCGTAACAGGGCGACCAGAGCGAGATGCATCTTTGATATCAAAATTTCCGGCTTGAAAACGCTTAAACCAAACTTGCGCTACTCTCACAGATACTGCATTAGGTCCATAAACATCACAAAATTTTTTCGCGGCTTGAGTTGCATTTTTACCTTTTTTATAGTAAAATTTTAAAATGTATCGAATTTCTTCTTTAGATTCACTCATTTTAACAACAACAAAAACAAATGAAAATCACACAAATTCCTAATTTTAATTTGGAAATGTCTTCTTTAAAATTAAAACTTTTTAATGATACCAAAACCAGCCAGATACAAATGGTATAACCAAAGAGATTTTATTACAAGTTCATACATACTATATGCGAAAAGACTTTTTCCCCAACCTAATATACTGAAACTGACAAAATTAATAAACGTCAAATTGAATGTTTGTTCAAAACACATATATTTTATAAATTAATTACCTAACTTTTCAGATGTTTACCGGTGTAGTGAAAAATCATATTAGTTTTTAGTTCTTCGGGGAAAAAATAACTCCAGAACCAAAACATGAAGATACGAATAACATTTTTCCAATTTAAAATAAAATAAATAAATTTCGTTTCGTAATCTATAGTATGCTTATTTTAAATTTAAATATACGGTTTGTCAAATGCGCCAATAGGTTGTAAGTGGACACTCATAGCCATCGATACTATATAGAATAATATCTAGCCTAGTGACAACATCAGTGTAGAGTACCGTACCAACCTCGGTAATTAAGATTTTACGTTCCCTGTGCCTGAAGTTACACAGACTCACTCACCCTCCAAATCGGAACACAACAATGGTATGGTAGTCACATACAGGGTTAGATCTTCCTAACACTATTGATGTTAGAATAATAAAGCTATAATGATATTATACTAAAAACATTTTTGTTTAATAAAAAAATATGCTTACAAAGTTAAATTCTAATCCATTACGTGTTATTTAACAGTTTATTTTTAGTAATTCGATCAATTTTTTGCACGAATAGAAAAAAGCGTCAGTACAATATCTCTTGGCGAAATAGTCTGTATCTTTTTGGCACAAATAAAAGCCAAAAAAATTATCTCCTTTACAAAAACTAGATTATATGAAACGTAATGGCTTAATCAATAAGCCTGTGACTTGTTACTGTGACTATTCACGTTAAGCAAAAAAACTTCTGAAAGGATTTTTTCTAAGCCTTTTCTAAATTTTTGTAAGCCTTTATCAAAAAGGAAGACGGTCTATTTCTGTTAATCAGTGATTTTTTATATTCTGGCTGTAGAAAAAAAATAATGGTTGTGGCTCCATCTAGTATCATCGTATAAAAGTTCTAAATAAAACGATACCATTTCTCCGTAAGACCCTAATCTGGTAGTTTACATGAACGACAAAAGATGGAACTGTCTACCAAAACCTAACCAACAACAGAGGTATTATGAACTTCATGAGTGTCATGTATGACACTACGGGTGAAATGAAAAAGAAATTTGCACAGACTTTCTTACTACCTTATAGTCGACGCCATACGGACTTGGTACAGACTTTTGTGGTACAGACATCTGTACAGACTTATAAGTCTGGCTAAAAAAGTCTATCGAAAAAATGTGTGTACTTTTCATTTCGACTTTTGAGGATGCAGAGTTTTTCAAATAGTTTTCTTAGTAGATAATATAATATGAAAACTTTCAACTTACATGAATAGCTCTGACTTTTTCATTCAAAGCTCAGACTTTTACAATACACCGACTTTATTCTGCGCTGCTAAATGCACAGACAAAATTCAATCGAAGTCAGTCCCAAGTCTGTTCCAATACTTTACGAAAATCGTATTTTGTCATTTTCTGCCACGAAACTAGACGAAAAGTACCATGGTTTTTGGTCAGAAGGGTCTTTAACCGAACTATTCAAAAGCTGACACGACGAGATCTGCGATGATCTAAGACCAAGGCTCCAAAGTTCGCAAGATTTTGCTCGCAATTTTCGGAGGCCTGATCTGACAAAATTTAAAACTGTCATTAGTGGGTTCATTGACTATAAGCCTTAGAAAATCAGTAAACTAAAAACTGTGTTAAAAATAGATGAATTCTTTTAGAATAGACAATTCAGAGGAAGTCAACGTTGTAGACTAGCGCACTTTTCTCAAATGCTTTTATTCCGTGGAGCTCTCTGACATTGGCAAAAGGTGAGATTAGGACTCTATAAAAGCTTAAGACCAGACAAAAAGTTGGCTGTTATTGAATTCACAACAGCTCAAGTGCATAAAAGGATGAACTTCAGAAAGAGAGAAAAAGAGGATATTGAAAGAGCTAGCTAGCTTCTTTAATTACGTCAATAAACAAGGTAAGACTTCAGCAATCTTCTAAGAGGGCAATTAATCTACCTCGCAAAACTACGGACTTATCTTCCTCATAGGTCACATATACAAACTATTCTCAAGAGTTGTTACGAACCGTCCCCCTAAACTGACTTGAAGATTGCCAACCACCTGAGCAAACCGGCTTTCAAGCAGACCACAGACTAGACCACAACTACGCATATTGTTCGCCAGATTGTGCAGAAGACTGAAAATTACAATAAATCGCTTTGATTAGCCATTATCGATTACGAAATAGCCTTCGTTATATTAATTGTTAGTACGTACTATGTATCCTTTTTTTATTTTAATAAATAAAATAGTACTACAAAAATTGCAGTGATTAAATAATACCATATAATATTGCCGTATCAAAGAGAAAAAGAAACATTTTTGTAAATTTGATTTATTTCGACTGAAATGTGAGGTTAGGCTAAATATTAATCAGAAAATAAATGCAGCAATATATCCCATATATTGCTGCATTTATTTGAACGCAAAAACAAATCGGTACTTGGGACCCCTTATTTTATAGGCACCACTTCTAACTAGTAGGTACTGAATAATGCATTGATGAATTATTGACAATGACATTGACATTTAAGCGACGCAGATTCTCGTGTGTTATAGTAACGTTTGTCGTTTATGTTTTAGTCATTAGGATTTCTACTCTTGCTGTCGTAGACAGAGTAGTAACAGTTATAATATACTATTTATTTTAATTATTCACTTTTAAATCGTTTCCAAAGTATTAAAAATATTGCATCAATATTATCAATTGTTACTATTCGTACTTGAATTTAAAACAGTAACGAATACATACTTGTTAACTTTTGTCTAGCTTAACTGTATTTGCCCCGTTCGGCGTCAATAGATATGTCCGGATGTAAGTACAATTTTACTATACTAGTTTTACCAATATTTAATCTTTACTTCATTAATTGAAGTCAATATTCATTTATTTTTTATTAACTTTTTAAAGTTATACATTTGTTTATATAAGCATACCAACTACTTGTTGCATTTAATGGGTATGTAAGAAACTACCTTATTGGTATCTTATCTGAGTATAATAATAAAGATTTACTATAAATAAAATATACATTTCAGATATAAATGCATTAACATAAAGGAAAAAAATCTGTAATTATTTCATATATTTTTTCTAACAAATGTAATAAATTTCATGCCAGTCATGTTGCTGATTTTTCTAAATTGTTATGTTAATGTATAATTTTCAAACAATACATAATATAATGTTATATTCATTTATATAATAGACTAATTTTAAATTATAAAACAGAATGCTAGTGGGTACAATATGCTTTGATGATTCATAATTGCACAATTATTTCAGATCCGTACGGAGGTAACCCTCCTCAATATCCACCTCCACAAAACCAAATATATCCCCAAATTTATAATCCAGCCAATGCACCACCACCCGGTCAGCCTATCCATGCAGCTCCAGGATACCCCTCAGGCCAAAACCCTCAATTCCCATACCAACCTGGCTTTGCTATTTACCCCACACAACCTCTACAACCTGGACATGCACCTCCACCGGCTGCTATGTCTTATCCATCTGGGCCTACAGCTCCTCCATCTTACGCATACCAAGGATTTCCAACAGTTACCCCTCAGCCTAGTTATGAAGGTAAGTTTATAGAAAAACAATATCATTCTAACTCTGTATGTATTTATAGATTGTAATGTATTTTTAAAACTTTTTTTTAAAATAATGTCACATTTACTGTTACTTAATTGCATTTGAGTGTTCATTGGAAGATAAAAGTTCAACAAATACAAATAAATTAGGAAATTGAGATAAAAATTGTTATCTAATTCATTGCGCCTGTTGGTATATTATGATTCATAGTTTGTAAATTATTCAATATTGAATCTAACTATGGTCTTATGAAAAGTTTATGCTATAGATATAGAACATAAGTAGAAAGTATAAAATTATTTTAATTGGTGCTCTTTTCCTATAAATGTAAAATGTTAACAGGATATATATAAATATTTCAGCACCAGTTGAATGGATTCCTTCTACACCAAATGATGCCCACGCTCTGAGCAATAGAGCAGTCGTCGCTGGGTTTGAAGGTCATGACAAGAGTCCACTATGGGTCATACGAGCCAGACATGAAGGTGATATGATTCCGGGAAAACTGGCTATCAAACACAGAGCTGCATATGTGCCCTGGGGAGGACGTGAAAATGCTGTTCATAACATTGAGGTATTATTGGTATTACTATTGACTAATATTTCCCCCATCATTTTAAGCGGAACCACAGCTGAAAATAATTTAATTTTACATACATTAAAATAAATTTGAAATGATAAACTTAATAGCTTCTCCTCCAGAGGATCCAAGTTATGTGAAGAGGTACAGGTAAAATGCAGCATAGCGCACATATTGCGTGCTTACTTGGGCACCCATGCACAGGTTTCAATATATACTGGCCTATGTGTAAAACCTACATGCTCTATGCTGTTCTTTACTAAATGTTCCTCATTTGTGTATTGATTTTTAAAAAGATAAGAAAACAACTATTTAGTTTATGCTGTTTAGTTTTATAAATGCAACTACACCATTATTAAAAAAGTAATTACCAATTCCATATATTTTATAATACAGCAAGAAAACTTGCTTTATTGTAGATTATCATTATTTTTTAACAAATAATCTTCTTCTAAGGCAAGGAAATAAAATTTGCTGGCCTAAATATGAATAAAATGTTAAATGCTTTTTACTTTTCATAACTTAGGTTTGCTGTGCTCGTCCAGAGAAAATTCGTTGGATTGAGAGTAGAGATGGTATAATTCCACCAAATGCTATTATCGGTGGCAATACGTCAGCTGGTGAACCACTGTATATTGGAAGAGCAAGGGAACAAGGATCTCTTACCCCAGGAAAGGTAATATTGTAATATTATAATTCTATTAAACTAGTTATATTATGTGAAAGGCCCAAAACCAAGAGACAGCCATGTTATTACCATCTTCATCTCACTTGCATCTGCTGAATATACTTACGTTTTTTTCAAATTCAATAAAAATGTCATTTTATTATTATATATAGTTAATTTACAAATAATAAAAATACAAATATTTTATTATAATACAAGATCAACCTAAATCAGGAGAATCTGTGTCATAGGGACCACCGACTAATATATGCATGCATGCATGTGTGCCTGCATACATTTGTCTGTGTATGTAACTATTAGTAGAGTGTGGAAAACATTTCGTAACTACACTTATGGTGCTTATGACGTTTTGAACAAATATGTGGTTTTCAGTTAACCAATTTTTAACTTTTAACCATTTCTATTGGTGCCTTAACTTGTTGCCATAACCCATACATCAACATCAGTCAAATCCTGTGATTGAATTATAAAGCAGATTCCATCCAACTCTGATGTAGATATTTGTCACATACCAAATTCTATGTGGGTAAAGAAGTAGGTCAGCCTGTTTAAAATGACTTAAACCTACAAATCATTAGTATACTTTTAAATTGAAATCTATATATATAAAAGCGATAAATCATTCAACTGATTAATCACAAAATCTCAAAAACCAGCATACCTATTAAACTTGAAATTTGGAAGGCAGGTTCTTTACGTATTGGATGTAAACATCTGCTAAGAACTTGAGTTATAACAAGGAGCCGCTGGTTCAGCTAGTTTTAGTATCTGAAATCAATGTATGTTTCTATTCCAGGTACACCCGAGTCACAAAACAATGTACTTGTCTTTTGCCGGCGAAGAGGTACCCCACAAGGTGTATGAAATACTATGCACAGTTTAGGAGATATAATCTATTTTTTATTAAATAGAAAAAAATCTCCCTTATATGATATTATGATTGTTATACATTTAAGAAAATTAACCAAAATGATTTGATTCATTTCTTTCATAAAACTTTTGAGATGTTATACTTTTTTTAAGAATTTTAGATGCTTTTTGGTTATTCAAATATATTACTAAGGTATATTATTATTGTAACGATAAGAATACTTTTTTTATAAAAAAAAAAATTCGTTTGCTATATTTTGAATGATTCTTTATGCTTGTAAGAAATAAAAACAAAAGCATATATATAAAAGACAATATTAGGTATATACTACAAGAAGTGTCTTTATATTTCTAAAATGCATGATTGTTCAAAATAAGTTGAAAAACTTTATTTTAAATAATAATATAAAATTAATGTTTGTATTTATATAAGCATTGTTGCATTTTTAATAAATCGTTTGTAATAAATTATTGTTATATTACTTATATACCTGATAGAATACATCTTATAGCGGTCTTTATATAACTATAAGGAATAAGAATACTATATGAATTTAAGGGCTAAAGTGCCAACCTTTTTCTGGGGCCCAAGAACTTTATAACTTTATACCTTTTCTTTCTAAAAACATGTTTATAAATATTTTTTATCGTATCAGCAATATATTAAATCAAATCTAAATTATTCTCTTTTTTGACATTACTGCACTGCACTGTATTCCATTAGTCTTATTTGAGAAGTAGTTTTATGTATTCCACCAGGCTGTTCCAATACACTAGGGTTGGCGGATACACGTGTGGCAGAATTTCATTTAAATCAGACACATACACGTTTCACGGCTTTTTCTTTCATCGCCATACTAAATATATCCACTGATTAATGGATATGATTGAATATTTTCCTTCAGAAAAATGATTATTTTTAATTATTGTTACAGCTACAAATATTTATATCTTTTTCAAAGCAGATAGGCAGGCATTTCTTTGGCATTGGAGATCTTTTTCTATTAGTTTTATTTGGGCAAACCCTATACAGCAATGATATATAATTGCTCATTCATTAATTAGATATTTTGTTTTTTTTTTAGTTTTGTATGTTAACATACAAGTGAGCCGTTGACGAATTTTGATTTCCTCAAAATAACTTTCGAGTAATTGCAGTTTTGGGACATTCATCAAAAACAAAAAAGAAAACACAAATAAAAACAAATAATTTATTTGAACTTAAGTTAGACGCCTATATTTAAAGTGGTCATTTTATAAGTACTTAATTTTCATATATATTTATATCAACAGCTAACATTGTAACATAACTTTGAATAATCCAACACTAGACTATCTATATAACTTACAATATTTTATAATAAAAATATCAAATAATTAATATCTTAAGTACCTACCTAAAATTAAATATATTTTTTTTAATCTGTTTACATAATTAGAATCACAGAAGTACCTATTATATATAAATTGTATAATACAATAATATATAAATAATTTCATTGAATTATTAAATCCCATCACAGTCATAAATGTTTTACAAAACCTAATAACTATTATGTTCAATATAATACATATTTTAGCTTCCTTAGAATTATCACAGACCTATTTTTAATTAAACAAAATTATTGCAGAAAAAAATCTGCTGATTACATAGATTATAGAGCCAATTTATATATGATCTTTTATCTTAAAAAGAGGTGTTTTGATTGTTATTTTATATAGTCTACATACATATGCAGTTTTATATTAATTATTTCTTACATTGATAAACTTTTTGTTTTGAAGTTGCGACCAAAAAAATAAATAAAATTAGGTGGGTATATTACATGATTTGATTTTTTCCTAAAAACTGCTTAATTTATTAGTAATGACAAAATCATAAAATATTGTTATGTAACTTAGTCACCAAGTGTTTTTTAAATTTCCAGTATCGACATTTTAATTGATTTAGCATTATATTAATCTCATATTTTTATGAAATAACAATCAGATAATGAAGGAGTAAAAATGCATTCGCATAAATATAGGATTCGAATTATTATAAAAACGAATTGCAAACATCAGCACTAATACTAATATTCTTTATCTCTCTCTCTCTCTCTCTCTCTCTCTCTTACACTCTATCCCTGTCTATCTTGACAGGTCTGGACCGTATACAAATTAAACATCAAGTATTGTCAATATCTTGTCGTTCACTGTTATCTCGATTTGTTCACAATACATTTATTGTGATTTTTTTTATTTGTAGTACTTATTAAAAAGTAATAAAACTCCAATGTTTTATTGCATCCACTATTTGATTACATTCATTCAAATAACAATCGCAACTAATGTCCATAAAATTCATTCATTTGTATATTTATTTATAGACAACTGTACAACTCATTCAAATATAACCATTTCAACCACAAGAGTAGTAGACTATTAAAAAATGTTGACATTGAAATAACGTCATGTTATTGGTCGAGATCTAACAATATATGATATTCAATGGATTGGTAAAAAAAATGAGCGTTGAGTTCAACCCAACAAAAAAGGCGAATGGTAGATTTTTTCAGGACAAATCATGGTTGCAGATGTATTAACAAGATAAGGTTGCATTTGTTATATACCTATGTATAATATGTCCTTGTTCTTTTTGTACATATATGTATATAGTTCCTCTTTTTTTGTATTCTTATACTAAATGATTTGGTTTTCTTTTATTTTCTTTTTTTTTCTCACTTTATGGCAACAATATTTGTCCTTATAGTTATATTTTTCTTTGAATTTCAGTGTTCGAATGTAATATTCCTTTTTGAATTATTAACAAAGATATATTATTCAAGAACTGTTTATAGAGCATAGCATATGTACATATATCTTTTGTTTTAAATATTAGTCTCTTCGATTGGAATATCGCATACATTAAGACATTTTTGATCGCTCCTTTAATGACGAGTTTAATGACGACGAGTTATATAAAGTTCTATACAATACGATAATTGAACAAACATTGCTTCTCATATGATGAAAAATCGAGTAAATTTTTCGAAGACATTTATTTCTTCACTGCCATACACACATTTTAAAAATTATGTATTAGTTAGCTTTTGTAAAATGTTGCTATTGTTTGGCTGGCTTAAAATAATGTTTTGTCCATTCATTGACACAAGATATGTGCTATTTTCAAAGTAATGAATGGAATCGAGAAATGTTACAATATAGGAATCTTTCATAGACAAGAAATAATCTTCACGCTTATATAAGGATTGGTACTGTTTTGCAAAACAGTCTGCATTTTTCTTTACATTTCAACTGGATCGGTCGTGTTTAGACAAACCACAATTTCATCATCAGATTAAAATTCGCACTTGTAGTGTTTTACAAAACCGCACCATGATTAGGGTACAGATTCGAAGAAATTGAAACTCGGGCAATGATTTTTCCTACTGTAAATCTTACTGATAGCCTTTTCGATAGCAAGCTAGCTTAAATCAGTTTGTTAAGAGCCTCTTGTCACTTTTATAAATAATATTAATAGTCAAAACCGGGTTATTCTAAAATGAAATTAAGCAACTGCCTAGGCCCTCTAATATCAGCCGAGAGGACAAAATTCTTGAAACTATAACAATTAACTTTAACCCATAGTTAGAAAGGATGCTGAAGTTTTAATACTGTATAAAGCAAAATTTATATTTTAAAATTGTAAGCTTTTTTAGCCTGGTACTGATGGGTCATATTAAACGCCATGTAAGCGATCGGAATCGCGAAGCCGCTATATTTACATCTGTTAGCAGACTAATAAATTCGGATTAGGTAAAGGAAATTAATGTACTACAATTTACTGGTACAAAGCATACTTTCTGTAAAGCCCATTTCAATTTGCGACTGACTAGTGTTGATGTCTTCATTTTCTGGTTCTTTCTTGTCTGTGGGTTCCGTTTTAGAAGAGATTTTAGTTTTCTCTTCAGATTCAAAAGCTTTATTTTCAATGCCAATCTTTTCGGGCTTTTCATCTGGGATTGGATTCTCTGTAGCCTTTTGTTGAGCGTTTGCATTACTATGCTTCTTATTTGCCATGTACAACCATCTGAAATTATATTTAAAAGAAAAGTGATACCCTGTAAATGTCACATTATGTACAACTTATTCTAATACATTGCTGTAATGCTAGTTTGTGAGTACCAACGTAGGCACATTTCATCCGATACGTGGAGTTTTCCTTGCGGAACGGTAACAGTAACATTGAACCAAACAAGCTTGCTAATAGCCCTACCACAAAGTGGTATTCCTCTTTTTTCACTTATATAAAATTCATTTCTTGCAAGCTAAAATTTAACTTGCATTGGTTGATTAATTTGATTAAATCATTCAAGCTGAATTAGAATCGCTTTCTCTTAACTAACGGATTTGAAATTACATTTAGTTCAGTTCCGATGGCAATGCATTTTTATTTTAAACATTTTAGGGATATAACCATTAGTAAAGTTGTATTGTTGCAATAGTAAAAAATGTACAGATCTGACCGTCTTTGAGTACCAACAATAATTAACAGTACGCCAGGTGCTACAGAGTATAGTAATAATTAAATTATAAATAGTTAAATGGGAATATTTAAGAATGACTTGATCTTACACGATTGATTTACTTCAAGAAAAGAAACTCCTGAACACTCAACAGTACAGATAATTTTGCTTACCATAAAAGCAAGAGTTTTAAAATAGGTTTACAGGTTTATTTAATTATCAGAATATGATACTCACAAGAATATAAGTACAGCGGGCACAGTCAGTCCTCCACCGAGAAGGAAGAAGGCTCCAGGGAACGTCTTCAAAGTTGCAGTATACACTGTGGTGTACATCGGAGCGTATACCAACGGCATCATTGCTTCTGCCACGCCGAAGAAAGAGTTTACCTTTCCTGCAAATGAGAATAATTTCGACTGTTCAGTTCATATGTGACGAAGAAATAGTTAGTCTTCTAATGTATTTTATACTAATAGTTATTTCCATCAGTTAATTGGAGGTTAATTTTTTATATATAAAATTTGGTGTTCTACATAAAATATGGTATATCAGATGTCAGATGGAATATTAGATTTTTGTTAATTATAATTATTACTCACCTAATTCATCTTTCTCCACCAACTTCGAAACCATCGACCTCATTGCAATAAATGAAGTACCATTAAAGATTTCAATAAGTGGAGCTAAAATGGGCAAAGAATTCATGATTAGTTTAGATCTACTTCGAACACTAAGTGTTTCAATCTTTAGGCTATAATATATTTAAGATACAAAGGCTTACAGTATGGACTTATACATTCACATATTTTTTTAAAATATACCGTTCACCTTGACAGCACGGTTATTCGAAAAAGGCTCTTTTAAAAAAACAGGTAAGTACGAATTTATTTTTAAGCTGTATTTTTTTATATATGGGGTAGATAAAAAAAAAAACAAAAAAAGTTACATGAAATTTTCTTACCTATGTATATTTGCCAAGTCTTTGTTGAGAAGGCGTACATAAAACCAGATAATATCTTGCTCGTACAAGAGATCACACCAATTATGGCGTCGTCAAATTTTAACAGATGGCTGAACACACCGACGGAAAAAAGCGTCCCTGTGAAGTATGCAAACGTTCATTAATACATTGTTATCATGTCATAGTTAATTCAAGCATTCCTTTGATGTAAAATATCAAAACAATTTCAAATTAAACTATAATTAATTTAATTATAAAATATTAAACCTCATAATCATTGTTCAAATCGAATTACTTATGATTCTTTGTATTTTAATTCAAAAAATTATCGACCAATTCAGGTTTGCACGGCTGCAATAATGTGATATATTCATATATATGTGTTAATGAAGATACATAGCCATATTATGAAAATGGGGACCATATTCCAAAATTTATGTGTAATAAATTATTTTTCATCTTCTTCGAAAATACAATATCGTTACAAAGCTATGTTATCAACATTCATTATTTATTATTATATTATTATATGAGATAGTTATGTCATTCGCAAACATAATAACAATAATACTTTGTTATAAGTATCGTAGGTTGGAGGTTACGCATTACAATGTACACTGAAGAGTTGACAAGGAGGCTTTGTTAGAATCTCAATAGGCATATTATCATAACATTACGTACCCACTAGAGAAGTGCACATAGCATAAGTAGAGAACATGCTAAAATCCACTTCGTTCCAGTTAAATCGATATCTTGTGAACAAGTACATCACAGATATCTCCCCTGAAAATATAGAAACCAATATAACAACAGCTACTTAGTTTTGATGCCTATACTAAAATATTATAGACCAAAAAGTTTTTAAGGTCGATCTTTAATAGAAAAATGTACTGTCCACTACAAGAAAATAGCCTATGAATATATAATATATTTGTACAATCGTGTTATAGCTAAGGAACTATTCGATTCAATTTATCTACAGTGATTGAAATAATAATTATCAAGACATTTTTCCAGTCGTACTTTTTTCATCTTTTCAATTATAGCAAAGCGTGCGTGAATGACGCAAGTTGCGGGTATCAATAGCAGGAAATTGTGGACAGTCGAGAATCGCGTTACGTTGCAAAATACGAGTACGTTCAATTGATACCAAACGGATAATATGTTTTCAAATGGGTAGATGAGGCTTATGACTTTTAAACAATAAAACTTTAATATACTTAATATAAAAAAAACTACCTATATAAGATTAACAACATGTTAATACTAAAGTAGTATGAAGTATACTTCACGTACGAATTTTATGGATCATGATTGTTGACATATAAATCCACAAAACAATTATGTGCGGGACAAAAATGGCAATCAGTTATTATTCATAGATGAATAGGTCAATTTTCCATACCTACAAAATATGAACATCTAATTTTAAGCGCCTTTTCAAAGCTATCCCAAAGTAGAATTATTACTTCATATCAATTAAAATACATTAAATGCCTTTTCCAAATATTAGTATGGCACACGATGGAAGACTTATATAATACCTATCAGTTAAAACAGGTACATTTATTATATTTTCAGGTAAATTAGATTCATGCGATTAGGATAACTCTATTAAGCAAATCATTTGCAACTTACCGTATATTGGTCCAATCACAACACACAAGACAACCACAAGCATAATAACTCTTAATCTCCTATTGTTTGGACCACGTTTGAAGGCGACCATCAGAGTATCTTTCACGTAGCGCGTGTCGAAGAAATCTCGAGTCCATTCGCAACAATTATTAGTCTTTTTCTAAAAAAAACATATATTAAGAAATCATATAACATACTAAGTATGATAAGAGTAGGTTCTTTTAACTAAGCCTTTATTAAACTAGTGATACGAACACAATCGAACAATTCATAATAATTCGTTAAATATATATTTCTTGTCTTTATACGGATATAATAAAAGCCTATAAAACATTTATTTTGAAATATTTTTAATTTAGAAATCTTGGGTTTTTTGGCCAGTAAAATCTTTTGACAAACTGGTGGAAAATATCCCTCCACAAAATAAATAGTTCAACAACATGTATTTTTTACAATCCATCAGATAACTTACAAGAATTTCTAAAGTCAGTACTTTCGGTGTATTGCAAATGCAGAAACATTAAATTGAATTGAATTACTCATAAAACAATCGTCTAAAGATTATTACAGCAATTATGTGTACCTAAGATCCTCTTGAGGTGATAAGTAGTTACATTAGATCAGTATCAGTGACCTTATTCTATTGTTTTTCTTAGAATGTCGATCTCAGAAAAAAGACTAATTAATAGACTTAAGTAGCTTTTACAAATACGAAAAAAATGTTTCTCATGATATCTGAACAAAACTATGTACACCTAGTAAGTTTATATCCCTATGTCTTTTTCGTGCTAATTCTCAATCTAAAGGATATATTTACTTTAAGTGCCAAGTTTTTGTAAAACTAGTCAATTAATTAGTCAATTAATTATTAATCTTCTATCTCTATCTCTTCTATTTTAGATACGCTCTTTGCCTTTTTATATGTATTCCATAAAAAAGGTAGACAGCATTTAAAATGTCAGAACCATTGATCTAAATATTTAATTATCTAGTACCACTGATGGCAAATAGTACATTCCTGGAGCATATTATTTAACAACTGTCCTTCCTTTCAAGCGAGATTGACACCAAAGTGGGTCAAGTTGACGGACTTTTTGTATTGTTACGCTCGATGATCTGATTTAGTCATTGAACTCGTGGCCTATTATGTAACCGAAGACGCAACGCCAATTATTCATGGCCGTATCTTGTTCCTACATTATTTCTAGCAGTTTTTACACTTTTAAGTCAAAATAAATTCCAATACCACAAGTCAGTGCTGGTAAAGTAAAGTAAAAAAGTAAAATAAAGTAACAGCCTGTACATTTCCCACTGCTGAGATAAGGCCTCCTTTTCCATTAAGGAGAGGGTTTGGAACATATTCCACCACGCTGTTCCAATGCGGGTTGGTGGAATGCTCATGTGGCAGAATTTCGATGAAATTAGACACATGCAGGTTTCCTCACGATGTTTTCCTTCACCGCCGAGCACGAGACGAATTATAAACACAAATTAAGCAAATATATATAAATAATATAAATACCAGCCAACCCGTGCTGGTATTTATATTATTTATATATTCAGTATATTTATAAATACACGTTTCGTAAAACAGAAAACCACTTTCGAATGAATTTCCCTACATTTTCTATTCTTCTACCATAAATACTTCTAACTACATAGTTGCTGTAATCGGTGAAAGTTAGAACGATTTATTACATAAACGCATTATTACTCAGCAAAATGACAAAAGTAATATTAATATTCAAAAACCTCCAGTAAGATATATCGATATGCATTTAATTATATAAACTAATTTAACGGCTCATTTTGAAGTAAACAAGGATTTAAAAATTTCATTCAAGAAGTGTCAATATATTTAAAATAAAATGTATTTGTTATTTAAACAGAAATCTAATTTAATCACTTTAATATTGTAAATGTAGTTGATATTTTATTTTAAAATATATGTTAAACTGTACAATACGAATTTTACTTTATTTTATATTAGTACATAAAATATACATACCAAGTTGAGATCGGTTCTTTTGACTTCCACGATCCTGTAGTAGCCATATAAGAAACTCAATACATAAATTGTGGCACTTAGAGAGAACACGCCGTATAGCCCAATTTTTCGCACCAGTATTCCACTAAGAGCTGCACCCAATGGCACTCCTACAGAATAGAATAGATTAACAATTCCAATCCGCAACGTTCTCTGTTCCTCCGTCGTAACATCCGCTATGTAACTAAATACGCCCATGAACATAGTAAACCAGCCTCCAGTTAAAGCTGGGAATATCGCTTCCGTTACAGCAGCAACCTCAACCGGTAATTGGTGGAAAAAATATGTATTAACAATAAGACCTATACTAGTTAAGAATTCTCCAACAATTGGCAAAAGCATACAAAACTTTCTTTGTCCAACTCTATCGCTATAGGCACCGAGGAATATTAATATTCCACAAGGTAAAAATGATTGTAATACTGTTTTCCATCCAGCTACAGAAGCTACTAGTGTTTGAACTGCTTCTTCTTCAAATGTATAATTGGCAGTTTGTCTTTTAGTCAGAGCATCACATATATGATGATCAAAGCCCAAATTAACTCGACAAGCTTTGTCCAAATATAAATTCTGTGTAGCCAACGCTGAAAGAACAGATGGCATAACATAGCATGCCAAAATTGGTTCCACTGTTATAAGAGACATCATAAGTTTTGCTTTTTGAAATATATTTAGTTCTTTTAAATTTTCAGTATCTATATCATCCTTTATCGCTTTAGTTTTTTCTTTGCTTTTTACGGAACTTTTTCGGCCGCTGATTTTGTTTTGTTTTTCTGTGATATGTTTGTTTCCATTTTCGACATTTTTCTCATCAGCCATCATGACTGTGACTTATAAATCTGAAACAAATAAAGAACAATGAATAGTACACCTAAAAGTGATTCTAAATTTTTTACACTAGACTTATGTCAGATTTCCGACGTGACAAAAAATTAACGTGCTGCATACCTACTTCAAATGCCTCGATGATCACAAAAATTTGTACCTTTAATTGATTAATGCACTAATGTCGCTAATGCCGGACGTGGTAATAATCTCATGATTATAGCATACTTATTTATCGTTTGAACATGGACCAGAATTAGCTTACCTAGTCGCAATGGTTTTTATTATGCTTCAGTACCATATTATCACACTGGCCATATATGCTTTGTATATGTAGTTATTTATTGTTAAAGCAATGTATAATTCCGTCGATGGTATTGTAAATATCAACTAAAAGTATACACGATACGGATGTTTTGAGAAAACAATGATAAAACGCTGACGTCCAATTTAACGGAATTTAATTTAATGGTTCAGTAAATACAGCGATCTAAAAAATAGTGAATACATTTCCGTTTGGGAAACATTTATTAATGGACAATTTAATTGATACGAGAGGAACAAAATATAACTAACATTGAATTTTATGTTATTGTAATATAAAAAAGTGGGTACCATATTAATTTATGGTCCATTTCATTATTAGCAATTATTCTAATTGTTAGAGATAGGTAAATTAGACAGGGCATAGAAATAGGGCGTGTGACGTTGCTAAGCATATGTAGCAAAAATATACACTGTGCTACGCTTACGCAGTTATAGTGAAATTATATGTTTTTTTTAACGAATACAATATAAAACATTACAGAATACACTTCGATCCGCTTAACATATCCCCAGTGTACGATTAGAACGCAATTTAGAATCCTAAAAGATTGAAAATATCATCCGATATCATCTTAGTTTTTTTCACCCCAATGATAAGATTTAAACCAATAAAAAAGATACAACCTACTTAATATTCTGTATGCCTTTTCAAAAAGAAACGTTGCAGAAGTGTTGCTGATAGTTCCTCAGATAGCTAAATCTTGTTTAACGAAGTCTCATCTTTACATAATTTGATCAATGTTACAAAGTACTCGTAGGAATATTCTTTTGATCCCTGTAGTTTTATACAGTTTAAGTATCAATTACTGCATCTGAATTAAACGTAGGTAAGTAGATGATGGAACAATAAGAGATTACAAAGACTATGCAATTGCACGGAAATATATACTGATACATGTTGAATTAATTATTTTTTTAATGACATTAACGCCTTTAATATTTCCAAATGAGATTTCTGAATGAATGAACCTATAAATTATCTAATAGGTACATTTTTTTTGGAACGGAATTATTTCATAAAATTATATTGAGCAATTTCTTAAATCTTTGAGAATTCTAAATAATAGAATAAAAATAAATTTGGATTATAATGACAAATGAGTTAATCCTTAATTCTCTTGTATCTTATAATGGCTTAAAAAAATACAGTGTTCTTTTTTATATGCACATTATATTAGACGCGACGCCCAATTTTGATTTTAACATCATTCTATCTTTATCAAAGCTTCTATTCGGTACGATAGCTATAGTTTTTTTAGAGCCGTCAATCGTTTAAATTTTAATAAAATAAAAACAGTTCTAAGATTTGCAACATCATGTCTTATTTTCTCCACTGATGTAACGAAAATTAATTTTCCGCCTGCATAATTGAAATTTCGGATTAACAGTTTTTAATACAGGTTTTTGTAGTACTCCACGCATTCTTTTAAAATAATGAATTACACAGTAGGAATTTAAAATTACATTTTTCTGTATTTACTTAAATGTTTTATGTACATAAAGCAAATATACGAATCATTCGATATATGTATACGGATGTAGAGATATTGTACAATGAACCTTGAGGACATCTCCACAATGCGCGCCAACAAAAACTATAATATGACAAACTGAAATGGCCTCGTTCGGTCGATTCCGTGTTCCTTATCAAGGTCGATTCGGAAAAGAGAATCTGTCAAATGTAACATGATGCTTTACGTTACGTACTTTGCCAGAGCTACTTTACAAGGAGCCCTTTAAATTATAGAAAGTCGTATTCAAATGCGTTAAGAAAGTTAAACGTGAGTCGCATTTAAGTTGTGAAGTTTGATAAAAAATACTCGCTGTCCTTTTTTATCTTACGTGATTGTTAGAGAGGAAAACTTAAATTGAAAATCAGAATGTTTCTATTTTAAGACATATTTTAAGGGTTTCTATCAATAGTACCTGTAATTGTAGGGCATTTTTTAGCCCATCTGTGTAGGTACCACCCTCTCATCAAATAATGAACCGCTAAACAACAGTACCTACTCAATATTGTTGTGTTCCAATTTGAAAACTGAGTGAACTAGTGTAATTACAGGCACAAGGGACTTAATATTTGTTCTCAAAGTTGCTGGCGCATTGACAATGTAAGGAATTGGTAATAATTCTTACCATCAGTTAGCCCATATGGTCGTATCTATATAGTAAAAAAAAGAAAACTAGATACTAATATTTTAACAAAATAATACGTTGATTTAAACACAAATCTTTGATTATGTAGCTAGCGATAAAAATTGCGCAATCATTTTTATTTACGTAAAAAAATCTCGGGCGTCCTGAAAAGTTTCACGACAGGAACAAACTGGAATTAACTGTTTCACGATTGATTAATATCGAAGAAAGTTTTGATCGTTTGTGAAATGCATTTATTTTATAAGGATACCATTATTCTTATGTGTCAAGCTCTGTACCGAGTTTTCAGATCTATTCAAACACATCAATCATATGAATATCATATTGACTTAAATATGATCTTAAAGTCCTCTAAAGCAAGTAATAGATATCTTGAAGTATCATTTAATGACGTTATCTATTTTTAGCGACGTTTAATTATTCTTACAAGGAAGTTATCTCAGTCTGCGTTCGTTCATAATGTTGCAAAAAATGCCAAAAGGAGAAACCTTGACATACGAAAAAACATACAATACATGGTGTTATATTTGTTCTGTAATATTTGTTTTCCTCGGCGCGAACTTTGCCAAAGCCGTTAGGAAGAGGGGTATACCATATTTAATTGGATTTGAATGTCCAAAAAACAATCTTATAAGAAATTTATCTTTATATAATGGAATTAATAAAATAAAAAATTAAGATTACTATTGTTATTGCTAAAAAGGTTAAGTATATTTAAGAAATCTGGAGATATCTCTTCATAACATGCTTGTTGCCAACCAAGTTTTTATATGTTTTATTGTAGACAACATTCGACGTCACCGCGTATTTTCGTTGATTCTGTTATTAAGGCGATGGAATTTAATTTATTAATTTTTCATTTATTATTCATATTTCATATTATTTTTTTAAGAAGATTGTCGTCAATTTGAATGAGATATAAGATTATGGTCGTGGAGTCATTACCCCTCAAAACATCCTCACGGACCAAACCAGTTTCCTTAATCAAAGATGAGTATTAAAAAAACATATTTGACGATAATTTTTAATGACTCAATGAACCCCAAGGCATAATTAGGTCCTTAAAATTGACCTTAATCCATACTAATAACGCGGTTCGTCTGTCTACGTTTTCTCAATTAACTCGCAATGTCTTATGTCAATGTCGTTGGGAAGCCAATTTGAAAGGAATTGCATACAACAGGTACTGTTTAAAAAAAAATACTGGACGTACTTTCATTTCATAAGATTTTAGTCAAAGATTGATTTACCAGTCGTTTACTTTGTTTCTTTTCTTTACTACATATTATAAAACAAAGTTCCCCGGCCGCGTCTATTTGTCTGTATGTTCGCGATAAACTCCATAACAACTGAACGGATTTTCATGCGGTTTTCACTAATAGGCAGAGTGATTCATGAGGAAGGTTTAGGTATATAGTTTATTAAGATTTTTGAGTAAATAAGTTGAAATAGAACGATAATTGTTAAACACGGCGAAAAAAATCAAGCCACCAGAGAGTTTCATTACAATAATAAAGATATTTCAATTTTAATACGTTTCATTAAAACAACAAAAATATATAAATAAAAGTTTAAAATATTAAAAAAAAATCATTTACCATGCGTAGCCGGGCCGGGCCGCTAGTTTTTTTATAAGAATCTGGCGATCGAATAGGTTACGTGACGAAATGGTAGTACATGTAGCATTATGTTAACAATTGAGTAGTCCATCCATAGGTCATCAATAATGACTGGCGTGATTCGAATTGAATATCTGTTTAGACAAAAAATATGGCATTGTAATGTTAGCCAGAAATAAGCTAGTAGGATATACATTAAAATAAATACTCGAGTATTCCAACAATACCAGGCAGAACTTGCTGAATCCATAGACATATTATTTTTTGTCTTAATAGTTACAAACCTACTCATATTATAATCTTATCTCCTAAAAGGATAGTTTGTAGAAACCATAACTATAGTCAGAACACGACTACATCATAAAAATAACACAACTTCATTGCTGAACCAATGAGCCCTTTCATTTGAATATGCTGTAACACTAATTACTGTTAAACAAATACGTTACAAGTTTACATTATTTTTTTTGTTATCTTATAAGTTGGTGGACGAGTATATGGGCCACCTGATGGTAAGTGGTCACCACCACCCATAGACAATGACGCTGTAAGAAATATTAACCAATCCTTACATCGTCAATGCGCCGCCAACCTTGGGAACTAAGTTGTTATGTCCCTTGTGCCTGTAGATACATTGGCTCACTCACCCTTCAAACCGGAACACAACAATAATGAGCACTGTTGTTTGGCGGTAGAATAATTGATGAGTGGGTGGTACCTACCCAGACGAGCTTGCATAAAACCCTACCACCAAGTAAATATATACATATATTAGGTAAATATAAATACGATAAGTTATAATGTTCCATCGAAAGCTATCACTAAGCAATGACAACGCCCTTATCGTTTGTAAAGACAGAGCTACATTATATCCTACCTGCATAACATTTAATTAAATTAAATGAACTTTGAAAAAAAAATCTGAAAAGAGAACGCAAATGCTGCATAGGGCAGACCATTCACTTGAACGTCTGAAGTATCAATTGCTGTGGCCTTGTCACCGTTATTTGATTACTGTAACAAAACTATAATAATACTATATACCTAAGTTCGTATTTTATGTATTACAGTGATTAAATAATACACAATCGTTGCGCAAATATACAAATATAATATCTTCGTTAATCTCGTGAATAGTAGACTATTCACTAAATAAGTTAGAGCTTATCTAACGGATTCCGTTTTTGCAATATTGCAGTTATGGAGTTTTTACAAGAAAAAAATCTCGGTAGCCGGCCGGAGTATGGCGAGTAAGTTGTCACGGTCGAACAGAGCATCAAGTTAGTAGTTTAAAGATGCGTGGAAAGCCCAAAGTCGCTGTTCCTGTGCTTCCGTGTTGCATAAAAACTAAGCACCTGCATTTGCGTAGGTATACATGTAGGTATACTCGAATACATCTTGCGCAACTTAGTATTTCAATCTATAAGATTTGCCGTCGCTTCTCAGGCGGATATAAGGCATTTAATAAAACGCTAACGCTACACTAACAGATCCAATTTTAAAACACATGGAATTGTTATTAAATTTTATTTTATATTGTGTTTTTTTTTTAAATAATACACAAACTGACATTGGACGAAGCTATTGAAACGAATTTAACGGAACTATTCAATTATTATGTTTTAAAATACATGTGTTTAAGTCCACGAACGAAATACCATCTCGTGACAATGCTAAAATTATAAATAACATTTTGCAATCGTTCATTTCAACTCTGGCATTTAAATAAGATGAAAAAGATTATTATGCATATATATTCGATCAAGCGCAGTCATTGTGTTTTATCCAAAACAAGCAATAGAATCAAATAAAATCGTTGAACGTTTCATGTGAAATCGCGTGTGTTGGTGTGTGCCTGTAAAAATTATGGTTCCGGGATATGTAAAATATTTAGCAACCTGCCCCGGCTTCGCACGGGTCTTCACTGATACTAAATATACTACAGAATTTTAATTTACGACATCACATTGCAAATTTCTAAAATTATCAGTGTTTCTTTGCTATAATGTTCATGTATTATATTATATATACACAAACCTTCCCCTCGAATTACGCAATCTATTAAAAAAACCGCAACAAAATCCGTTGCATAGTTTTAAAGATTTAAGCGTGCCAAGGGACACAGGAACAGAAAAAGCGACTTTGTTTTATGCTATGTAAAGATACACTCATGCTCACGATAAATATTATTTATTAATCAACTGTGTATATAATGATTGTAATTGTTATATCTAAAACCAACAAAAATGCACAATCACTATTTTAATATCATGACGGAGAAACGAGTTATTGCAAAAAAAAAACTTAAATACTTATCCTCTTTTCAAGGGGGATGGAAAACCTCATATCCAATCTTAGTAACGACTTAAAAATATTTATATATCTAAAAAATCTTGTGTTTTAGCTTTTATAACATAAATATATATTATGACCGGAGTAAGGCTCAATTTAGCAATGTATTTAATACCACAATTAAGTGTTGTGTAAACCGTATAATACATAATAACGAGTGCGCTTAGATTATTTATCTGATCATAGATTAATTGAACGGAACATTTATATGTATGAACAACTATGTCGTGATCATGAAAGTAAAAATCCAAAAGGTCGCATAATAAAATAAGATGCTGTAATTGTGTGATATTTACATCCTATAGATAGCAATGGGTATTGGAATCTAGAGGATAACTGGAGTTTATAGTAAATAATGGCTTGTAAGTCTGGAATTGAAGGTTCTCCTGTGTCACCTTTTTTGAAAAATAAGTCGATTTTAATTGCACTATCTAAAATTGTCTCTATTATTATACACAGCTTGAACTAAACGCACTATTTAAATAGTAAGTAGAAATTTTTATAATAATTCTGAAGCATGTTAAAGGTCACATTTCAGTATTTAATATTAATGAATATATCATTAATCATTCCTTTCATCGCCAATGGGAGCCTTAGGAATTACGATGTTATGTTCCTTGCCATTAGTTACACTGGCTCACTCACCTTTCAAACCGGAACATACTGAGTACTACTGTTTGGCGGTACCTATCCAGGCGGGCTTGCTCAAAGCCCTACCACCAAGTAGACGTAAAAGTTAAATTTTGGTATCACCAAGATAAAGGCAATATCTAGAAAACCTCGTATCAACAACTTAAATTTATCATTACTTTACATGAGACATGTGTGGCGTCAAGCTTAAGCCTATTTTAATTATTAAGAAAAAATAGAAACTAGCCAGTTTTTTTTTTCTCCACACATTACATACTTCACTCGTCTGTTGTCAGGCAAAAAGCAAGACACCATATATATATAACTTTCGATGTTTTTTTTAGGCATGAAAAACAATGTTGTAGATCCATTTATTTGCTAATACAAATTTGAATATATAAAATATACAATGCTTGTGGTCAAGCATATTTGCTCACGTTGTGTTAACTTATTAATAGACTACGTCACAAATTCAAAGTAATAAACATGACTTACCAGCGAACGCGTATGTGCAGAGTTTTTATTAACGTTTTTTTTAGTATACGATTTTAATATATTACTTAACTTATAATAAATTCTTGTCAGGATTTTCCCATACGAAACAAAAACATAAGTGTTAAGACTACAACAAAAATCGTCCATTAAATATTGTTGGGACTTTGTTTCTTAGGAATTTACTGTACACATAAGGGAAACCGCAATGATATTATGTAAAAACTGTCTTTTTTTTCTCATTCGTGATATGTTAACAATTATGGTGATATGCTTTGATGCGTCTATCTATTAAATTTTATTTTATATTAAAGTCGCTTATGACGTTATAGCTTATAACGTATTCAAAATTCACGATCATGTTCTTGTTGAATTTCATTTCTAATTCTGATCGCTCGCGTGAAATAGGCTATTTGACTGGTTTTTAAAATCCATTTTATATTATTTAGTAGAGGTTAAGGAACCCAGTAAAAGTAGATTTTTTATTTCTAGTACATATTTGCGAAAAATATCATATTAAAAATTCCATATTTAAATAACGCGCGAAAACGCTACTTGGACAATATGGCGATGCAATGGGGTCTGTGACGTCACTTTGCTGTGTTTTAATCTGTGGTAGGTACGTATAGTATAGAAAAGCAAGGTTTACAACAAAGTGACTTCATCATAAGCCCGGCCAATCAGGAGCGTTTTGTGTCACGTGACAAACGTTTGAAAAAATGCATTTTTATTTATTGATTTTTGAATAAATTAAGTATTATTTTCAAGTTTCGTTAGTAAATAACCATTTTTAAACTCATAATATACACTGATTACAATAATTCACAATTTATTTTTCGCATTGTCAAATATTAAACGAAGTGGTCATCGTTTCTATGCAATGCAAATCTAGATACAATAATTGCAAAACGTTTACAGTTACAACGTGTGCCCGAATGTGTGTGAAATGAGAATAATAATAATTAGTCCTTAATTATATCTACATATGTATCCTTCTATGATTTGATTTTGATAACATATTTCTTAAGAAAATATTATCGTTACTTTTGTTTGTATTATAACGTGTATAAATTGAGTATTGTATCTTGAAAACATACTTGCAGACATACAATGTCTGCAGAATACATTATTTATTTAACTACATTAAAGATAAACTAATAACACCTGGTTTCCGACTTCGCAAAGTTAATACATCCTTTTTGGATCACTGTATGCATTTATATAATTAGATTCCACATTTATTTCATCTTGGCCTACTAAAAAATTTAAAGCTCGTGTCAAACAAAACGATGATAAATAAGACCTATTACTGAATACACGAAAATATTAACTATAAAAAAGCTTGGACTTCGTATTAGTTTATTTCTAGGCATGATATACCTATATCAGTTTTAATTGTACTTTTTTGACATACAGCTTGACTGTAATTGGAATGAAATAAAAAATGTTAACTACTGAGTTTCTTGCCGGTCCTTCTCGGTAACATTTACATTCCGACACAGTGGTAGCTTTACATTTAATTCAATGCAAAATGACATGACATTTTTCTAAAGTGCATTTAATTTAATAGTTATAATTGAAATTATCTTATAACACTTAAATATAAATATATACAAACATCGTAGAAAGTAGGTATCTATAGAATATTAACTTGTATGACATGATATCTCAGGTATTATTAGATTTAAAGTTTGTTGACCTTCATAAGTCCGATCGACTACAAATCTGATCGTAGGTAAGTCAAATGACTATAGAAATTTCTTCACCGACAAGTTTTGTAGCTCTTGTTTGTTTTTTATTAGCACTAGTACGCAATATATAGATAATCCCAGCCACCGCAACAGCGCACATAACAATAACTAGCAACGCGCCCCGGCTTGGCACGGGTGCAATGCTGATATTAAATATACTTACTACAGATTTTTTATTTACGACGTCACTTTAGAAACTTCTAAAATTATCAACGTTTCTTTACTATATCGTACATGTATTAAATACAAAAACCTTCCTCTCGAATCACTCTATCTATTTAAAAATAACGCGTCAAAATCCGTTACATAATTTTAAAGATAGATAGGTACAGACAGCGAGAAGCGACTTTGTTTAATACTATGTAAAGATAAAGATGGTGCTATGTGTGAGCGAAGCTAATGAGTACATACAGTCCTTACACTTAATACATTCGCACCATCACGTACATATCAGCTTATATACATGTCATATTATAATAATGACAAATAAAAACCTGATTTAACGTTACAAGCTTAACATTTCGAATAGCGGAATCCATTAACAACTTTCGAAGTCAGACAAATCTTAAGATTAGTCATTCCTTGCTCAGACTGACACTGACTCGATCAAGTGTGATTTAATGCTACACATTGAAAAGAAATGGTCAATTTTCATAAATCTATTTTGAAGTCATGTCAGTCGTAAATAATGTAGGTATAGATTGTAATTTTCTGTACAAAATTCACTAACCTACACCCAATGATATTCTAATAAACAGATATGTTATACCCATACTAAATAATAGAAAAAAGTGTGCCGCGCCGGGGACCGTTTATTTTACATTTCTTTACAAATAAAAAGGATAGTTTGATAAAAACAATAAGTAAAGGGACAACTAGATGTTTTAATTACGCAAAACGTATTACTACGTAATTATGATGAATTATAACATATTACGTAAAACGAATAAAGGCAAACGTCCCAATTAGGACGTTTTCTAGTCTTCACTTTTTGTTTTTTCGTTAATAACATATCTGTTCACTAAAACATCATTGCCTACACCTTATTACTTATTAAATATTAATCGTTTAATCGTAAATATCATGAAATCTATTTTTTTACATACTTGGTTCTGCTATCTATTTGAAAGAATTGTGGTTAAGTTTAATAGGACGGAGAAATTAGCACTACTAACTCAAAGCCCTTTCACGAATGTATTACGCACTAAGTTTCCCTTTTCGTCTACTTTTTTAAAATTTTTACGTACCTTTAGTTAATGAATCAATATCTATCTATATATAGAAGATAACATGTACTGAGTCCTGGCTAACTGATTCATCATCGTCGAGCTTAAACTATTTAGTACCTTGAAATTTGGTGAGTAGGATAGGAGGATTAAGGAAGGGAATTTTAAGTTTAAGTTAATATTAATTAAAAATGCGTAGATATGTATTTAAGCGTTTCTAGATATTCTAGCCCTAAGGGGGTGAAATACACAACGATGTGGTGATAAAGGTGTCTTAAATTAACTATATATTAAATCTGTAAATATATTCAACTAGCACACGACTTGCCGCGGGCTAGTATTTTATTATATTTATCACATAATAAGCGTAAATTGATTTTCCTTTAATGTTATTTAGAACTATAATTAAAACACTATTTTTACACGTGTACTACAATTTTGTTTTGTAAAGATATACTACTTTATATTTTTTTTACAATTTGCATAGTAACCATCCAGTTGAAATGGGAATTCACAATTTTTTTGATTTCATCTTCATTATTTTTTCTGTATAAAAAATATTTTAATAACACTCTCGGAATTCCCATTTACTTGTGTTCTAATGAGTTTTCTGACAAGGCGCGCTTAATTTTCGCAAGTGCAAATAAAAAATGGTCATGTTTTCAAACTCAAATTCCTTTATTCAATGAGAAGAACTGCGGAAAAAATGTCAGTGGGTCTTTTTTTTGTAAATTTTACTATTATATTTTACTAATAAAATTTACAAAAAAAGACCCACCCAGTTACTTATATATAGAAGTAACCAGATCTTCTGGTTACTTCTATGAAGAAGTAACCAGAAGGCGACCGTTTTATTCCCAAGGTGTTCTATCAATCGTAAGTGAGTTTACGTTATATCCTTAACATTTTTATAGCAAGAGAAGCGCTTTCTAAGATCCTGTTGTAGAACTGTATACGACATTGCCCTACAAAAGAGCTACTGACTCTATGCAGTAGAGTAACAGGAGTAACAAGTTTGTGTTTGTTCTTTATTCAGTTCATTATCTAAAATCATTAATATTTTCTCATAAGAGAATATACATATATTGTGTTTCTTAGAAATCTGTAAAAAAAAAAAAGCAAAAAATATATAATAAAAAAAGTTAGTTAAACTTTTTTTAATAATATTTTTTGCCTAAATGCTTCGTTTATATTGTTTGTCTCCAATTTGGCCTTGGAAACTAAACTGTAGAATACTTTAACCACACGAGAGGTTAAGACGGAATAGGTGTGTGTGCTCATAGACTGACGGAACGGCAATCCGGCACGACTGAAAGAAATCAGACACATGACTTACTTTAATTGACCCGCCCCGGAATATGAACCCCCACAATATCTGGTTTTGAAGCTCTATATTAAATTAAGGGGGCTACCTTATCCATTTAGACTTAGTTGTATACACACAAAATAATGAAACTGCATCCGGAAAAACAGAAAAGTATAAAAAAAATGTTGTACAAGTAACTAAATGTAATATCACCGAAAAATACAAAAGAGAATATTTAATTTTATTTTTAAATTTCGATACAGGATTCGGTTTCGGATTAAAAGTAGTTTTTATTCATAATACTATTCTTGAATTATGAATAAAGACAATTTTTAATTTCCTTGAATATAATATATATTTTTTTATATGGAAATTATTATTTTATCGACAATTTAAAACGGCTTTACTCATTTTGGTAGTTCATGCTACCTCGAAAATCTACCAAGGTTAAAACAAAATTTATAAATTCGAAGAAAAAATGCCCACTTATTTGGTATCCATATAAACTTTTCTAGAACCTTGTTTTATTTTTAAAAACACGACAAATAATGAAGGCTGAACCTTCAACTAACATATGTTTGAGCATAATAATATATTTTTAACACTAACCGATAATTTTATTTGTATTAATTATAATGTTGTCTTATTACTAAGGAAAACTTAGAAAACAAAGAAAAATAAAGAACATATAAATCAAAAACTTTTTCAAAATAAAAATAACAATGTTCAATTTGGCGAACTAATAACTCAACGATTAATAGATCGGATATTTTTTACTTTTTCACAGTGGAAATCATGATTTATTCCTCAGTACAAGAATGCAGAGGCCATATAAGCAATTTTATTTGACCAACAATTTCTGTAGACAAATGTAGTCTTGGGCTCAGAGTCGGTGACGTGTATTTATTTATTAATGAAATTTCGGAGAAACTCGGTATAAATTTAGGATAGCGATACGAAACACTATCGTTCGTTGACTGCACTAAGTTATCTTCGTCTACCTTCATTGGGTTTTTATTGACATTATTTATACTATAGAACCAACACCACCTGAATATAACTAAGAGAACGCTGTTCTGTATTAAATGTATGCATATATTGCTGGTTGGTGGACTTTTGGTTAACAACGATTCAGATGCCGATACTCTCAAGGCCATTCCTGCTCTAGAAAAAAACCATATACATTAGTAACAATAAATTTCGCGAATTAATAAATAATACTTCATTTAAAATTGATGATTGGATAAATAAAGGCTGTAAAAATATTATACGTTTCTTGTATGTGAACATTCAATGAAAATGTTGTCTTAAATTTTCGCGATGATTACACATTTAAATAAAACTATTTATAACGGATGAATCGCGTATATTAATTATTGCTCGAAACGTCGGGATGTTTAAAAATAATTAATATACGCGATTCATCCGTTATAAATAGTTTTATTTAAATTCAATGAAAATGTTACCGTACCAAATATTCGATAAGATTTTAAAAGGAACCTACGTGTATTTGCGAGTTTGTAAGGCAATTGTATGCATTAAGAATACGTAACAAAAATATATTAACATAAAAATGATAAAGTGTCAATTTTAGGGTCAATTTATACGGCATTCTTGAAGTAAAATAAAAAATAATTTAATTTAAGTTAATTTATTAAGTACTCAATAATATTTATTATAAGCTAAAAATTGAATAAGAGTAAACTTCATTTTATTTTTAGTGTTGTTGTTTTCCGGTTTGCAAAGTGAGAAAGCTTACATGTATCAGGAACGTAACACCAAAGCAAACAAGGTTGATAAATCATTGGCGATGTCCATTATGTCCGCCTACAGCATCAAAAATCTCCCTCAAATATATAACGAGAAATTTACAATAAGACGATAGCAATGGTAGTTACGTAGAATCTTTGCATCGTCGATCCCACAGTGCCTTAAGACGATAGTCTTTAACCAGTGCGTCCTACCAGTCACGACATATGGAGCCGAAACGTGGACACTCACGACAAGGCTGGTCCACCAGTTTAAAGTCGCTCAGCGTGAGGTGGTCCTTTAAAGAACCAAAGTCATCGACATAGCCCACGGGATTAGTAAGCAGAAGTGACAGTGGGCTGGTCATATTTGTCGTAGAACCGACAACCGTTGGGGAAAATGTGTTCTAGATCGCGTCTCGGCAAACGAAGTGTAGGACGTCCTCAGGCACGGTGGATTGATATACGCAAAGCGGAAGGCAGGAGCTGGATGCGAATGGAGAGGCCTATGTCCAGCAGTGTACAAAAACGGGCTGATGATGTATGCGATAGCAGTACAGCACCGATAAAATTATCCGCATTAGGGAAACTGATTAAATTCATCTTTGTAAGGAAATAGTTTCGTAAGTTGTTTCTTATTATACACTAGCTTTTGCCCGCGACTTCGTCCGCGTGGAATAGTAACTTCCGGCAGAAAAGTATAGATAGCTGTGCCTGTGACTTCGTCAACGTGTAACTCCTTGTGTGTTATTAAATTAAAATGTATTGGTAATATTATTTTCATCACGTTCACATGGGGCTTAAGTACCTATAGAACCAAAATACTTTAGCGCAAAGCTTCCGGGTAAACTATATTGAAAGTTGACCCGTCCGGCACGTGAACATAAAGATTTCTAGAACTGCTAACACGGGAAAGAGCAACGTATAACTGACCATGAGAGAAACAACTGACACCGAGATCTACTCCGGCAACATGAAAAGTCTGCCCTTGAGCCTTATTAATTGTCATTGCATAACACACCGAAACTGGGAATTGCGTCCTTTTAAATTGGAATGGAAAATTATTTGGTATTAAGGGTATTCTGGGAATAAAGACGGTTTCTCCTGCACCGCAACCTGTTAAAATTTGAGCCTCGATAATATTTTGTTGCAACTGGGTTACTTTTAGTCGAGTTCCATTGCAAAGTTTTGGTAGTCTTAAATTTCGGAGTAGAATAATCGGAATGCCAATTTTTAAACAAATTTCGTGAGAAGGAAGTCCGGGCATATTTAAAGAATTTAAAAATTCTATCGGGTAATTAATAGTTTCTTGTTCATCGACCATTCTATTTATTGATCTATAAACTTTGCTTTCCCCCTGTATGTTCGACAGTATTTTGTTATTAATCTCAGTTGCCTGATCATTGCGAGGAGTTAAAAAAAAGAATTGTCAAAATCGGCCCAGCCATCTTCGAGTAATTCGGTAACATACATAAAAAATAAAAACAAAAAAAAAAAGGCCCCGACGAATTGAGAACCTCCTCCTTTTTTTGAAGTCGGTTAAAAATAGATCTTTCGCATAGCCAAGAATTGTCCCTATTCAATATATTTGTTACGTCACCGTAAACTGACGATATAAGATGTGATTGAGATTGCACTATACAACATAATTCAGGCGTCAGAATAAGTTTTCCTTGGTGTAGTTGTGGATAGGTACCTTCACCAATCTTTAATAATGTATCAGAAAATTGACTATAATCCGGGTTATCTCCAGTTCTCACTCGCATGTTTATAGTCAAATGCACCGACTGTATATCACGCCACAAATAAGAGCTTTTCAGGCAAGCCCTAACCTCATCAGCTCGGGTTCCCCGTGGTATTACCGGTAAGGTTTGTCGGAAATCACCACAAAATAAAACCGTGATACCGCCCATTGGTCGATCATTTTTTCTTATATCCCTTAAAGTTCTATCTACTGCTTCTACTGCTTTTCGATGGGCCATCGTACATTCATCCCATATGATTAAATTACACTCGCGTAATACCTTAGCTTTGTCACTATTTCTTGAAATACTACAGGTTGGACTTTCCGTGCAATCTAAATCAATTGGTATTTTGAACATTGTGTGAGCCGTTTTACCTCCTGGTAGCAATGTTGCAGCTATCCCGGATGAAGCTACGGCAAGAGCTATTTTACGTTGATTTCGAACATAAGCCAATATTAATTTAGTCAAAAAGGTCTTTCCAGTTTCTCCAGGTGCATCTAAAAACCATATTGTTCCCAAATTATTTTGGACACTTCTGCACACGCGATCATAAACTGAACGTTGTTCTGCAGTCATTATTGGGATACCGTTTTCTAATGTTGTCAGCAGTTCCATTAAGTTGTAGCTAATCTCTGCGGAATATTCCCTATTAGTTACTTCTCCGACTGAGGTTGGTGTTGGCAAACCATATTCACATAGTGATTTACCGCCAACTGCTGTTAACTCATCCTGAAGGGCTAATAAGCACTGATTTATGGCAAGATCACGGAAATTATCATTAGTTGTGCCTTCATCGTTGTTAGATATATTTCTAAGAAAGTCTTCTGAAAATTTGTTTTTATATTTTTCCCATAATTGTACAGCATCTGACAAATTACAAAATGTGAGTAATGTTACAAATAAATTACGTAACCGTCTTGGATTATCACTAACACAGGATTCTGCTAAAGCGTCATCCCAATGCTGATCATTTTCTAGCAAATGACGCGCTTGGCAAGCTGCATGATAAGTGGGAAAAACAACATCGTCTACTTTTCTCAAATCTATAAATGAGGTTGGTCCTCGCACAGTATGTAATAATAATCGCAAATAGAAACACTCAGCGTTGTTAGGATGAACGGCGTATACTCTGCCAAGAACATGTTCTTTGAAAATACCTGACTCACCATCTACAGGCCTGCCACGGCGTCTTCGATTAAAGACACCTCGTTGCTTATCGTAGGTATAATACGATGGAACTTCCTCATATAAAAGAGATTTTGCAAAATCATCAGTTTGGCAAAGTCGAAAGAATGCTAATAAAGTTGTTTGTCTAGGGTTCTCTAACCGTTCTGTGACATTTTCGGCGTTGAAATATATACGTTGACCACCTTCAAGATGAACATCCAGATGAGTCACAGGTGGAAATCTTTCATGAATGTTGAAACTTAAGATCCACCACACAGCTTCTGAAGAACTTATATATCTGCCTGACTGATATCTTGTAACTTCATCATGTTCATTTCTCAAAGCAAATGTAGCTTGGTCACTGCCCTTATTAATGTACTTACAAATATATTTTATTGACTCTACACTATTACACATTTCAACATTTATGTGAGCTTGAAATGCTCTGGACAACACAGGAGAATACGGAACGACCCACCTATTGTCTAAAATAACCTGTTGTCCAGATACTCGCTTTTCAACAGTGAAACCACCAGTATCTCTTGAACGGCGACGATATAATGGGTATCCATCATGTCCTGTTACAGTTTCATCCACTAAGGCTTTTGGATATCTTTTAGTGCAACGACCGTCTTGCATGCAAGGAGAATTTCCGTTAAATACACCACATGGACCATGTATCATATGAGATTTAACAATGTCGTATAACTCAGGATCTGCAATCGGACTTGGAATTTCAGCACTGATTAAACTGTCTACATCATTAGGTCGAACCTTATCTTTTAACCAAACCAGGATATGTGCGTGGGGTAAGCCGCGTTTTTGCCATTCAACACTATACATGTAACATAATACTTCTCCAAAAATGTTATCTTTGGTAAGTAGATCTATCATTGATTTTAATTTTAAATGAAAAACTCTTGCGATGATATCATGACGGTCATGCGGTGCTTGACCCTCAAGAAGCTCCCGAGTGATTTCATCCCACTTAGGATTGGTAGTTACAGTAATAAATAAGTCGGGACGTCCATATTTTCTCACGTAACAATAAGCATCTTGAGTACGTTCGTGCATGTAGCGTGGACCACCAGTAAAAGAAGAGGGCAAAATAACTAAACGGCCCATATTCACCGTATCATTATCTTGCTGCATGGCGTCGCGAAGGTGCACGTATTCTTCAGCGCGCAGCTGCCTTTGATTAGATTGTATGTAAACTAATCTTTCGGTTTCAATGTTTGCGTACATGTCTACAATAAACTGATTGAATAAGCCACGAAAACGTTGCAAGTATACAAACCTATTCCGTCTTACTTGCAAGTGGTAACAGTAAAATTGAAGGCATGAAATCTTTTTATTATAAATAGGTGCGCCTGTACGCGGATCAGTTTGGTATAAAGCAAAATTATAACCATCTTCCCCTCGACAATATATCAAAGGATATTGCAAACTGTCGTAAGCTCTGTGGGTTTCGTAAATACGTTGCAAACGATTGTCTCTAGAACGGATAACGATATCACGCCTATCACATTCCTGGTCGACCAATACCAGAGCAACTTCATTCGTGGATGGAGCATTGTAACGCCCAGGGTGCTCCTGCGTTGGACGCCTATCGGCATTTATAACAATTTTATAATTGTTATCATGATCTCCAGGAAGAGCTTCTAATGCCGATTTAAAACTTAAACATACGTACGAATTAACCTGATGCAACATGTTCTGAAGTTGTGAAATGAGTTCAGCATTTAAATTCGGGAAATATTGATTTCTTATATTCGACTGTTCGTCGTAGTCGGATACAAAATATATTTGAAGAAACTTAGGTTGGTCTTCAGGCAAAAGAGATCCTATCAAATGGTAAACTTGACCTTGTATCTTAAAAGTAGGCATGAAAGGACCTTCGGAGATTTGTTGCGCACCAAAGGATGTCATCTGAAATGCACTATTATAGGTGCGAATGTTGTCTAAAAACTGTTTAGATTGCACATGTTCCCCCAAAAGTAGTGATTTCAAAGGTTCCGGTGAGTCTTCGAATGAAGGCAAATTTATTTTGCCTCCAGAACAACAGAAACCAGCCGACTCCTTACTCCACTTTGAAGCATTACAAAAAGAACATACCACGTTCATATCGCCTATTACAGAAGATGATTTGTAATCAATTGTGAGGTTATAAGCAAACCCACTTTTATATTTGTCGGACCATGCCACCGTATTTCTAGGTTGGTCTTCTATGTATACATCTAAGTTATTAAGACTATGTCGAAATCTGTCTGCAGTAAGACGGGCCTCTCGCTGTTCGTCCGTTTCAAGAGACCGAATATTTTCGATTCTTAATCTTTCATTAGACAAACTTATTAATCGTTCTTGTCTCAAAGAATTGTAATGTTCGCGTACCGACTCTAGTCGTTGTTCATGCTCATGTTCATCTTCGAGAGATCTAATAATATTGTGGTGCACCCTATCATTTGTCAAACGGTCTTCATATTGAGTAAAAGTTTCAGATTCTCGAGATAAAATATGACGTTCGCGGTCAGCTGTGAGACGCAATTCCCTCTCAGTGGAGGTTTCTGACTCGCGAGACAATATATGACGTTCGTGGTCAGCTGTGAGACGCAATTCCCTCTCAGTGAAGGTTTCTGACTCGCGAGACAATATATGACGTTCGCGGTCAGCTGTGAGACGCAATTCCCTCTCAGTGAAGGTTTCTGACTCGCGAGATAATGCATGCCGTTCGCGGTCAGCTGTGAGACGCAACTCTCAGTGAAGGTTTCTGACTCGCGAGATAATGCATGCCGTTCGCGGTCAGCTGTGAGACGTAATTCCCTTTCAGTAAATGTTTCAGACTCGCGAGATAAAGTTTGTCGTTCGCGGTCAGCTGTGAGACGCAATTCTCGCTGTGAAGCAGTTTCAGCTGCTCGGGATAACACATGTTGTTCTCGGTCAATGGTAAGCCTCAGCTCTCGTTGAGAAAAGCTTTGAGACGCCCGTGATGTAGCTCGTCTCTCTCTGTCAGCTGCTAATCGCATCTCTCTCTCTGAAGAGCTTTCATTGGCTCGAGAAGTTGAGGCACTAACTCTCATAGAGTTTAACCGATGTGCTCTTTCCTCTGCCGATTCTTGAGAACGCGCATTTCTCATCCTCTTAGCATCTCTCGAATTTCGAGATAAAGATGGTCTTTTTTTAGGTGGCATTGTGTATTTTCAATCGACAGTAACCAAAGCTACCTTACACTTACGAAACCTATTAATATTATATAATAACTAAATATGGTATATAATTAAACACTACTTACATATATAGTAATAATTATATGATATACTTATATAGTAATAATTATTATTATATGATAATTACGAAAATAAACTATTAATATAATTAAACACTACCACAATAACTAAAATGCGTACCTACTACTACTTCACTTATAAAGAAATAAAATTTTAACTAATAATATGCTTAGACTAAAAGTCGCGCTGAAAAGCACGGTTGGGTCGGTGTGTATTGTCTGTACCTATCTGGGTAATGTTGTCGGCAGTGAGTCTGTCGACGGGATCGTGTAGGACGTGCTTAGGACGCCTACGGATCGGATAGGGTAACTACAAGGGGCTATACTTGCTCGCCTCGGATATAAGGGGGTTCGAATGTTGCGACGCTTTGTCGAAATATCTAATAGAGAGGTCTTTGAATAGCTTAGCTATTGACTCGACTTTAAAGTCTCTGTGGAGGTCAACGTTACGCATGTACCACGGACAGCCCGAGGCAATGCGTAAGAAGCGGTTTTGAATAGCCTGTAGTCTAGCTATGTTGTGAGGACTCGAGTGAGCTAACACCACGCTAGCGTATGATAGGATGGGTCGTATGCAAGTTTTGTAAATTGTTACCTTATTTCTAAGGGACATTTTACTACGCTTGCATAGCAACGGAGAAACTCGCGCGCGGACCCGCCGCCTTTTTATACCTCCCGCGGCGTAGCGCGTCGAACGCGGCAACCGATACACAAAAATAATCCTTATGGCATGATTCTGTATTCACGCGCGATGACTTATAGCGTATTTCATGTATAACTTTGGTGTTTCTACACCGATTTACATGATTCTTTTTTTTATTGAATAGGTAATAATGTGAACTTTTGTAATTAGGGATGAGTGAGAGTATTGTAAACGTAAGAGTAGACAAATATAGTCAGAAAGCGCCGAATTACTAAGCTTCCGGAAGTTTCACGTGTTATTGTGAGTCAACTATGAAAGATAGACATATGCTGTCGAGGAATTTATTTTTATATAATAATTTAAGAACATTTGTGTCGTACATGATTTCTATGTAGCTTTAACCATTAAGGCTGCACACGCGACGGAAGCTTAATAAATGGAGTAACTTCTCCCGTTTTCCCAATATTTCCCCTTCACTGCTCTACTCCTATTGATCGTAGCGTAATGAAAAGTATACTATAACCTGCCCAGGAGTAGGAAGAATAATTGTGCCAAATTTCGTTAAAATCCGTCGAGTAGTTTTTGTTTCTATAACGAATATACAGACAGACAGACAGACAGACAGACAGACAGACAAAAATTTTACTGATTGCATTTTTGGCACCAGTAGCGATCCCTTATCATCCCTTGATAGTTTTTTTTTAAATAAATTTCATGTACAGAAATGGCCTCTCTACAGATTTATTACAAGTATAGACAAGTATAGATCAAACAGTATTTTTGCTCTTCTGCCTATATTTCAACAATAACAACACGGAAAATAGCCTGCGATACATTTTACAGAATAACTTAAAACGTCATTATCGTAATATTATTATTATTTTTTGCATCTTAACGTTATATTTAAAATACAATACTTTAAAGCATTTAATTCAATTAATAGCATATCTTAACCCAACCACTTTTTATTGTTGAAATCTAGTACTTTTTTGTATTCGACCTTTTGCACTAATAATAGAGTTGGTTTTCAATAAATTAAATTGTATCAATAGTAGATTAGCATTTTAAACTATAATTTAATTAAAATTGTAAGCATTAATAAGCGATTCTAATATCGTAATTTCTTATAACGTAATTTTAAAATAGATATTAATAGTTGTTATGTAATAGCAAATTTTACAGAGAAAGTTTCATATTTTTTCATATTTTTTTATTATGTGTCTTTCAAATTGTGGTATAGTAAGTAACTACAAGTCTCATTATTGCAAACATATAACAACAACAACACAACTTAGATGGAGCATCGGCTAAATTCGCAAAACCGATCACATCCGAATTAAGTAAATATGCTATCTATATATACATATATAGTATGCAAATTATCAATATTTATTTCTTATCTGAATATGATTTTTACACAGACGTAATAACTTGTTATATCATATGACCTAATATATTTGTCAATTTGACACGTCGATTTACATGCACTTGCTTTCTCGGGTTGAACTGACGCGAGAATCTATAGCGACGAAAAGCGTCGAATGGCGCGATAGGGAGCTATTTCTATTGATTGTATAAATCGGCAGTAATCGGTTTTTATCGAAATTGGCGATGCTACATCTAAGTTTTTTCGTACTATACATTCATCATCAACATATTATAATAAACTTGGGGAAACGAGAAAACAATATATGTTGCTGTAACGTCATTAATGTTGGTATTTGTTAAAAATAGCATTAAATCGCATCCTAAAGTAAAGAACCCATTAATAACATTACAATAACTATGAGAAAAAATTATACACATTTTTGAAACATATGTGAAGTATTTGCTTTTAGCGAAATATTGGTCGAACACACGATTTCGATTATCGATTTATAAAATCAGCTGAACTATTATTACAATACAATACAATACAACATAGATATGTAATCATCTACATAAATGTTTTACACTTAGTTCATTAAACTATATACTTCAGTTTTTACAGAATTGTTAATTGGATCAATTATGTTTGAACAGATTTTAGCCAATCACTAATACATATTTAAGTAAATATTTGAAGCACACACATCAACGCATTCGAAATAGGTAGTATTATATGTGCTATATATAAAAACAAACACATAAAAAAAAACAGTTAAAAAAAAGTAAATGAAATCTGTATAATTCTTTGAGCCATCATAAAACCCTACATTCATTCTTTGTTACATTATATCAGGCTTACAATTATATGCTTACAAAGTATAGTGCAATTATATTATATCTATGTGAAGTTGGGCAACAATGGAATGACAGGCTACATAACTAACAAGGCCACGAGGAGACTATTAGGAGCAGATACCATCATCACTATGGCGTTTCATTTAATCTTAAATTATCATTTTCCGTCATAACAAAATATTTACTATCAGAATCATCACACTATTTAAATTTTGCTAAAAAATGTACTATTTACATGAGATATATGAAAAGCACATATTTTACCGCTAAACAGCAATAATTATTATCTTTGTGTTGCGGATTTAAAGGTGAGAGTAAGGGACATAACATCTTAGTTCTCAAGATTGGTGGCGCATTACAAAGTAAGGAATCGCTATTATTTCTTACAGTGCTAATGCCTAGGGGCGCTGGTGACCACTTAACATCAGGTGGCCTTTCTAGCTATTATATACAAATTATATATAAACAAATTACAGCCTTACAATTGCAATGTATAATTTTAGAGCTGTTTTACAATATAATTATGTCGAAATTATTGATTTCGCAATTGCAATAATCGCTACATCTATGGTTCCCTACTTTATGATGTAATTATAGATGGCTTAACACCGTAAAACGCCCTACCCTCTTCGCAAGTGCGAAAGTGGTTAAGAATATCGCTGAAAAACCCCCCACCCTCCGGGACCTGGGTACCTTTCTGTAGGTTTTCACTACATGAAAAATAGTAATATTTTCCAACTGAGGTGACTACGCACTATCACTATATCGTGTAGTTTGTATCACGGATTTTTCATTTAAGCAGAAGAAGCCAGCCATCATGGCATCACGGTTGCATTAAGTAATTAATAAGACAATCCTTTTTAACGTATTTACTGTTTTCAAAAATTGTCATGGATCATTTCGTCATAAAATTTAATGACTGCCAGACTTCGAAGCTTCGCTATGCTAATTATGAGACGTCTCAGGAAGTCAAGATATGCTTTTTTTATGTGGGGTACTCGCCTTATCCGACAATAAATCACAGCAGCGGCTTCTTCCTTCCATTCGTGTTCTCCTGAGCACTGTCTCCTCTGTCACGAAGAGAACTACAATTGGTTTTATGATAGGTAAGATAGCCGAAAAAGTCCCGATAGCGTGAATCAATATCAGACATATTTCTCTAACAACTTTTAGTTGAAAACATTATTCATAAACCGTTTGAAATAACGTGTGCGTGCGATAAGACGTACCAGAACTTGACAGACGGAGCACAGTGTAAGAAATCGATTGGCACTTGGCTAAATCTATATACATATGTATGTACATAAAATAACAATTTATAAAAACATTATCATCTCCGTACGAAAACGAGTCAGTACTTTACAGTGCTAAAATAAATATGTATAATCGAAGCGTAAATAATGCTTTTCCTATTATAATGGATGACTTAATGAAAACTTGGGAAAATTAAAAAAAAGTTTGCTTATAAAAAATGTACACGTTACGACCGTACGTTCATGGCTCGCTGCGTGCAATTAATCTGACATTAAGCTTGTCTCGAGATTATAATTTACAACGAAAATGTTAAGGAATCAAGTAGTATTGCAAATACGAATAATAGAATACGTAGTAGTACCTTTGACTTTACAAGTGCTAAAAAAATAATAATGAAATATAGACTATCTAAGAAAAATTAAGTCTAAAGTGTTTAACATATACATAAAAAAAATTAAGTAGGCTGTATATATGTCAGTGTTGTTTTCATTAGCCTTTAAATATAAATATTTTTCTACCGGTATCTACCGGTAGTATCAACTTTCCTTCGGCAAAAATTTAAGAAATTGTTTCTTAAATTTTCGCCGATATGGTATTCCAGTTTTAAATTGCTACATTTTTTTTAAATACAATAATAAACATGAATCGATTGACAACCGGCGAACATATCGAACTACACACAAATAAAGATCAGGTGAGAACCTTCTTCTTTTTTAAAGTCAGCTGATAAATACGATTTACATAGGTTAAAAGTTATACAATGTTGTTATAATATTATGACAATAACTTATACCTTTTTTTTTATTTAAACGCGAAGGAATTCGATAAGACGAATTGTTTTCGGCCAAGAATATTTCGAAAATAAATTTCAACTTCTTATTTAGAAATTGTGAATAAAACTTTTTATGATTTCGATAGCATTTTATATGTACAATAAAATTTATTTTATTTATTCGATTGCTGTTTTAAATAAATTTAAGAATTGAAAAACCGACAAGAAATTATTATGCTACAGTCAATTGACATTTTTTCTTGAAAATCCACTTATTTATATAACAAATTAAAGTGGGTTTGTGGTATACAAACTGCAAATAAACTTTTACTTTCGCCGATCGTTAAATTTGAATTTACGCAGTTGTATGAATGTAAACAAAGAAATTCGAAATAAGATTATTGCGAATAATACTAAAGCTACAATGATATAAGATGTTTCCAACTTACCTTTAAATTTTAAAATTCTATTCACAACCAATTTTCATCACAAACACTAAATAAAAACCGAATTATTATTATATTTTATTGTCTTATTGTATTTTTGGCCAGTGTTCGTTTTTTTATCTGTCACTAAAATTAAATTTGCATTCGAATTTCGATTTGCAAATCGCGCGCTGCTTCAGTTTCGCGGGCCGCGTCGCAGTGTGTGCGTTAGCTGCAAGTGGTAACCGTCGGATGATTGCAGTGGTTCTGACTGGCTCGTACTCTTAACTATTTCGACAGGTCGCCATTTAGCGGATGTCCATATTGATGTTCGTGTCGTCCATCACTGCTTTTTGCATACGCAATGTTTTATTAGAATACTATGTGTTAGATTTTCAATGTACTAAGATTATATAGATATGTCTGGCTGGGTGGACATTATAATTTTATTGAAGCTTATATGACAACCTTGACAAACTAACTTTCATGTGCCATGAATATTATGATGTTTAGGTTCAGGCGATAAAAGGTTAAATGAGGACAAACATACAAACTCGCTTTCACTTTTGCAATATACGAAAGGATATTATAGCTTATTTAGTGGTCGAGAGTTCAAGTATATTTTGAATATTATGTATGATTCTATATATTCTCAATGCAAAAGTAAAAATCTGTTTGTAATGACGTCACCAAACCATTGGATAGATTAAAATATATTTTCATAATAATGTTATGGCTATGACCTTGATTAATACAGCCAATATAGGCAGACACAGGACACAATTAAAGGAAAAAAATTTACTTGGACCGAACCGCGGGGAACAATGTTCTATATGTGTAAAAATAATTTTCTGTTTTTAATTTATATATTTTTTTACATACAAAAAATTCCTCTTTACAGTTTTGTTTGATGATTATACTGATATTGACTTTCAAAAACGTTTCCTTCCAAACAGTCAATGTTATGACAGCAACTAACCTGGATGATAACATTGGTTCTTAATAACAACAATTGTTTTTTAATACTATTAAATTTATTGAATATATTTACAGACAATTCAATACATAACCTTTTACGCGAAGAACCTTTGGCAGCAACAGACCGTGACATATTATTTAATAATATTCCATCACGAGGTTTTTTGTTTGTTCATTTATTGATTATCAAAACAAGCAGCCCCGTTAGTCTGGTGGCTATATTATGCGACGAAATCTGAACTCCTGGGTTCGAATACTGGGTTAACCCAAAAATGAGATGTTTGGACTTACTACAAAGATATTTTAATAGCTTAAACAGACCGCAGTTTTGTTAAATAAAAAGAGAGAAAGCACATGAGACTGTTTGTCTTGTGACAGAAAGCTCTATGGTTTCTTTTAATCTAGTTTAGTTCAATGTAAGGAGAGAAAACTCGTTAACCCGGTCTTCTTCGTTCTAGAACGCTCGTTGTGATCTCATAATATAGGATTGTGCTGACAATTAACTGTGAAGTTTTATTATTTGAATTACGTTACTCGTTTTAATCTTAAGTTATATAATTATACTCAAGTTGTCTTATTATAAGCGCGAAATTTGGTCGTTTAGTTGTATGAAACGCTTACTATCTTTAACTAATCGAACGATTATTATGTAATATTATCCAAGCATATTATTATGCTTGGATGCTCTTAGGTGAACTGAATAAAACTAGTCTATAATAATTAATACAAAATAACATAAATTTAGCTGTAATATAAACTGAGATAGTCCAGTGGCGAGAACGTGAAAACTTTAACACGAGGTCGCGGATTCGAATCCCATTAGCGAGCACTCAGTCTCGTGTTCCACTATGAAGAAAAACATCTTAAGGGCTGAAACTCCTTCTCATATCCACCAAAATGGCTATTTTTACAGGTTGTTACTTCCATATAAAATTTAAATATTCGATTTACTATAAAGGTAATAAAATAATACTAAAAATATAGTAATAAAATTTTATTGTATTATTTTTAAGAATTTCATCATTTATTTTCAATTTTCGCAATGATCTTATAGGTGGGAACGTTAATCGAATTAGATTAAATTTAAAAATTTACATAAGTATTTGTATAAATATTTATCAATAATAGTCCATTCACAGTTTAGCTTCACTCACTCCAACTGCGCTCTCATTGGCCTTTCCCTGCGATAGCTCATTCGCGGCTATATCTAATGAACCATTTTTACTTAATCCACATAGAGAGAACAATCTACTGGATGCGTCTCGCTTCTTTACACAATATAATATGAACATCAACAAGGTTAATATAACAACAATAATTCCAACAATAATTGGAGCACTTGTGTCCATGTCTTCGTTATCCCTTACTAGTTTAGCGGTTTCCTCCTTGAGAAAATCATTAAGTCCTGAAAAATATTCTATAATACCTTTTGTAGACAGTTCACTTTCCCCTGTCATATTATATAATACCGTTTGCCAGTCTTCGCTTGCACCGAGAGACATCCCATTACTAAAACCAAAAATAATTTATCGAAATCATTTAATACATTATAAAAACGCCTTAAGTGCTGTTTGGAAAATTGGAATAACCTAAAACTTTATATGTCAATGTGTGAATTGATTTGGAAAACCACACGGTCATGGAAAATGTTTTGGACATGGAAAATGTTTTGGACTAGACACAGACGTATGTTTGTTTAAACTAAAGTAGTAGATTCATTTGTTGTATTGTTTTTCATGTTCTTCGATATTTGTTTTATTTTATTTATAATAGTTTAATCGACTATTGCACCACCTTTTGGTAAGTGGTCTCTGCTGTTTATTGACAGTGACACTTTAAAAAATAATAATCATTCCTTAAATCGGCAATGGACCAACGACCTTGTAAACCAAGAAGTTATATATGTGTTTTTGTTACCCTTGTCCATTACTTGCTTAAATTGAATGTATTGTTTGCATTAATTTATCTATAGCGACACGTTTAAAAAAAATAATAGTAAAAACTTCTTGCTAGGATGTTAATGAAACTTTTGTTTTTATTGTTTCGCTTAAGTGATGACTTTGATATATTTTTTTGTCATTAATAAACCAGTATAAGCCTTTCCTATTGATTTTTAAAATATGCCATGACCTCATAAACAACCCAGACCTAGGTAAAAAGCGAAATAAAAAACCTTGAAAATGTTAAAATATTTTACAGAGGAAGTTATCTCGTTAGGGTCATGGTTATATTAAAATACGCATCATTATTAATCTCTACAAAACAAGATCCTTCCTATAGATGTTTCTTATAGACCTTAAGGAAGTAAGTTCGTACCTCAACAGTTTTCCCGCTTCCTTGTCGCCGTATATGGAGCATTCGTGCAGAGGTCCCGTATGATTTGCTTTCTTGCATAATGATAATAGTATTTGAAATTCCAGAATATGTGAAATGAAGTATCTAAAAAAGAAATTAAAAACTAAACTGAAAGGTAAAAGTCTGTTATTAATACGAAAGTGAGTTGAGTAATTTACTATGTGTTAGATAATGAACCAATCATCATTTTCATATAAATCATCAGGAGTATATAAAAGGACATAGGATACTTGGCACTCTCACAAACAGCTGAAGGTACGGGTGAAAACTACTACTTAACTATTTATACACATACATACTTATACTACTAATACATATTATATTTGTATACAATTACTTATTTGAATCTTATACGATATTCCATGGCGTAGTTAAATGGAAAAATTTTACTAAATACTTATATTTTTTTATTTTTTCTTAATATACTTCAATATCGAATTAGGTGATATATTAAATAACCTAATTTTGTTTACATTCTTTATTGAGACCAACAACCAAATATATGTTTTCCATGTGTTATGAAGTGTTTTCTTTTTTATCAAATAAGGCCTTCAAAAAACGGATTAGTTTCAAGTGACGCCTGGTAGAATAATGTATTTTAACATGCCAAAGAAAATCATACGTAAAATTTTATGAATTCACGATAACTCTTACTTCGCACAATCAATTAAAGTTTGAGATGTTTTAATTAACAAATCAATTATTAGTGAAACAATTCAAGAATGTAAACGCAATATGCCACGCCAAGAACGCTCAGATAAGCATTAACAGGTTATAAGCGTCAAATAGTAATAATTTCGAATAACTTTTTAATGTAACCATTTATAAACTAATAAAAAATTAAAATCTTATATCAAATTAAATACTTTTTAATATTTAAAAAATTTAAAAGCGAGGGCGTTACTTTATTCCCTACTTCTCAGTATTCTGGATGTCACCATCAGCCAATCACAATCCATTGTTGGACAAAGGTACAGAAAACTTCGCGATTCTTGGCCTTCTTCATCTTGTCAGGTACCGCCTCCTTCGTCAAGTCATCGAGGTACTTAGAAGGAGGACATCCATAACGGTGTTTATCAGTATAAGACCTCTATTCTAGGGTTCATTTGCTCCAAAAAACATTCAACATATATGAAGCTTAAACATATATGACTGAAGGGATAGTAGATGGATCACCATCACATCAGTCTGTTAATTATTTTTAATCATATTTAAAGATACACGAGCATAACTTGCTCCAATGCTCGATGAGTGGCCTTCGATTCTCCATGCTTTGGCATCACACCATGATTTAGCAGGTTCCTACCATGATATTTGTTGAATAGCGATGTTTGAAAACTTTTGCTTACAAGCATTGCAATACTAAAAAAACTCGACAAAATTTGATAATTTTGACCAAAATCCCAACAGAATTGAAAAGAAATTTTTCGATCGGAATGCTTATTTTGAGTATCTTGTTCACCGTTCTAGTCAGTATGATTCAATATTATTTTGAATACTGATAACATGCTCAATAAAAAAGATAAATATTGATACAAATTTAAGAAGTAGTATCCGTGATTAAGATTCAAATAAGAATTAATCAGACATAATCAGGTAACTGTATATCGATGCAAGAGACTATATCCACATAATATTGAAAACCAAACTTGTTAAAAGTGGGCATTGACCGAATGTGAATGTCACATAATACCTATTATACACTGGTTGGTTTGATTTTTATTCCTATAAATAATTTAATGTCTCATAAATACTAACAAGGCATGAAATACACTGTTTTTAATAAATACTTTCACTTTTTTGAGTAAATATTTCATTATTTATAAATAAAAAAAGAGTAACTACTGAGTTTCCTACCGATTCTTCTCGGTAGAATCTACTTTCCGAACCGGTGGTGGCTTCACTTAATTGTTAAATGACGATCAAAAGTAAAAGCCTACTTGAATAAAGTTTATTTTGATTTTGATTTTTGAATATGTACAACATTATTTAGCCAGAATAAAATGGGCCTTGGATCAATCTTTATTTATATTATCAGCTTAAATAAAACGGGTTTCCGTTCAATCTTTATTGTTATTTTGTTTCCAAATACCCGATAACGTATGGTTCTTGAACCATTTGGTCATAAAAACTACTTATTACAACTCCTTGTGCGTATAATTGGAACATGACAAGGCCTATTTTTAAGCAATACAAAAGACAAGCTTGTCATGTCAATATTCCAAATTTTAAACAGAGAATGTTATTCACATATTAATATCACAAAAAAACCTTTTCCGAAAAGCAATGCATGTTCTTCTTGTATATGTTTTATTTGTTTTGTTATTGTAGCGTAATTTTAGCAAGGCATATAAAAAGTCTATTATTTAATTATCTAAATGGACGAAGCAAAAATAATAAAAATGTAAATGAATATTACTTATAGATATCAGGTTATAAATTTTAATACTTGTTTTATTTTTGTTATATATAAATGTTACCCTAAAAACTTACACTTACCTTTGAAAAACTTGTATATAAGAACCTCTTTAGATAATCATCTCTAGAATAATATAAGTGTACTTATCTTATATTTGTGTCACAGTTTCGAAAATACAATTTTTAAATAAGTAAACGTAAAGTAACAGCCTGTAAATGTCCTATTGCCTCAAGCCTCCAAGGGAAGGAAATGTTAAATGCCAAGGGGAACAAAATGTTTAAATATAGAATATAATAAAAAAAACCTTACGTAATATATTGGACGTGAGAAACCACGTGATACTTGGCAGCAGGATCCAAGTCACTTTCATTTCGAGGAACGGGTGGTGATATACCTGTCTCTTTTATCCTGGAATTGAAATAATATATTACTATTTAGTGTCGCAAAATGTTTTCTTTTCTTTCAATACTTATGTAGAAAAATTTATGTTGTTTAAAATGTTGCTCATTAGATTATGAAATGAAAGAAAAACAAGTGCACTTGTTCATCTGGGAATGAGATTCTTGCTTTCACATAACGAAATTATATTATTTTATAGTATTAAAACAAAATTTGCAATAAATGACATTAAAAAAATGCTGCTGAATTATTACCGGAAATGTTTTAGATTTTTGAATATCAATAAAAAAGTGTAACGGTTCAAAATTGAATAAAGATTTTTTGACTTTGGCTTTGTGTTTGCGCAAACTCTCGATAATAACTCCTTCCTTGTTCGGAATACACTAATTTAATAAAGAAAAATTGAATGTGATAAATACAATATTTCCGTAATTATACATATATTACTAATAGTTTGTTTGGTATATTTTAAAACAAAAATTACTTTTGAACGATATAACTAAGGTAACCTTATCACGTAATGTTACTTCAACAAAATTATCGTTATTGTAAGTCGTTATATTATTGTATCTTTTAAATTTATGTAAAAATGTGTCGAATAAAAAAATATTATGAAACAGGCAAATAAAGTAACACACAGCTACGTGTTGTATCTCGTATGTTTTAAGTATATTGTAATTACAAAGCAAAATACTGAACCATCTAGTAACAAAACTGACCAACAAGATTTCGATAACGTCAACAAGAATACAATACCGGTACAAATAGTTTCCTTACATTTTATTAATTGGCTTTCAATACATTCATGTTACACAGCTTTTTAAACAGCTACTCGACTTTGTGAAAATAAATTTTGATCTAAAAATATTATTATCGATTTTATTCCGGCTTCACATGGGAGAAATGCACAAATACGAGCCAATTGCTATTTGGCCGAAAAAGTGGCCAAGTGCGAGTCGGACTTGCTCGTGATGTTTATGAAGTTAAATGTATTTTATTTTAATTTTTTTATATTTGAGTTGAGGAAGGCCTTGAGCATGGATGTGGATGGGTATAGAAGTAGAGGACGACCAAGAAAACGATGGATGGACTGTGTGAAAGACGATATAGTTAGAAAGAATGTTACTTGTGAGATGACGTCTGACAGAGAAGTATGGAAGAAGAAGACATGCTGCGCCGACCCCAAATAAAATTGGGAAAAGAGCAGGAGGATGATGATGATGATGAATGAAAATAAAATTGCGTTTTACCATTTATGACGTATTAACAAAAAAACCCTAAACATGGGATCCAGAGTGATAACGATGATGACTAAGATATTGGAACTATATTGAAATATTAACCATCGTTATATTACTGGATAGGTTATATTACCTACCTAGTACCACAGTACCTACCAAGATCAGTAGGAGTAATCCGAAAGAGGGCTGGCAGGCTAGCGGTCAGCCATACAAATAAGCCAAAATCATTTTACTAAAACTTGCGATCACATATAAATATATAAGGTATAATTACAAACTAATAATAACGGTTATGTATCCCTTGTATACATTCAAATAAATTATTAAACGCTTAGATAAACGTCTTAATGAAGTTATTATTCAGTCAATAACCATTTATTATGCTAATGTGACTTTTGACTTGTGTTAATTGGAACGAATAAAAAAAACTATTGCGGAATAAATAAATAAATTAATTAGAAACAAGTTTAATGCAATATTCACTTCTAAAACAGTTAATACAAAAACCTTTTTGAAATTCAATGATTGGGCTACTATTGGAATTCATAAAAGTAGGCAACGAATGTACGAGCTTTATAATGAAAGGACGTACAATCATAGTGCCACTTTTGCCAACTATGTAAGTAACTATTCAAAATTATTTAGAAAAGTGTGCTTTCTGGCTAAGTCTTTAACTATAAAAAATAGAATTAAGAATGCACATAACAAAATAAAAATGACCTGGAAAGTTATAAATTGTGAAACTGGTAGAAGTGGTAATCGGAGCTCCGAATTAAACTTAAATTATAATAATAAAGTCATAAATAGTGAACGAGAAGTTGCTTCAGTTTTTGAACAATTTTTTGCTGACATACCAGTTTCTACAACTAGGTTACTTATTTCTTCTCCAGCTGTTGCCGAATCATTGATGAAAGAAAATGTACGAGAATGCAAATCAAAATTTAATTTTACCCCTGTAAACACCAATATCATAATTTGTGCATTTAAATCATTAGACATTAAGAAAACTGCTGATCTATGGGGTATTTCTGTAAAGGTGATAAACTCAATTATTGATGTGATTGCACCTTATCTTGCAATAATATTCAATGATTGTGTTCAGCGTGGTATATTTCCTGACCTGATGAAACATAGTAAAGTCATTCCAATATTTAAATCTGGTAGCACTTCAGATCCTAATAACTATAGGCCTATCTCAATATTACCTACCCTCAGCAAAATAATTGAAAAAAATATTTTAAATCAATTATTAGCATATTTCAATAGACACAATCTGCTTCACAGAAAACAATTTGGATTCATGAGGGGTCGCTCGACTACCGACGCAGGTATCGAACTTATAAAAAATATCTATGAGGCCTGGGAGGGGTCGCAGGATGCCTTGGGGATTTTCTGCGACTTTTTTTTTTTTTTTTTTATGGTATAGGTTGGCGGACGAGCATATGGGCCACCTGATGGTAAGTGGTCACCATCACCCATAGACAATGACGCTGTGAGAAATATTAACTATTCCTTACATCGTCACTGCGCCACTAACCTTGGGAACTAAGATGTTATGTCCCTTGTGCCTGTAGTTACACTGGCTCACTCACCCTTCAAACCGGAACACAACAATACTGACTACTGTTATTTGGCGGTAGAATAACTGATGAGTGGGTGGTACCTACCCAGACGGGCTCGCACAAAGCCCTACCACCAAGATGACTTATCCAAAGCCTTTGATTGTGTTCAGCATGAAACTCTGGTCAGGAAACTATATCACTACGGAATTAGAGAATGTGCACTCGACCTTCTGACTTCCTATCTTAATAATAGAATTCAGAGGGTTGACGTTAAAGGGACAAGGTCTCCTGGGGTCTCAGTTGGTATGGGGGTCCCACAAGGATCAATTCTTGGACCTTTTCTATTCCTCATATACATAAATGACTTGCCCTTTCTTGTTGGGAACAAACATGATATAGTATTGTTTGCTGATGATACCTCTTTGGTTTTTTAAATTAATAGGAAACAGGTTCAGTATGACGATGTAAACAATGCTATGTCCGATATAGTACATTGGTTTAGCGTAAATAATCTTAGACTGAATAATAAAAAAACTAAAATTGTAAAATTTAGCACACCAAATGTGCAAAATGTAAAACCCGATGTACTTATCAATGGGGAATCGATGGATCCAGTTGAAACAACTGAATTTCTTGGCCTTACTCTTGATGCCAAGTTACAGTGGCTCCCCCACATAAACGGATTGGCGGGTAGACTGAGTTCTGCGGCATTTGCGGTCAAAAAAATTAGATTACTTACTGATGTTGATACGGCTCGACTAGTATATTTTAGTTACTTTCATAGTATAATGTCCTACGGTATTATGCTTTGGGGTAACGCAGCCGCTATCCAAACTATATTTGTGCTGCAGAAGAGGGCTATTCGCGCAATCTATAACCTAGGAGCCAAGGAATCATTAAGGCATAGATTTAAAGAAATTCAGATATTGACTGTTGCTTCTCAATACATATTTTGTAATGTTTTGTATGTACGGAAAAATATTAATGTTTTTATGAGAAAATGTGATTCTCATAACATTGGTACAAGGAACAAACACAATCTTGTTACTCCTGTTACTCGACTGCATAGAGTCAGTAACTCTTTTGTGGGGCAATGTATACGCTTCTACAACAGGATCCCAGAAAGCGTTCAAAATGCTTCTGTTGCCAAATTTAAAAAAATTGTTAAGGAACGCTTGTGTGCAAAAGGTTACTATACAATTAGCGAGTTTATGTTTGATAGCACACCTTGGGAATGAAACGATCGCCTCCTGGCTATTTCTAATCATATACTACTATGTACCTTATAAATTTGACAAAAAAAAAAATAACAGAAAAAAAAAAGACCCGCTGAGTTTCTTTCGCCGGTTCTTCTCAGGTCAGGGTGTTCCTTTTTCCGAACCGGTGGTAGTGTTTATTTGACAATCAATAAGTAAGTGTAATGCTTTTATATTGAATAAAGGAATTTGAGTTTGAGTTTGAGTTTGGAAGTTTTTTTTTTAAATTGATAATGAAAATAAAAGTCAGCCAAACAAACTATTAACTGATATCGCTCATTTAACGCTTTTACTTTTACTAAATATACACATATCAGATATATATCATAAAAAAAGTATAAATAATAACCTAATAAAAAATTTAAATTATTTTATTTTTATATATGTAATTTATTAAATGGCAGTCTACAGAACTGTTTACACACGTGCACTCAATAATAAGATAAATAATTAAATTAGTAAATATATACTACAAAACTCACAAACTACCCGTAACACCACGAATGGCTTTGACTGTATCTTTATCTCTTTTCTGGAAGTGTTTGTGTTCAAAAACGATTTTATTAAACTTATACACTGTTAGGTATTTCTATTGCACAAATTAAAAAAAAAATCTATTTGATATATTAGTACTCAACTAAAAGATAAAATTCGTTACGAGAAAATTTCTAATAAATCCGTTTTATAATTTTTGGAGGAGTTCCGTAAAAATAATTCATACTAAATTTTGCTCTTAGAACATACAAGAGGATCATATAATTAAGTTTTATAACATGGTGTTTACCTGAGATCCCACCAGTGTTCATTCCATTTTTCCATGCTACTATTTGCAAAGATATCCCATCGCCATTTATCTAGAACATACGCGTATGCCATCAAAGGGAACTTCTCGAGAGCGAGCCAAAACAAATGGTTGATCGTTGATTCGACACCGGTCGTCACCTTGACGAAGCTCAAGGTTTGCAAATACTTCGGCGAGGTTAGCTGCACCGCTACGATGTCAGAGATTGCATCGTGGAAGGCTAAAATAAAGCTTGTTGATCACGTGACACGTTTGTTGATATGTAACCTTCGGAATTATTGATAATTGACACTAACATTTTTGGACGATACGAATAAACTCCTTCGAAGATAAGATTTTTATTAACATGGATAATCAAAAATTTAATTCCTAAATAAAAATATATTTTTGTGCTAATGTAAAACTAGTAAAAGAAAATCAAAGAAGCAAAATTTATTTCAATTAGAAGTTATAAGTTTATTATTTTCTAAAGTATGCATTCTTGTAATATCTGTTTCAAAATTGAGTAGCAAGATTCCACCCGCACATACATATATACATACATTGAAAGTTAAATAAAAGCTTTTAATAAATCAGCATTTAATTAATTAGTCTTTCGTGCGGTCTTTAAAGTGATAATGTTATATCAATGCGCTTCTACATTAATATATGTATGTATATCATATATCTTGCTAACATTCCCCAGCTGCATTAATCTTCAATAATGGAAGATATACAGCAATCGAAGTAATATTTTAGGTAGATACGCAATTAGGCATTGCGGAGACAAGCATTGAGGAAGTAGAGTAAATGTCAATATGAGTTAATAATAGAGTATTTTTTACCCTGTATAATACTGATTGGCTATGTAATTGTGTCAGGCCTGTGTCAGTAGCTTAAAATTAAGAAAGAGTTTAAATTAAGAAATATGAGATAAACCTAAAAAAAATATATATGTGACATTTTTATGTCATAATAATTACAGATTTTTTTAAATAAAAATTACCTACAAAATTGTAATCAGAAAATGTTGCTAAAAGTATTTGTATTCTTCCCAAGTCTAATCTGGACAATATGGGTTCATAATAAAATTATAATATGTTTTCATTAATTCTTCAAACAGAATGTTTGGAAGTAAAGAACTTATTTTAATCCAGAAACAAGTTGGCATTCATGAGAAAATGGTCGAAAGATTAAATGTCATAGGTTTATTCGGACTTTAAAATAAAACTGGTACAGTTTTTAAGTTTCCATGTACATGGATATAATGATTAATGAAACCCAATATTAGTATTATAGACTCAGTACCTCATAATTTAGATTTACATTGAGAGCAAAACTTAGGTCTTAAGACTTTATTGCATCCTGCGATCATTGAAAACGAAAATGTTATACCGTGGTAATTCAAAGCTCAAACAAAAGAGAATGTTTGATTTTTAACAAGTCGTATGCGGCGAAGGCCTTCATTGACTCAATAAAATGCACACTTGACCGCTTTTGTTAGGATTTAAGCACTGGAACTAATTCTAAGGTTTCTATTAGTTATATTTTTTACTTTAGAAAGAGGTTGACTTTATTTCTTTGAGTGATATAGAACAGCAGGAAATTTTTCCACTCGATAGTAAGTGACCGCTTTTTGAAATAAATGTTGGCGATGCCAGCATTATGAGTAACTATCGGTATTATCGGTATTTCTATTTTTATATAGTAGGTATACGTAGATGGGCGGCCTCAAGGGCCATCTGATGGTATGTAAGTCAAGATTGCCCTTAAATATAGGCGTTTTAAGAATTTGTTACCATTCTTATATTGCTCAGCGTAAACAAAAGCTAATATAAAAATATAAAACTCCTAATTTTTAAGATTTCAATAAAAATAGCGTAATATATCCACTAAACTGGCATTCATACCTCATGAGTGTAATACTATAGTAAGTATGATATCTAACGATTTATGTAGTTTAAATTTAATGCCGAAAGTTTACACCGAATCTTGAAACGTATCTTGACTAGATTTCTTTTTTTTTACTTTATTATGCATATATAAGTATAAGCAAATATTGTAGTATATATGATTTGTAAGTGCCTACCCATACAAGCTCACTTTTAAAGACGAAATAAAATAAGTATTTGGATTATCCCTAAGAGTATACTCTAGTCACAATCTAGTAGAGACATCTCCTAGTCACATTCCAGTAGTCACGTTGGCATTTTAAAGGTTAATAATCAAGTTCGTACCAGGGTTTGGACCGTCTCTGTAGAGTGGTTGGAGGTTCCGATAGTGCTTAAAATATTGTATATGTCCCAGCAGTCTGGCCGCTCTTGACAGCCCTACGGTAATATCATACACCCTCTCACCACACCATTTTATCCTGTAATAGTTATTAGTACATAAAATGGGTATATTTTATTGAAGAGTTTAAGCTGGAAATAAGTTTATTTTCGAAAGAAATTCAATTAGGCATTAATAGATGGATTTCCAAGCTAAGTTATTACAGGTTTAAAATATTAATTAATTCATATGCTTTTGTTATCGACAAAAATCAACAACAATCCTATCATACTTGGTAATGTACATTTTTTTTAACATACAAAGGTCATTGAACTATTTTCGTCTGTTTAATAAAATATTTTTTGTAATGTGAAAGGTTTTGAATATTTCTCACATCATCATTGTCTAATAGTGGTGACCACTTACCCTCAGGTGACCCAGATGTTGGTTCACCAACATATGAGATAAAAAATATTCTGATAACTCACTTATAGTTAACACCGTCACACATATCATGGCTGGATGGTAAGCAATTAACTGTTGGTATAGATTCTTTTATATCTTGATATGTATCTTTCGAACTGTCAAAACCCAGCGATTGATGAAAATCATCCACCGCGTTGAAAAGATCTTTTGCTAATATGTTAACGTTTTCATCTACTGACGGTCTTGCAACTTCTGGATACGGTGCTACTTTCGAATAAATCGCCTGCCATTCTTGAGCCCACAAGTTACCTGAAAATAGAAAAAAATATTTGCTTCGTTAATTTATGTAGGCGCTATTCGAAACTAAGTGATACGACTACTGGTTTGGTCTGGTTTTAAAATGCCAAAAACCCACTAATATAGGTAGAGAAATCATGATCATCCTCCTGCCCTTATCGAAATTCTACTTTAGGTCGGCGCAGCATGTCTTCTCCTTCCATACCTCTCTGTCGGACGTCAACTTACAAGTAACATTATTTCTAACCAATTACTCTAACTAATATCGTCATTCATTTTTAGTTTTATTACATATTACAATATTTATTTGATCATTTATATTAAGATGTAATAATACATTTTACTAGACTATACAGTTTACACCAGATTAAGGGGCGATTTTTTAAATTTAATTTCAGTCTATTTTTATCTTACACTATTTATAGAAATCGATAATAATATTGTTGCTGCTATAAAAGATTGTATTGAAACAGATGTATAGGTACCTAAAATATGAGCTGGAATTAGCTTGCTATCATCTTTTAGCTCTTGTTTATAGTAATTCTTTAGTTTAGCTCGAACATAACTATGTAGATTGTCGTAATAAGGCTTAATTTCTCTCCAAAGTCTATCCACAGTTCTAAGAAAGTCTTCATCTTCAAATGCATATCGCCACATTTCACCAGCATCGGTGAAATTTTCTGCCAGCGCAACATCATTCATTCTCGCTACATAATCTTTAAAGATGGGCTGGATTTTCTTTCCAGTCGCGTCTCGGTAGGCTTTCCAATAATAAACCAGTTCATTAGTATCGTTACTGGTTTTGAATATAGAAATTATATCTGGAAATGTAAAAATAAATGTAATGTCTCATGAATCTTAATTGTAATTTTTTTTTCAACGGTCATGGTACAAATTAAAATCAATTGTTGCATTATTATAAAAGTAAATTTAATTTTGTTTAAAATTAATTAGTACTATCTAGCAAAATGCAAAGTAAATTTGAATAACAGGAAAGTGACATTATTTTGCCTTGTAACTAACCGCTCATTGTTCGAGAAGCATTCTCGTTGTCACAAACAGTCGCATTGAAGGCGCATACCGTAGTTCGACTCCAAATACGCTGCATTGTATCTATTTCCTCTCTTTGCTGAAATAATAAAAGTTTATCCTACGGCTTTAATCTTATATAGTTATATGTATGAAATAAAATAACATTTCGTTCGATTACTTTGATATTGGAAATTAAATTATGCTTCTTTTTTTTAATTCTTGACAACAAAATGTTTAGACTAAAATTAAAGATGCTTGATTACAAAATACTATTGATTCTTGTGATCATTGTGATCATGATGTGACTAGGTATGAAGTCACGCTATGAGTACGTATGTTGATATCCTACTGTGTAAGAATAATTCAAGAGAATAATTTTTAAAACAATAATAATTGTCAAATAATAAAGTCTAAATTTGAATTTCTTGCTATTGTAAATATCTATAATAACATGAATGTATTCAAAACAAAATATATTGATTAATGACTTCGATTCGTCATAAACTTCATAGGTTAGTATTTGTAGCAGGAAGGGAGGATTACGAGGTCGCCTTATAACGCTTTAAACTTTACAATATTAGGGTTACAAACTAATCAAATGCAGTCGCAAAATGCTTCAAATCTTCTCCACGATAGCCAATATGCTTGTCTAGTCAAGCAGTGGGGGATTAATACGTATGTTTAGAAATACTCATGAGTAGACCTACCTTTAAAATGTCTTTCTAAAAGCCTTACCATAAATAAAATTGAAATAAGTATGTTTGTAGACCATATTAATAAGTAATGCGGGCTAAGTACTTCCATTACTTCTTTCATTCAACCAATATAGTTGTTTGTCAACATTTATCTATGATATATGGAGTTGTCAACGTAAAGAGAAATCTCGAGAAAATTAAAAAGCACCAATAAATTTATAGAAAAGTGAGTATGTTAATACGTCGTCGAGGAAATCTATTTCTTCTTTATATCAATAGTGAATTGATGTTTTTTTTATAGTGGTTTAGTTTATTTTATAAGGAATGAAATATTTGATGCTTACTTTAGTTTGCGGCATTTGAACGTTAGTACCGCGCTCTTTAATAATTCTAAATTTCCTTTTTAATTTTAAATCATTCGTAATTCGCTGATCATCCGCATATTTTTTCTTTAATATCATCCAATATTGCTTCTTTATTTCATCTTCTTCGGCTGCTACGCGAATCTGAAATATAACAGAATGAGTACATTTTGCAAAAACGACACGCAATATGCAAGAAAGTTATTTCAGACAAATCAATACCATTTTCTTTTTCTTATAGTCATTATTTATATCTGTAACAAAATCCCATAGAGATTCTTGCGATGCTTTGCATACTTCCAAGCTAAGCTTATCCATTTCATCGATGAATATTTCTAAAGTTGAATTTTCTTTATCTATTTCGTTTAGTTGAGTTTTAAAATTATCAACTATATCAATATTTTTTACAATGACTGTAGCAGGATCTAAGACTGCTTTCATGGCATCATCTAAGAATTTTTTATTGTCTTCAGCATCTATTTCCACTTCATGACCACTCTCATTAGATTGTTCGCTCTTTTTATTTTCTCCTAAAAATAGTCTTTCGTCGGCTGACATCGCTGATGTTGGATTGTTTGGAAATTGAACTGCTACTGCGGCAGTAAATACTAGTATGAAATTTACGGCCTTCTGAAATTTATAAATATATGATACAAGTATTAAAGTATACGTCTTAAACTATTGAAAATATATACTGCAAAAAGATTGCATAACAAATTAAAAAAAAAAAAACTTTTTGTATTATTGCTTTGTTCTTGTAATAGATTTTACATAGTATTTAGTAATGATCTTCTCTGAATGTTAGGTTCTATTTGAAAAATAGTTTGAACACCTGCAATTTCAAAGATGTACTTGACAATTATTTCGTTACGCAGCTCTATAGTAGTACCATGTTCTTAATTATGTACGCATTTTAGATGTAATAACGTATGATAAACGTATAACAAAGGTCCAAGTTTAGTGATTAAATAATGATTACATCCTTTATGCAGTTGTTCGCGAGTGTCTGGCATTGAAATATTTTCTCGTCTATTATCTTTAACTGACCCACATGATAAAATAGTAAAACCTTATTAATTTAATTTCATCTTTCTAATTTTTTCTAGAGTATTTTAAATGCAGTTGCGCTTTAAATTTAATCATATATAAAAATATTAATACTTTTTTTATATATTTAAATTTAAAATAAATACCTACATCGTACAGCATTATGTTACTCGTACTCGATCCAGATGTAAACTTTAATATCACAACGAAACACAACACCAACTACATTTTTCCAATTATACGTTTGTGAAGAATACTATCGCGTTACTACAGCAATTGTTGACACGCCGTTCTCGGGCGGAATTTAGTCACGATGTTTGTGAATATTGCCTTATGTTTGTTCGTTTTGTAGTGACTTTTTTTAATTGAAACAATCGACCGTCGGTTATGTTTTGAAAACTTGGGCACGTTACGAGCGCGGTGCGACTCGTCCGCGATCGACAGCGCATTGTTCTGTGACAGAGATGCCCACCTCAATTCAAACTGTCAACATGTTCACGTGGGACCGGAAACTTTATTACAACTAACACCATATTATCTCATTGTTAGCATCATCAGAGCCACTGATAGGGCCTCGTTACTAATTTGTTATAATCGATTATGTTTACCGTACTCAAAATAATTTAGACCAATCGCCAATTCAGCATAGTGAGTAATATGAATAGCTGATAAGGAAAATAATAAAATGGTTCGTGTGGTAACGTTTTTATTGCGTATACTAGTAATGAAATAAACAATAAAATGTGTTTAATATTCATTCTTTTTTCATGAATGATGCAAGAATGTTTGCACCTGCTTGATCGATTTCTGCATAGCCGTAAGGTTCAAGGGTCTTTTTCGTTCTCTCGAACCATTTCACGACGTTTTCATGAGCGCTGTAGTCGAACCCGAAGGCCTGTAAAATTAACATTATTTATTACATCGGGAATTATTGTCTTTATTTTCTTATTCCAAAACATTGTTTTATATAAGTGTTTTCTTTATGTTATTTCCCTAGTGTCTTTATTGTTTTGATATTTGTTGAATCGACACCAATTACAGATTTTAAAGACCTGTGGAAGGGAATACTGATAGTTAACTGTTTCTTAATAAAGACCACTTGTAGAGATAGTTATTTTTAATTTAGCTACACAAATAGTAAAATTGGAGTGTCTGTTTGAAAGTATTGAATAATCGCTTTTTACAAAATATATGTAAATATATATCTGTCATATCTGTGTTTAGATTTTACATATACTAAAATATTATTTTTTCCAATTTATGTCTGTCTGATTGTTTCGGCTAAACTCTGGAACGGCTCGACCGAGTTTGACGGGACTTTTACTGCAGAAAGCTGATGTAATAAGGAGTAACATAGGTAACATTTTTATTTAGAATTCAAACGCGCACGAAGATGCTGGAACAGCAACTTTGTAAATAATTTGGTCGAGTATTATTACTATTATTTCTCTCTTCTTGGTTCGTAATTGAATTCTTATCCTAAATTTCCGAAATAGCAAATATAAAAAATAACTATTAAGATAATCAAGTCTGTTTGTTTCTTTTGTCTTTCTTTGACAGAATTACTTGACTTCATATTTGATAATTTGATATGATTATTCCATTGTGTATTTAAGCCTAATCGTTTAGGCTCACAGATTGAGTGTAGCCAGTATAGCAATTAAATTTGCTAATGACCAATAATTAAAACTAATTTAATGCTTTTTTCATAAATAGAGGTATATATAGTAGGTATCTGTACGAGATATGCCGAGAGCATATAATTTTAAATTTACGTCTATCACTATACCACTGATAATAATCAAAGCATAGGGATAGGGAAGCTATTGTACCGTATTCAATGTTACACCTATGCCGTGTTTAAATTGTTTCATCCTTTTTATCATCTCGGTACTTATGAGCCGAGGTGACGTCCAAATACGATTGTAGACACGATTGACATTTAAAAAATACACCATGAACTAAAACTAATAAAATAAAAATAAAATTTGTTGGCTATTGCATTACAAGGAACAAGTTTGCGAAATGTCATAATCGGTTGGGTGACTTGCTTAAAATCATCAAAACGATTCCACCCACACACACTAATAGGTGAAGTTAAAATTTACTTAAACTCGTTTTGAGATAATGTTTCGTACAAAACATCACTATTTCGCTAAGGAAGACGTATTTATTTTATATTCCTATAAATTTTTACTGATACGACCCGTTTACACTTTTCTGCTATTAATATTCTGCAGGCGATATCGACTCTACATATTTATTGAAATAAGTATAACACGCTGCTATTCGCCAGTTCTGTTACCTAAAATTGGTTGACACGCTACCGCATGTCTAGATACTACTATTTTAACTTCTCTTAAAAGGCCAAAATGCCGTCCATTGTGGGACACAAGAGTCAAAATTTACTTTGATACATTCAAGATACCACGCAATGTTTTCCTTCGTTGATATTATAAAGGATTGAAACTACGAACTTTCTTTTAAAATTAAAGTATTCTGTCGACAAGTTAATTTAGTCTTAAACTTTACTCCTGTAAAATATACTTATCTCTTTTGCATATACATATACAGTTGAAAAGAATAAGATAGTATTTTCATGGAGGCAATTAAAGAATGACAATAATCGAAATTATTATTATAAAGTATTAGATTTTTAAAGTTGATACAAAGTTTATTATATCGACGCGAATTAATTTGCGTTGACAATACCTTACCTCTAAATTAGTAAAAGTGACGACAATAGATATGTCAGCGATGGTGAGGTTGTCTCCAGCGACGAATGTGCGGCCTTCTAGCATTGTATTCAACCAATCCAAAGCCTCGTTTAACTTCTCTGCTGCCTCGTCATTGTATGCTTCACCTTTAAACAACATTGGCGCCTGTAAACAATAATATAAGTCAAGAATCTTTATAATTTCAGCATCCTATATGTATGTTCACGTTTGTTATTACGTAATTTAAAAATGAAATAGCCTAAATGGCTCAACTGAGTAATTTTAGGGAAAACTGCGGGTCAAACCCAGACCCACAACTAAATTTTCATGTTTCATTAAACTTTATTCATCTACTACTCACTGATGATAATAAAATCGTGAGGAAATCTGCATATTGCGTCGAATGAAAACTGCCCCGTCTTTACCAACCCATTAGAGCAGTCTTGTCCAATAACGTCCAGTAGGGAAGTCCCTAAGTTCCCTACTTCTATTTATGACAAAATGTATAATTTTGATTTATATTCATACGATATCTTTGTATAAATTACTTCCAATATTTCCAACCACGCTTATTTATTAAATTCTTTGTTACCTATAATTAAACCAAAACAAAACTTGCTCATCAATAAAACAATAAACACTGCATATAAATATAACAAATACATACGTAAAGATCCATATATCGCTTGTACAATGTACCCAGATCAAAATTAAGCCTCTGATCAACAAGCGCTCTTTGACGTGGATTCCTCGGATACAGAGAGTCATCGCGTCCATATGCATTTACGAAATAAGGCATGATGGCACGACTGAGAATAAAAATATGAATCATTTAGTAATTAAACCAAACAACATTTGAATCATAATGAGAATTTATTTATTTACTAATCCGGATTTACTCATTTTATTTATCGAATAATCCCCTTTACGTTACGGGTAAACTATGGAATGCGGTGACGTCATTTCGATGATAAAGGGAAACGTCATTCTTAAGGATTACGTCGACCGTTCCTCGATAGATAATGTAAGCAACCGACTAAATATTAAAATTATTGAATAAACAGGTAACATAATTAACTTCGTAATTTTTAATTTAGTATTAGTTTCAACTATAATACCTTTCCCATAGTATGAAACCGTTGTCATCCATTGTTGGTATCGTGTGTTGCGGATTCATCTAGAAAACAAATGTCCTTGTTAAATGTAAACCTAAATATTATTTAAAAATCGTGTTTGACACGGACTAAAAAAATTAAAATATATTTTTTATTTTTCTAGTAATGTTAATATCAGTATATTAAGAGGTACATTTTATTTAATAACACGTAAGCTGACTAACAAATAGGTCACCTGATGGTAAGACACCACTAGCAATAGATATGGAAGAAATATAAATCATTCTTCATATAACCAATACGTTATCTATTTATGGTACTAAGATGTTATATTCCTTCTGCCTGTAGTTACATTGGCTCAATCATTGCTGTTTGGTGATAGAATATACATTCTATGATAGAATATATATTAATAATATATTCATCCGTGCACAAAGCCCTACTATGTATTAGTTAGATATCGGATTATATGCACTATTAAAATTCCAAAATATGCATACAAATATGCACGAAAAAAATTGTGAAATATGCACAAAACATGCACAATAAAAATACCATTTCTAATTAGATTTGGACATTTCTTTATTTTCATAGAATTTAAACGAACCTTCAAATATTCTGGTGTTTTGTGTTGGCCTTCCATTATGTTCGTTAGCACAAGTTCCAAGTCTAGTCCCAGTGCCCTGGCCGTCATCATCACAGAACGGCATGGGGGCGACGGTGGTAGATAGTACAATTTTATTGGTTGAGTCGGCATCCTGTTGCCTTTAGATCTAGCTGCGGCGTTACTGAGAGAAAATATTTATAAATATTATTATTAAGTATCAAAAAAGAATATAATTAAAAAAATGGTTATTATCTAATTTTTTAATGACTTCTTTTTTAAATTATCAAATTGTATTAATGGGTATTTTTTTAATAATCGAACTTTAAGTGAATACAATTATAATACGTTCAAGTATTTATTTTTAAAGTGCATAGTGGCATTTTGGGCTGGCTATTGATATGGAAAAAAAAAATATTAATCTTTCAACTTTCAACATTACAAAAAAGGTAAAGGTCGAATATCCTATATAAAGCTTGTGATAAACATAAAAAACTCTCTGTTGAGATATTTTATCATTATTTTATAGAAAGAACTATTTTGGGTTTCATTCGTTATTTTCGTAAATACTCTTAAAGTTTTCTTTACTGAGTTTTTTTCTTTTTAGGAAGCTTTGGAGTGATACGTTAAAAAAAGTCTCATGTACTATTTATCATATGGTAATTTCATTGTCCTTATAAATAAATATTAAAGTGTTTGTTAATCGATTTTTAATTTAGAAATAGTGATAAAGTGAATGAAAGTATCTTTAAAATATTTTGCAACAAAATGAACGTCATAATATTGTTAGTCACATTACAAGTACTTACCTATATGTACATATGTTGCAAAAAAAATACATAAAAAATAAAATATAAACATAAAATCGTTCGTTGAAAAGTTTTTATTTAAAATATATGTACATATATATATACAGTAATGTTTAAGTGCCAGATAACAACAAATACGTGATATAAAAACCAACACTATTAATAATATATGCATAGTGCAATTTAAAAATTGATTACTTGATTCGGTGATTGTATAAATTTAATTGTATAATTTTAAATTTTAGGCTTTTTATTATTTAAGTGCACAGATTAATAAAGAAACGCAATAATCAATTGTGTTTTCCATCACCCGAACTAAATATTTGGTATAACTCACCACTTTATATGAATTACAAGAAACGTTGTGACTATTGCAAGTAATATTTTCATTTTTAATGTTTTTAAATTATTTCAATATAAACAACTGAGAAAGATAAAAAAAATCAAGCTAATTAAAAATAACTTTCTTTTTTATTTATTTTTTGTTTTAAGAAGAAGTTTGACTCAGTGTTATTTGTGATAAGACATCAAGTTCAAGAGTACTTCAAAAACAAAGATATCAAGAATTAAACAACAAAAGTTAACATTGTTAATGTTATCCTAGTCACTGTCAACTTCTTCTGAAAACAAAGCCGAGTTTTACTTTATCATTGCACATTAACCGAGACAAAGAATTTAAAAAAAGAACGTCTTCCAGATTTGAATTTTGAATTTTGTGACTCACTTTGCCGCATTTATCTTTTCCACAACAGTTTTATCCATACATTGCCCCAGTTTGACTGACTTTTACAAAATTCTATTCACACAAAAAATATAGATTTAATGATGTTCAGATAACGCAAAATATAAAAATGAATTTATTTACAATATATTCTGCTTAGCTGTGAAGTTATCTAATAAAAAATATTATCTAAGTGTATTGTAATTTTTTTTCTAAAATACGCTTCTTACAACGCTGATTCGAGCACAAATATCACTTAGTTGGTAATATTCCTGTCACGTCAACGATCAGTAAAGTTATGAATACAGCTTGTTTTATACCCATGTATTATTACGGTGTTATGATTACGGGGACTATGGTAACGATGGGTCGAACAAATGACCAGTCAGAATGACGACGCAAGTCACTCAATATCCATGGTCATTTGGTGTTCGTTTTTTTCAATAATGTACGCGTGACCAATAACGAAATGCCACCTCAATTTGCCACGAAAAGGAACAATTGAACTCTACACCTATAATAATACTATGTATAATTGTATATGTACAGATATGTTACGTAAACTACTTGTCCCGTAGTTTAGCCGGCTTTAAATTTTAATGTTACCTAAATGTTGATGTGATGTATATCAAAAATAGAATCCTTTAAGGCAAATTACAATCTGAGTCGACCAGAGAAACTAAGATTTTTTAATGCAATTGGTACACGGACAGACGATGAACCACCTGATGGCTAGTGATCACCGATCACCACCGACAGTTAACATTGACGCTTTAGGAAATAATATAAATTTGTTTGGGACATATTAAAGCATAACTTGGTGGTAGGGCTTTGTACCAGCCCATCGGAAAAGGTACCAGATCAGATATTCCAAACAATAATGGGTATTAAGTATCGTTGTGGTTTGAAGGGTGAGTGAGCCAGTGTAACTACAGGCACAAGGTTGGTAGTGCGTTGACGATGAAGGCATCGTTAATGTTTCTTACAGCGCCATGGTCTATGGGCGATGATTATCACTCACCATCAAGTGGCCCATATGCTCGTTCGCGAACCTACAGCATAAAAAAATAAAAAAATAATATCAAAATTTACGCTAATCCGTGAATATCTGAATAACTATGACAAAATTTATTAGGCTTTACTTTGACAACTGTGTCATCTAATCCTTGTTTGAACACGAGACAATGAACAAAATTTCATTTTATCTAACTAAAAATAATCTTAAGTTGTTTCTGGAAGTAATAAACTAAAACGATATTGCGTGAGTAACATAATCGTATGTATTAGATGAAGAGATCATCTATTATAAGACTAATGAGTCACAATAATGAAGCCTCTATACGTGACCATTACTGGCGTTGAACACTAAATCCTAAGCGATTGTGCTTAAAGGCCTACCGATTAAAGTAAATAATACGACAATGGCAATTATACTTTGATAGCTCTTATTTGTATAATGAGATATATAATTTCGTTCAAGGTTCTTACTTCCTTGCAATCAATATTGCAATAATGCACAAAGGTCGATGGAAAGTCAGATACACTATCAGCTAGAATGAGCGATGCATTGATAAAAATTACTATTAAAATTTCCTAGGAGAATCCATCATCTGTACTTCAAACGATTTTTTTTTCTAGTTAAGAATGTGCAATATATCACGTAAGCATCTTTACATAACCAATATATAGTCATCGATAAAATTTGTCATAATTTAATCATAAAATATCTTTGTAAATGATTATTCGAGAAAGCAATGAAAAGGCGAGGCATAAATTGAAAATACAACACTTTATCATTGTAAATATGGTGTTTTATAAGTGTTTTATGGTACTTTTATTGAACCTAATAAAACGGCACACAGTATCGCTTAGAACGTTCATGAAAATAATATTCAAATACCATATACCTACTTGCTACAAATTTTCAAACAATTAATAATTTTGAAAAAAAAATTGATTCAGGCTAAATTAAATCTTTTTTTTTATTATTTAGAACAGAAATGAAATTGAATTTTTTTTTTCTTTATATCCCTGATTCACATGCACTCGATTCTTATAACGTAGAAATTATTTTTTCAGTTACAATAAAACAATTTTGGTGATAAATGAGTATATTTATAAAACCATTACATTAAAGTATTTACCGAAATGCATAAAATAGTAACCTAGTTGGAGATTGCAGTGGTTTAACAGGTAGTAACTTAAGTTTGGCACTAATTCACTTATCATCTAAAACTTCTACAGTCGATGCGCTGCTAGCGTTGTCGTTACACTTTTCATCCATTTGTTCAGAAATCGTTTCGACGTCACCGCTTTTCTTAACGCTAACATCGGGGGACTCAGTCTTAATAGAATTTATCCGTTCTCGATTTTCCTCGCTCGGTTGAGTTTCACTTTGGTTAATTTTCATTTTTTTACTCTTCGAGTTCCCCATTTCGTGTCGTTAATGAAGCCGATCTCATGTGTGACTGGTTGTTGATATTATGATGCGCTTCTCCAACCGCAAAGATAAAATCGTGATAACGGTCAAATCTTTGTAATTAACAATTCTCCGTCGACTGGTGACGTTATTTTGATAAGAGTTAAATGGTAAGCGTACCGCGGACTCACAATGCAAAATTGCAACTGATGTAAATATTTAGTAAAAACATGTGGTATCGCACTGCTCACAAGATAAGACGTCAATGACACAGCCCGTATAAATGTAACATTGACCGTTTATTTATTTTAATTTCATTGTCATTTAAATATTTTTTTTCTATCTGTAACTTTTTTTTTTAATTTAACGAATACTGAACAACGCTTCAACAGACACGGCTTACGACGCTTGCAAGTTCGAATCGTTTAAAGTTTAACAACCTTATTATGGAACGCACAAAGAGAATTGCATTACATAAATGATTTTGTCCTTTTCCAACTTATACAAATAACGTGTACTTTTTATCAATACGTGTCTACTACTAAGGAAGTTCTATATTCTATTCCACTTTAAGATGATATTGTGATACATTGTCGACGATTTTGCATTCAATTCAACATGCTTATTTAAATTCATGTGCCAGTCTGGCGTTATTGTTATCTCGTGAGTCACTAGGACGAAAATAATTCTTTACTGAATGACATCACATTCGTATAAAAGCAAGGCTATTTAAACTCGAGTTTTAACACATGCTACTCGAAAAACCAATTGCTACTTACATCTTTGTTATATAAATAAGCGGTTTTAATAATCTTGTGCTTATTAATTTAGTAATAAAAACGACTAAAACTTTGCCTTAATGAAAATGATACAAGTTATCTCCATTTAAGGACAAGGTTTGTGAAGGATCCGCCGTCACTACGGGTTAGTTAGTTACGGATATATGCAGTTTTTAATTTATTAAAGCAAATAAAGTGGTGTTTACCCGGGCTTCAACCTACCATCTTCGGTTAAGATTCACGTGTCTTAACCAATAGGCTATCGCGGCTCTAATGAGCTATCTCGACTAATAATTCCATCGAATATAAGAAAACACATGAGCGTATTTTTATTCAATTATTTACTATATGAATTCAGGTATTCTGGAGTTAGTGCTAGCCAAAGCCAATATCCAATTAAAAAAATAAATATCAACCATTACTATAAACTTTTACTTTAGAGTTTGCTACTGCTGGAATAAGTTTGACAAATTGCTGGACATTACGAATTTTTTTTTAAGTTATATTGTTTTTGTTAAGGAATCGGCTATTACTATACATTTACTATCTTAATGGCCTTCGAAACAGAGATTAGGCAACTGCGCAGGACATATTGGTATGAGTATTTGCATGTGTGGACTCAGGTACTCCGTATACCCTTACTTTCATAGCCCACTTAGAGTGCAATTAGTAAGGGCCATCATGTGCTTTACATGTTTTTGACTAACGATAATCTAGTTCCGCCGACATCAATACGTCTGACTGACACCGAGTAGGTATATCTTAACAATAAAAACCATGTTTTAACCCAATCCTAGACTCGAATTTGGATATCCAACCGATTGTACTTGTACGATGATAAACAATACGTACTACTGAATTAAAAACAATCAACAATCAAAATTATCGGTAGTAAAATATCATTATTGATTATCCAGATAAAACAAAAATCAGTCTGTTACATGCAATTTCCATTAACCGATAATGTTAATTTTATTATGCTAATTGTTTTTGATATGAGGAACAAAATGCTTATTCCGTTTAAGGGTTTTTCATGTATCTGATACAATCAAACCAAAATCCTTCAATCCGATTGAATAAATGGAAAATCTACACCTACATAGGTATAATATATTATAAAGTACATACAAGCTTCTCGAATTGACTCGGATTAAATAAGTGTTGTGCAATATTTTTACAAACAACATATAAATGGTCGCCAGCCGATATACCTAACCTGTCCTTACTATGTAAAAGCCTCGTTTATATTAGTCCGCCTAGCTATTTATATTCATAATACTATTGTTTGTTTGTATTAATTATATGCTCTTTTTTTCAATTTTTTTAAGACAGTGCATTAAATTTTATAGCAGTGTGTGATTTTTTTGTAATATTTTAGACACAAATTGTCAGTCGCTAAAGTATTTCGATTTACCTTCAAGTAGTTTTACTCGAAAATCTTCTCTGAAAGTTCCTATCGTTGAGGAGCAAACGACAAAAATTCTGACGTTGAAGTTTATACCAATGAGTCAAACTTAAAGAAAATGTACAAATCTCCCATAAAAGGTTATTGTGAATTTTAAGTTAAGATCCCTAAAAATATTTTTAAGTTAATATCCCTGAAAAAAAATGTTATTGACGATGCTTTCGTAATAATAGCCAATTTTTAGTCCAAGGACCACGTGCCATCTCGGTGACAAATTACTTTACGATTGGTATAGTGAATACATTCTGAAGAGCTAGCAAATATTTAATTTCTGATTTGGCCTCAACATTTGTCGAGTTCAATAGTGTAATATACTAAGAATAGGTGTATAATTCATATTATTAATTAAGTCGCAAATATTTTATCGAAGAAGATAAAATGATTGCTAAGAATAAAAAAATATAAATAATTTTAATTTCGTATACAAAATGTGTTATTCAGTTAAAAGCATCCATTTCAACGATATTATAGTTTCAGTTACAGAGTAAAGAAATAGAGAAAGCACGAGTGATTACCAATACTTGTACAATTGTCTCGCTTGAGATTGACCGCCGTGACTGTAACGTGAAAATTGGTCAAGATCACAATAATTTATACTAATATTATAAAGGTGAAACTCCGTCTGTCCGTCTATGTGTCGCTATTTCACGAAAAAACTATTGAACCAAAGTTTATGAAATTTGGTATGAAGCGAACTTAAAGTCCAAAAAAGGATATAATCTACTTTTTTTGCCTAACCAATGACAACGAGCCCTCTAAAACGTAGCCGCGCGCGACACCTAGTCCTATATTAAATAAAAAAACATTTAAAATTCATACTAATCATAATAAATACGAAAGATGCATGCAATGCCATCACACCAAATGATGATTTTAATATTATAGGTTTTGGGATTACCTCATTAAAAAATACAAATAATAACTAAAAACATTTATTGAAATACCAACAAAACAAGGCGGTTCTATCTTTATTTATATAGATTATATCATTACTTCTAATTCAAGCCTTTCATTTCTGTTTCAAATAATTTTGTCGCTCTTTTAAGACGTTCTTGAGTTACAAAGAAACTTAATTCAGTGGCATTTCAGCTACAACGTCGCTATCGTGCTGTGTACTCAATGAAGCAAGAAATTTAGTTGACGTGCTAAAAAAACTAAATATAAACATAGTTATATTGGTGAAGACTTTCATTAAAATCCTTTTCACGAAACCGGCGAACAGCTGTAAACAAAAATATTATTAGTTAAATATAAAATAGTCATTGAGTAAATTAGGTATACTAAGTATATACTGTGATTTTTTACTTTTAACACTTACTTTATTTTCACTATAATATTTTTTATGGATGCAGCTAATTTAAATATAAGAAGCAGATGTATGTTCCATCAAGCGACTTATTTCCTAGGTTTATATAAAACTTTCGTTTAACCGTTCCAAACACTGGGCCATTTCGGCTCAGTAGTTACAGCAATTGTTCTACTTTTGTTTGTTAAAAAATCGTAGAAAAAAATATTTATCGATCAATGCCTAAAATTAATAAAATATTTTTTTACACTTACTGATATCATGTGGTATGTTGTTCCTATGGGCGATGGAATTGTTTCTATGGGCGATGGACTTATTTCTAAGGGTGATGGACTTGATTCTATTGGCAATTGATTTGGCATTGTGGGCGAAGGACTTGATTCTAAGGGCGATGGACTTGATTCTATGGGCAATGGACTTGATTCTATAGGCAATGGACTTGGTACTAAAGTTGATGGACTTGATATTATGAGTGATGGATTTGGTTCTAGAGGCGACGGACTTGGGTCTGTGGGCGATGGATTTGGTATTGTGGGCGATGAACTTGATTCTAAGGGCGATGGACTTGGGTCTATGGGCGATGGACTTGGTTCTATGGGTAATGGAGTTGGGTCTTTGGGCGATGGACTTGGTTCTATGGGCGATAGAGTTGCTTCTGCGGGCAATGGATTTGGTATTATGGGCGATGAACTTGGTTCTATGGACGATGGAACTGCTTCTATGTTCAATGTATTTGGTATTATGGGCAATGGATTTGGTATTATGGGCGATGGACTTGGTTCTAGGGGCAATGGACTTGGGTCTATAGGCGATAGAGTTGGTTCTATGGGCGATGGAGCTGCTTCTATGTTCAATGTATTTGGTATTACAGGCGATAAACTTGGTCCTAGGGATGATGGATTTGGGTCTATGGACGATGGAGTTGATTCTATGGGCAATGGACTTGGTTCTAAGCGCAATGGACTCGATTCTGGAGGCGCTGGACTTGGTTGATTGGGCGATGGCATTGATTGTGCTTCTTCTGCCGCTCCTGTGACTGTTGCAGTCGATACGAGTTCATCTAAATTTGGGGCGGCGTATTTCCGTGATCTTTTTTTGATTGTCATTGTATTAGGTTCTTGGTAAGGATATGGTAATGAAATTGTCTAAAATAAAAATAAACAACATATAGGTTTTTGCATATTTTACGCTCAATTATTGATCGATTAAGTAACATAATCAGCAATCTAAAACACATCTTCCTATAAAATTTTCATTAAAAAATAGTTTAAAAGTTTTACCAACCAAAAACAAAAAATATGAATGTCAAGAATAATAGGCAACTGTAAAAAAAATAACTAAAATCGAAATTGACGGGTCTTAAAGAGCAAGTTTTCATTAATACGGTTGCTTTATTTCAAAATATAAAAAAAAATAAAGAGCCAAAATCCTAATATAAGAAAATGAAAAGAATTTCTAGATGACCTGGAGGTCATCACAATGACAATGGTTGACCATTGTCTAATCTTTATCAATCTAACAATTAGAACAACAATATTTATTTCTGACCTAAATATTCTTCAGGCAGAGTATTTTGAACCAAGATATTCATTGTCGAATGTGGAACTGATACCTTATTTATGTACAATGTAGATAAGTTAGAGATTGCCTCTACTAATTTTATAAATGCGAAAGTAACACTGTCTGTCTCTTGCCCTTTCATGGCTGAAACACTGAACCAAATTTGATGAACTTTAGATAAGGCAAGCTTGAACTTCAACGAAGGACAAACGCTATTTTTGTGCCTAACAACTAATGCCTAAATGTAAAACGCAAGTCAAGCCGCAGCGACAGCTACTTTTTAATATATTTTTTAAGATAAAATATATACCCGTAAGATGCGTTTATATATACCAGATTTGATGTCATTCCTTATGTACTTTGTTCTTAGAGAGGAATTGTTACACTGATTGCTAAATTGACGTGATGTTTGAATAGTATAAGCGATTATGGAAAATGCCTATCAGTGGCTGTAATTTTCATGAGTAACAACTGGAAACGACAACTCTTTCATATTATTGTATTTACTTTAATTATAGTTTCACCAAGGTTTTACTATAACATGACGTACCGTATATATTGTGACATGTTATAGCCCAGTGTAATTTTGTATAATGTAAATTATGCAAATTTACGATTTTTTTAAAAGGATTGACATATCATAATAATAATATGGCAATGAGGAACGCGAACAAAATTAATTTACAGCGACACATTTAACATTGATGTAGAAAATCAACGAGGTAAAATGATTCGAACACAGGTATGCATTGGTGAATATTTATAGTTAAAATTTTGTTGTATGTGTGGAATAAAAATCTGCCGTAAGAGTCTATACATACACATTGAATTACTATAGTGGATGAAACCCCAAATGAATAAAGTATCCTATTTCCACAGGAGGATAAGAGGCTTTAAACATTTTTGTTAATAAATAGATATGAAATTGGGCTAATAATTATAATATAAATTCACTTACTTGTGTTGGTCTATCGTCGAATTCAATAATATTATTATCAAAATAGGCGTATCTAATTCCACGCACAGCTGTTAAAATTGAAGCGATCGTCACAACTTTTAATATCTGTAAAATTACAAAACTTGTTAATGTTTAATTTGATAAAAAATATTTTTGACATAAACTTTACTAACCTTCATTTTAAATGAAATCAAATAATTTTGGATATAATCTTATTACTGGTAGCTTAAAGAATGACTAAAAAAGTTATTAGACATTCTATAAATAGGAAAGTCTTTTAACTAATTCGTTCATAATTATGTCGATTTATAATTAACATGATTCAAAAAACCATTAAAATTGCAAATGATACAATATTTAAATTACCTTAACGCATTCTTGACTTACTCTTTCATTAAAATTCCAAGACACCCTAATTGTCATTTTTTTATTATTTAAAGGAAGAAGGAACCTACAGTACTATACACATTCAATTTATATAATTAATCATTATAGTTGAATTCGACTTTAAATCATTTTTTATTAATAATTTTATGTTCAATGTATAAATGAAGAATTGTGTCAAATTAAACACACAAACATAACTTTAGATCGCGACTTAACATAAGATTAACATTGTTTATTATTTTTTTATTTTCATTGTTGAAAAATATGTCATTTATTTCAATTATTTTATTTTATTTTATTTTATATATGTTATTTTATTAATTAATTTATTATTTATATACATTACCTATAAAACGATTAAAGAGTATATCTTAAATCGCAAATTTTTAACTGACTTATATTTTTAAACAGATGACTTACATATACTTTTTTTTTAATTCATGCAATAAAGTCACCATTATAGGTGCAACGTTTTTACGGGAAAATGCTAAATTCTAGCATTCTTGCGACCATTAGATACACATTTTTTATATGATTATAATTGAAGCCTCAACGTAAACAATTCGCTTTAAAAAGTTTATAATTGAATATTTTTATAAATGAAAAAAATCAAAACACGTAATATTTCTTAATAGTGTAATATTATAAGTGTAAAAATATTTTTATAATAATCATTAAAAGAAATCTAGGCAATGAATTTTCGTTCCATCGTAGAACATCAAATATAATAATTTCTAGGTGTGACTATCTGCCTGACCTTCGCCACTGATTTTATGAAATTAAGGTGATATATGTACGATCTATGTTTACAAACAATGTCGAGTTATTACAAATGCCTTATTATTTTAAGATTACACGTATTAGTCTCTTTCGTTGTAAAGTATACATTGTCTTTATGACAGTAATAAATTTATTCTAGAACTTGTTATCTTACTTGCAGTATATATATGAGTATAATTATGAGTATAAATTACAGAATTGTGTTAAAACATAAGTATATATTTGAGGTATAAATTAAGAAATAAAAATAAAAAAATAATAAATCAGATATTTATTTTATAATTATTCGAATACAATTTAATAGAAGATTGAACGTCGCTTCCTAGTACCTGGTTCGGGTACACGTTGAATGGTTTGATATTTATTGATCGCAGTTTTTACAAAGTCAGCAGCGTTACTAATTTTCTCCAAGCGTTCTGGGGTTATAAGGGATCTCATCTCTTCATGAATTGGACCAACACCGTTAAACGTAATCCTGCACAGATCAGTGTAGGTACAAAGTCCAATGGTTAGGAACGAACCGAGCATTAGTACGAAAATGCTGCTGAATACCCAACTAATAGTCCTGCCAGCATAATTCACCAACGTCTAAAAATAAATTAATGCATACATTATTATAACGTGAATAGCTCACTTTCAATCATATTTTATTTTATTTACATGGAGTAAACTACATGTATGATGACTAATATTAATGCAAATAATTATGACTTAAATATCTGTCCTTTTTATCTGAGAAATAACAAAGAAAATTTTCCTCATACATACAACAGTTATAACTATTGATACTGAAATTATGAAAGAATAACATTCATATCTTATTAAAGAATGATTGATATAAAAAAATCTATTAATCTTATATTTGAAACACTCAACAGTATCCGTTAGTTAGTTATATATAGGCTACACGCAAAATAAATAAAATAAATACCCTTGAATCAGGTACTTGGCTCCAAAGCAGTCCAAAAGATGAAGTATCTGGTTCTATAAAATCATCACTAATTCCATATAGATCATAGCTGTAACGAATTAAACATCATATAAAATTTATTCTAGATAACATATTTTTTTTATATTAACGTTTAAAAAATGAGATTGTTTCAATTTCTCCCTTATAATTATTTATTTGTCACACACACAATCGATGACACTCGGGCTGAGGATTCTAACTATACCCATCCCGATCCCTTCAGACATTGAAAAGTTAAGGTGGAATAAAGAAACTCATATACATACTTTTTATGGTTTTTTGGATAGACGTGTAATAATAATCGGACGATATGATTAAATAATCATAACTGACTTTTAAAAGCAATTTAATTTTTTTAGTTATAAGTGAAAATTACTACAAAATATTCAAATATAATGATATAAAATAAATCTTACTTATTTTGTCCAGCATATCCGTGTCTATATCCATAGCCAGGAGCATACGGAATATCAGGATAGGCCACTTCCATTGGTCCCGCGAAACCATAATTATTATCCTGCAATTTTATCACAATCATTAAATATAGAGTATTAATAAAAATCCAATAATTGAATAATATAATAATGGTAATGTAATATTAAATATGTTATACAAATGTATACTAATTGAGCAACCAGGTTATCGCGTCTGTAATGCTAGTTACCGACTTTTGTATTTTGACACAAAAGTGTAGGAATTTGCAAAGAAATGTCTATTAGTGCTCGGTCTCTACCCGATAGTACTAGCGACAGTGTAAGTAGGGCTTAATAGTTTATAATGATCGTACTTACGTTTCTGTTAACGTCTGAAAATGGTGCTCCGCTAGGTTCATCAGCTAACATATCATGTTTAATTATAGGCCCTCTAGACCTCACTGGCTCTATCCTTGCTCGACTTTCATCCTTATGTTCTTCTGATCGATAAACAGGATGATGTTCTTGTTCTGATTTCGTAATTTTACTTTGAATAGAATGGGTTTCAATTGATTCCTCAATTTCAGGTTTGTGTGTGTCATCTTTATTCAATATCCCAGGCGATGGTATTTCAGCTGATAATACTGATATTATTACCGTTAGGAAAACTAAAAGCTTAATCATCTGAAATAAAATAAATAGTAACGAACATTTTTCTATCAAGAATAATATTAAAAATATATATATTTTTTGAGCATTTAAAACCCCAAGAGTCAAATTCAAAGTCAAAAATCAAACTGTACTTACTTTTGTGTTTTCTTTCTTGACTATCCAAAATTTGAGACAGGAATGATGTAGTCCTACACTTTCTTAAAGTATTTATAGATATACCATTTAAAAGAGGCATAAATTCTTATACCTTATCGGCAGGACATTGTTTCGCAACAATAAGGATGACTACTATACTGGTCAGATAAGAAATCAAACCTTAGAAATGTGGAATGTTGTTTAAAATTGTTCTCGAGAAATACATTACTCGTAGCTTTTGTTAGAAAAAATATTTAACATTGTGATAAAAATACAGATCCGAGAGGGCCCAGTGGATGGAACGTATGCATCTTACTGAATATTCATATGCTTAATTTGTGTTATAATTCAACTAGTACACGGCAGTGATGGAAAACATCATGAGGAAGCCTGCATGAGTTTAATTTCATAGAAATTCTACCACATGTGTATTCCACCAACCCGCATTGGAACAGCGTGGTGGAATATGTTCCAAACCTTCTTCCCAAAGAGAGAGGATGTTTTAGCCCAGCATTGGGAAATTTAGAGTCTGTTGTTGTTGTTGATAAATGTATAATGATACAATATTGTAAATTAGTAAGATTTATCGAATTTCAGCACAACGATAATCATTCATAGCAAAATTAATACGAATCGTTTTTCGTAAATACATACTTTATACAATGAGACAAATAAAGGCATATATAGCGTATTCATATGTTAAATACATTACAACATGACTAAGTCAATTATGACAAAGTAGTTATAAAAAAAAATCGTCGCCATCAGAAGTTTTTCTATTAATGGCTGGCAAAGTAAAAAAATCTTGTAAGATATTTATAGTACCTACTTCTTAGTGATATCTCTTCGGCCAACAATAGCATTGTTGATTGAAATGTCTTCTACATAACATGTAACTGAGGTATGATACTCACATACGCATAGCATAAGCAGCCAAAATTAAAATTGTTAAATCATTGCATTAAAAATCAGCATCTCTTACGATTATTTTTGGGTTCCTAAATAATGAGTGATCATTGTGATTATACTTAATTCTATAGACGTAGCCTAAAATATTTATTTAATAAGGATTACGAGTACTATTGCAATGGGTAAATCATTAAATGAATAAATAAATATTGGACAACATCATATACATTACTCTGAAACCAATGTAAGTAGCTAAAGCACTTGTGTTATGGAAAATCAGAAGTAACAACGGTACAATATAATACTAGATGTATTAAAATATAAATAACAATTTTTTGAGTCATATTTACTGTGTGCCTGATTATTATTGAAATATGATATAACACAATATTGGTATGTATTTATATACTTAATAACATAATAACAAGCACGTTTATAGCTATTAAGTTGTAAACATATATAAGCGATTTTAGCGTTTGATAAATAAAAATCAAAGTTTTCTATGTCTACTTCTTTCAAATAACATTTTTCAAATATTAGTCACCAATGATCCTTTATCAGATGTCACCGTGACTATCTAAATGACCATAAATATTCTAAGAAAATTAAACGTGCCCGTTCAATCATATCGACGTTTTTACTTACCCTGTTTTCGCTTTGTTAGTAAAAGTTAAGATAATATTGATGTGGATAATGGAAGCTAGATGCCATATAAATAACTGGTTGCCTTTACATATATTTTTTTTCATTCTCTTAAATGAAGATTGTTATTCGTAATTCCTATTGTATATAATATCTATTCCAATTAACTATGAAATGCGAAATCTTCGTACTTCAATGTCGTTTCAAATTAATAATAAATTATATTATTGAAGCTTAAGTTAATTCTTAATACATCAACTATCTGCCAGTGAAATCCCATCAAAATCAGACCAGCCATTCCAGAGATTAGCCGGAACAAACAGACAGATAGACATACAGAGCGCTAAAACGTCTATGTACATTGGTAACGACTTACTAGGTGGACTATCGGTCTAATTGCATAAGTATCTCAATGAAAACGGTTGCGGATTGAGACTCATTCTTTTTTAAGTTCATTAAAACAAATATATGCACATTGCCCTGAACAAAAACGCAGGTTGTGTTATAACAATGTAAATATAGAGATATAAATATGAGTCATATGTGTATTTAGAATGTGAGGAAAAATTGCAAAACTGCTAAAAAGATTTCCATTCAAAGAGCGAATATGATAAAAAGAACGGATAACAATTATTGATAACGTTCATCTGTGGGAGTTTTCGCTCGACAATAACGACTCTAACTTTGTATAAAACTTATAATTAAAATAACAAATATATAAATATCGAGCTAACTATGCGTAGAACTTATAATTAAAATTAAAAAAATGAGTTGTATTTTTAGGGACTTAACTTTACATCAACATAAAAAATGTTCAAGTAGGTAATATTTGTTTTAATTGTGTATTTCAGTGTTCTAGTATCACATAAATGTACACATAGATGTGGCTTATTACTTACTACCTTAATAATTAACTAATAATTTTAGTTAGTAAGCCTAATGTGTAATATTACCTAAAGTGCTCCTCGTGCGCCATAACATTTTCAATAGTACTTAATGCCGGTCATGGTATGGTATGGGATGGGCATGTAATGCGCAGGAATGAGGGACATATTGTGAGGAAGGCCTTGAGCATGAATGTGGATGGATGTAGAGGTAGAGGACGAGCAAGAAAACGATGGATGGACTGTGTGAAAGACGATATGGTTAGAAAGAATGTTACTTATGAGATGACGTCTGACAGAGAAGTATGGAAGGAGAAGACATGCTGCGCCGACCCCAAATAAAATTGGGAAAAGGGCAGGAGTATGCACTTAATGCCGGTCAACAAAAAAATGTGCTATAATATAGTTCTTTACTAAACTTACCGTTTCACATATTCCCAAAACAATTTGATTTCCTCCTCCAGAGAAACGTTCATCATATGTAAAACCGATAAATATCTTTCATTTATTGACATTGAAATAACCAGCACTTATGTTTTTGTTCGATTAAATAAACTATAAATAAATTGAACTTTAATTACTGAAACATGATTTGATACTTAAATATGGATCAGATCGATTAAAAAGTTTATAGTTTTGTCTATTTCTTGATAACGTAGCGTTCAAATGTTTCATGCTATGACTATTGAATGTTCAAACACCGCTTCGGGCCCTTTAAGAGTTCAGGGTTGAAACGGCAATCGATGACCATTAGTGAAGTCGTATCATGTATGAAGTATTAATGCTCTATTTCTATTATTGATTCATTTGGGGTAAGAATACTTTAAATATGTATTGTAGTTTATTAAAATATATCATATGATAATCGTTATACTTAATAATAAATAATATAAAATCGAAGTCATGTTCGGTAGTTTATCCTTCTTTCACACAAGTAGATACCAATTGCGTACCCATACTCGTTTATTGGAAGATAGCAATTAGGATTAGTAGATTTTTTTATAAATATTGTAAATATAATGATTTAGACGGAACTTAAATATTTTTAAAGGTCACTTCTTAATGAAAATACAAGTATGTATCCGTTTTAGGAGATCTTGCCATCTTGATTGACCTATATTCGAAAATATCACTCTTCGTTTTCAAAAAGGATGATAGAAAACTTTTTTAAGGAAATTATACTTTCAATGAGTGTCATTTTTTATCCAGATAATTTATTATAAACTCAATAAAGAAAGGAGTTGAAAATTTTACCACGATACCTACTTAGTGAGTATTATTCACAATTCAAATTAAATTCGGATAATATGTGTTCTTCTAATATACATATATCGTAGAAAAATGCCACCATAAACCTAGAATTTGGGTCTTGTAAATATAACATATGTATGTGTGTGTATTTACGTGGGCAAAATGCTTAAACCAGGGTAAAAATCAATTCTTTATTTTTAAGTCTTACAATAAAACAACTACAGCGTGTTGTCGCAATACGTAGTATTGCTGTGTGCTGGTTCGAAAGGTGAATGAGCCAGTGTAACACACCGCACAAGCGACATAATAATGGTTAGATTAAATCCGGCGCCAATGTGTATGAGTAGTAGTGGCCACTAACCAACGAGTGGCCTATTTTACCGTTTGCCTACCTGTGATATATATATAAAAAAAATGATCATCGATTATAGCTTCAAATTTCTCGATATAGCTAAGCTTTAAAGCTCTCAGGGGCCTCACGGCTAAATTTTCGCTAGGGCCAATAGGGGCTGGTGACAAGAAAGACAATTATAAACGAACGGGAAAATTAGAAGGAAGTACAAAAGTCTTCGCATTATCGGAATACTTCTTATATTCCAAAATATAATTAAAAAACAACATAATATGTATGTATCTGTTATTCTATATTTAATAATTGCAATTAAATTAAATTAAATAATTTACGTGATCAATTGTTTTTGTAATAATATCGATTTTGAGCATTTTTAAAGTGCGCTAATTGCTTCTAAAAAAAGTTTACATATGTATCTAAATAAATGTTACTCATAAATATAAAACTATTAAATTTATAAAAATTCTTGAATTTCGCCAGTAAATTTTAGAAAAAAATAATTTCCTTTGTAAGCTATTAGGTATTTTACCTTTGTTATTTAAATCTTAAATATATTTAAAAAAAAAAAACATGTTTTGATCAGAATGTTTCCGTGGCTGTAAGTGTAATGTGATAATAGTGTGATAATAGTAATATTACATGATATTGGGGTTTTTTACATGATTTTTAAGCTGAAATAATTTTAGTGATGTATAGTTAAATATAAAATTTATTACCTACCTATTTTCTGTTTTAAAATGTTATTTTTATCGAAAACTGTAAAGCTAAATATTTTACTTTTAAAACAAAAGACAACGGTAACAGATCAGTAAAACATGGCGTTATTAAAGAAAATATCTGATAGGAATCAAAATCTTTTACGGGCTTCGACATATATAAACAGTTTCAAAAGAGTTGTTGAAGAATTGGTAATTAATAAAAAAATACGATTAACGTAATTAAGTATTAAAATACATATTTAAAGAATCTACATAATTAAATAATATTTTATAGGTTTATAACTCACTTGATGCTGACTCTACTTCAATAGCAGTTAGAGTATGCATAGAAAATAAATATATCCAAGTACTGGATAATGGTATAGGTATTACTAAGGAAAATTTTAGGCTTTTAGGAGACAAATATGTTACAAGCAAATTCATAGATGACACTTCCCTAAAATCTACATCAAAAGATTATGGATATAAAGGTATTTCTTTGGCAAGTATTATAGAAGTTTCTGAACATGTAAAAATATCTTCAAAATTTAAAAATTCGCAAGAAACTTGGATGAAAATGTTTTTTAAAGGAAGTACAGAAGAATTTATTTTAACAACTTCAAGACCCTCTAAAGGAACCACTGTATGTACCTTCATAAATTAAAACTTTGCTTAGTTTGTTTGCTGGCACCTAATTGACATTATAACATTTTTAGGTAGAAATATCAGGCTTTCTTTACAATCGTAATATTCAAAGAAAATCTATAGATTTATTAAATGAAATAAACAATATCAAATTGGCTCTAGAGCAGCTATCGTTGGTTCATTGTAATGTTTCATTTAGTCTCAGAGATGATTCTAAAAATGAAATTATTTTTAAAATCCATAAAAATAGAAATATATACCAGACATTGTGGTCTCTTTTTGAAATAAATAGTAGTGATTTAAATGATCTTCAAGTAGAAAAAAATCAATATAAGGTGAAAGCGTACATTGGTAAAGATTGTTTGGTATCAAAAAAATATCAATGGGTTTTCTTAAACGGAAGATTTGTTTCAAACACATTTCTACATACAACTATTAATGAAATGTTTACTAAGAAAAACTTTAATAAGACAAAAGTAAAGGTAAATTTTTGATATGGTTTAACTAATGTTTTATATCTTATCGTTTATTTTATACTTTTTTTAAATGTAGTTCACAGATGAATACAATTTTAACAGCAAGATTCCATTTTTCTTTATTTTTATAATGTGTCCTTACTATGATTATGATTTTAACTATAATCAAAAACAAACTTTTGTTGAATTTAAAAACTGTGAAGAAGTTAATAACCTCATTAAAAAATTAATCAACTTATACTTTGGAGACATTAAAATGAAACCATTGGTTGTTAGAGAAGAAATAGATGAAGATAATAATAATGACACAAGAAAAAAAGTCAAAGAAATTATGGACAAAATATTAAATAAGAATGAGAGAAAAACTAATATAACACAACTACAAAATGGTATAAAAGGTAAAGTCAGTATATAAATAAATAATAAGTTATATATAAATTAAAATTTCATATTGAAACAAGGAAACTTTTTAGGTAAGAACATAAAAAGAAACGTTAAAAAAAGGAATATTATGAATGACAATGCACAAAATATTTTGAAGAAGAAAACAATATATAACAGTTTATGCAAAAATAAGCAACAATTAATGATTAACAATATGGACAAAAAACTTAATAATGATAGATTGCTTGAGTCGCATAAATCAGAAACCAATTTGATAAAAAATCATAGACCTAATATCAATTACCTTAACAATAACAATACAAGAAACCTGCTACGAAATGAAAAAAAAAGTACAAAACCAAAATATAATACAAAAAAAATAATGAAAGCACATGCTTGCGATGAACCTCTTTTAAAGAAGTTTGAAGAGCAAACAAAAACTGTTCAAAGGCGATGTCACAAACTATCAATTGAAGTTCAGAGTATACTTGGCAGAAAATACTTCAATAATATTAAAATACACAATCCTAATGAAAAACGCTGCTTAGATTTTCATATAAATAGTGGAAATGAAATGAGAGAGATTAAATCAAAACATAAATATTTCAAATCTAACATTGTAGAACATACAAGAACCAAACTAGTTAAAACAACATACGATTTATTAAAAACTAATGAGAATAAAGAAAAAGACCCCATCGATTTATTTACAGATACTCAAAACAATTTTATCGAAGAGACTATCGCATCGTGTAAGTTTACATTTTACAAGCTCGTAGATTTTTTCCAAAAAATAAGGCTAAGCATACAAAGCTTAAACGGTTACATGGTTAAAAGTTTGTTTCAATTAGGTTATAAGTTTGAGTAACAATAACAAACAAGTGTCAAGTGAGAATATATATCTGTCAAATGTCATTCATATTTCGTACCCATAGATAAAATAATTTAGTTATTTCAAGTGTCATATATCATCCTTTTTTTTTATTCAGGTTTAGCTACAGGTATTTTGAATTATTTCTGAAAATTAGCATGTATTCTCTATATTAGACCAATGTAACAATATGTGACTTACTAAATAGTTAGTTTTTTTTCAGGCAAAAATATTGTTTCCACTTTTAACAGCCATAACAATAGAAAAATAATTGAAAAATATTCTACTTGCAAATCACATAGCTATTTGTCCCATTTGGACCCAATTTTATGTCCAAGTGCTTATACGGAGAAAAATCAACGTCAAAAGAAAGCTAAAAAATTAAATTTGTTAAAATCTGCAATTTTAACGGAATACAAAAATCATTACGATGACTACACACTTCATTATAAAAACGCAATGACGCAAAATAACCTTAACTTTAATGAATCTGTCAATTTTTATAGTATTCAAAATAGCATAAATAGTAAAATATCGTTGAATAATACGAATTTGAACTTCGAAAATACTTACACGATAAACATTTTAAATTCATTATGTAGTTTCAATGATGGAGTTAATAAAACGTACTCAGTGAAAATGTCAACTAATTTAAGTTTAAGTAATCGTATCATAAATACATCAACCTCAATTGAGGATACTGTACCGAGTAAAGAATTATCACATATTGAAAACGAAGCATTAATTTTTACACCTACATCGCAAAACAATGAAGGAATAGAACCTTTAAAATTTTGCGAAACTATCTTAAATAGTACCGAAATGAGAGATATTGAACATGAGTTTGACACAAGTTTTTCTAATTATGAGAAAATAAATTTAATAACGAAAAGTAACAATAATTGTACTCGATTTTGTTTCGATGATGTTGACAGAAACGAATTTGTCAATAGTCTCAAGGATAAAGAACAGAACGATGGATTCACATTGAATAGTGAAAAAAATAAGATAACAAATGTGGAATGGTCTGACGGTAAACTAGATAATGAAGCACCTTTGCTGCCAATATTCAAAAGTCAGGCTCATAACAAGGATTTCAAACTGAAGAGTCGTCATCGTTTTGTACCCAAAGGTATTTGGAACATTTGACGATGGAAATCAATTTCATTATAACAAAATCATACAATATGTCACGATAAAATCACAAAATAATGAATCATAAATTAATTTTAGGTATGTCTCAAATTTTCGAGGGTAAATTAAAAAATTATACCGATCATGTAAATAATTATGACGAAGAATATTATGAAGACGTAAGATTTGTATATGAATTTGTTATATTTTTACTGTTTGTTCTAATACTAACTGGATAGCGATTTTTTTAGGCTATTTACAATCATTTTGCGGAAGACGTCCACGATAAATTTGAAATATTTGAACCGAATGTTAAAAATGTCAAAGACATTATTTCTAAGGACCTGAATAAAGTAAACGAAAGGATCAACAAAGATAATGCAGATTTAATATTTAATTCTGAATCGTTGAAGCAAGCACAAGTAGGGTATAATCTCATACAAATATATTTATTTAAAAGCGAGGTACATAAGTAATAAACTCTTTTGGTTCTAGATATTGGGACAGGTAGATAAAAAATTTATAGCGGCTAAAATGCAAAGTCAATATTCTAGCGGCGGAAAGTCATCTGATTTTTTAACATTATTTGATCAACATGCTGTAGATGAGAGAGTAAGACTTGAAAAAAGTTTATCAGGTACCTAAGCAGCTGCTTGCGATATTCTTAATGAAAACTCATATCTAACCCTAGCTTAAAAATCAAAAGATACTTATTAATATAAAATATTTTGTTTCATATGCTTACAAATGTTAATCGCCTAGATTATTTCGACGGAAGCAAATGGAAAAGCGTCGCATTTGAGACATTTCAACTGAATCTTAATCATGCTGAGTATTTTTATCTTTACAATTATAAGGACAAATTTAGTAAATTTGGATTAAAATGGACTTTTGCTGAAAATCATGTATTAATTCATGCTATTCCGGAAGCAATTTTAGGTAAAAATCATAGAAAGGTAAGGATAGCCAAGAATAGTCACCAGTTCCAGACTTAAATAGTATATAATATATATCAATATTTAATAAGAAATTTAGATAATTTAAATACGAAATAAAGGGTATTTCCAATCGTTCTCTTATTTAATTAACATGTTACAGGCGGAAATTATTTTCGTTGCTATTAAAAAGCTAATATCTGAACTGATTGAGGAAATACAATCAAGCAGAGGTAATGTTTCATCATACCCAAAGTGTCTAATGGAATTTATTTTTAGTGAGGTAAGTAGATACAATATACTAATAGGTAACTCAATACTGACAAATATTTGACTTCTTATTCATATTCATTGAAAATATGACTATATCGTTAGTTGCTAACATATAAAGCTGCCAATGCGGAGCAATGTTATTGGGTTATTATGCCATTAAATCTTAAAATATTGGTAGCTTTTACATTATCGCGCATCCGTAGTATGGTACAGACTTAGCTTAGTTGTATATAAACTCTTCGATTTTGTCGGATTAGCCGACCCATCAATATGTGAAACTTAGGAAAAATAGAGTAAAATCAGATTAAGAGACTGAGATTTATGGAAATAAAGTGGAAAGATCTCTAAAAATTTCGAGCGTATTTAATAAGTAAAAATAAGTGTGTCTATAATTAATTCATTACTTTATAGGAAAACTCTTAAAATATTTCTATATATATAGGTATTCAGTGCGCTATCAGATTGGGATCTATACAACCGTTTGGAAATGAGACAAACGCTGTCCGGTCACGGAAATGGTAGCGTCCGGATAACAAATAAGTAGTAATGCTCGCGTTAATGACCTGCAAAGACGTTATTACTTCTTTGTTAGAGTGGATTTTCGCGCAGTTATTTTAGCGATTCGATGGTAGGACAATCATTTTACCGATAAGATTGTTATCAGATTAGAAAGAGAGGTGAATATTACAAAAGTCGATTACACTAAATAATTCACGCAGTTGAACATATGTTAATTTTCTATTTCCCTTTTCAGAATTGAATATTTTTTTAATTCTTTTCTGACGTCCCTACGACCCAATTTTTGTCATTTCCTATATTTCGTCAAGGTTCCATTCCAGTTTCATAGCGCGCTAATTATACCTTATATTAGTTAGGAATTGACTATTGATCTTCCAAATATCGTCAATATGGTAATTTAGCTTTTATTGAAATTAGGCTTGCAGATATGCAATTATGTTTGGTGATCAATTGTCGAAAGATGACTGTGTGAATATGATCGGTGCTCTCGCAAATTGCAAGACTCCTTTTCAATGCGCACATGGTCGACCTGTTATGGCAATTATCATGGAAATACCAAACAATAATCTTACTTATAAGGTATTTATTTTATTCTTACATTGAGGTATCATTTATTTTTGATTTTATGAGCGACATTTGGCTTTTTTTACAGGTTAATCTAAACAGTTTAAAGAAATTTATAAAAAGAATATCTCAATAGGGATAACCTTTCTAAAATAAATATCAAATGCTTACATAATTAAAAACCAAAAATTGTTTTTATTACTACAAAATATTCTAGTATTCAAATCTGTCCTTATATTTATTTATGAGACAAATTTGTCTTTACAAAATTGCAATATGTACAAACTTTTTTATCTATGATTTTACGAATCCATTTAACGTGTTGAGATATTCTTGTATGTACATCTGGAAAACCAACAGCACAAGGTATCCCCCATGAAACTATTCCAACCAGTTTATTATCCTTGGTAAGGGGTCCTCCGGAATCTCCCTAGAAATATAAATTTATTGTTTAATAGGTTTATTAACTTCAAATAAAAATGATGCTTGTTAAGCATCTTTTGTTTTTAAAAATAGTTTTTAATTGAACTTCACAGCCTAATTGTAATAAGGTGCTCATAAAGAATAAAATAATAATTATTATGATAATTGTATTTTATTCTCTAATCACCACTACTATACTAAAACTAGTAATAAAATAAACATGAAAATAAGGTATGAAGTTGTTCATTTCCCGTGACTTGACGACAAAATTGGCGGTTATAGAAAGCAACTTCATTTTATTCATTATATAGTTTGCATGTCATGCTGTGCTTCAGCATAATGAAAATACTTGTTCATAATCAAAAACAATTTGACAGAAAGTATATATACTCAAATTTCTGAACGTATAATAAAATCCATATAAGATTTTAATTTTTCGCGGCCAAATCATAAAATTTTCATCATCATTGCGTAGATCTATATTTCTGTTACAATATGTAGGGGACATAGCGACTTCAGACTCAAGTTATTTATAATGTATGGCAATAATAAATGTTAATCTCTTATCTTAATCTAGATTCTTCAATGATATAATCACTAACCGTTGTGGAATTTATCGCTCTTTACCTTGTTTTGTTTCCCTTAAGTTAATTATTGTAATGGATAAAGATTTCTTAAAACTCACATGACATGCTCCTTGGCCAATCTTTGTAAACGTGCAGAACATACTGTCGTAGACTTTTCGCGTGTAACGCATGGCATATTGACAAATATTCTGATCGAATACTGTTAAATTCAGGGCGTGCATCTTCCGACTTGACTCTCCGTGAGGCTGTTTAACAGTTTTCTAATCAATATTTTATATACATATAAGTAAAACTTTTTTATTTTTCCAAGTGTACGATACCTTTTGAGCTCCGAAACCTGTTAACTGAACAATTTCTCCCTCTTTTAAATTATTTTCATCTAGTCTAATCATCTCTACTTTTCTTAAGTCAAATAACCCTTTTATGGTTATAATTGCTATATCGTTTAATTTTAGGGTGTAGTTGTAAGAATCATGAATGTGTATTGATTCTACATTGTATTTTAATCCTTTGAGATCCAAATCGGTAGTTCCAACTACAACTTTTATATATTTTGCATCAGCTCTGAAATAAGATACATTTAAATGTCAGACATATAGCAATATAACTTTTGGCCTATTATGCGTCTGCGACTTACCGGTATACGCAGTGTGCAGCTGTGGCCAAATGCCTATGTGAAATAATAGCACCACCACAAACATGATGCCCTGTAATATTTTGCAGTGATACACTGAATTTCCCAAATTCTGGAGGAGCTTTGGAACCACCCACTATTCGTAACTTTCCTACAATAATAAAAGAAAAGTCAATTACAAGATTATTTGCACGTTCACGTAACTCATCTTAACAAAAATAGCAACTTTACCTTCTGCATGAAACAAAAAACAGAAAAGAAGTAAAAATATTACATACATTTTCACTTTACAATATTGTTTACACGACTGTTTTGATGATTTAAGTAATTACAAATTCATTATATTTCAATTTATTCGATATCTTAAAAATCTTGCCTAAATCTCAGCCCTTATCTGATTATTGCAATACAATTATTTGATATTAAACTGATAAAATAAATCACCTAGAAGTATAATTTCCGAAAGCTAATTGTGCCTCTCGACTTTGTTTATTTCTAAGAAATACGAAAGCAATGCATTTTGCCTGCTTATAGATATACCTTTGTTGGTATAGATAAGAGACGGCCATCTGATAGTAAGTGGCTTGGCCCACAGACTGGTGCGTTAAAAAAAACAAACCTTACACCACCAATCATTCTTTTAGTTACATTGTTTGGTAGTAACATACGAATTACGATGTGTGGGTGGTACCTACCCGAGGACTTATACTTACCAAGTATATTTGTGATAAGTTTCTTTCAAAATTTTCCTTACTAAAGATTTTCTTCGTTCTTGCTTGTTGCCTTAGGAGTTATAACTTTATATGAGTTGTCTAATTTATAAATAATTGAAATGTATTATTTTTCTGTATCTCACTTAAGAATATAAAATACAATAATTAATTTACATATTTATAATTTGTAGTAGCTATTATAAATAGGTATAGAGTTATATTATGAAATACTAGTTCTTTGTGATTTTAAACTTGCTAATGTCTTTATACGATAATATTATTCAGTAAATTTTCGTACATGCAAGTCATGTTAGTATATTGCACATAATTCAACTTAAAAAATACATCGGGATGGAACGCTAGAAGTAAAAGCGCATAGTGAAACGTATTTACCTAAATCTTCATTACAAAAAGAAAAAAAATGGCCTTTGGAGTCCTTGGCCTGAACCAAACCTCAAATAAAATAAATACAAATAACTTACATCTTTATCAGGGCGGGTGTTCGGAAAAATACAATCCTGACTAGCAAGGAATGGAATTTCCAGTCTTTTGCTAAAAGATAATTTGGGGTAATTAAATAATAACCAATTCTACTAAGACTCCCAAGGCTGATTATCAGACTCAAGAATGGCACAACCCTTATATCCCTTGCGTCGCTCGTAATGTAATTGGAAATGTTAAAAATTTTAGAGAAGCTTTAGCGAAAACGAAGTGGTCAGATGGTATAGTTTTTTCTACATTGTATTAAATTGTTCTTTACGACCGATAGTAAATCTAAAGATATTAAACAAATGCATTCAACCAATGAAAATTCATCTATTATCTCATGGATCGTGGTTCGCGGAAATTGATCTAACTCAAACATATTTTAATATGCCAGAGTCGTAGGTTGATCGACGTTTTCTAATAATAATATACGAGGGAAAGATTATCTAAGTGATTTATCTTCCCTTGATCATCTTGTGTGAATCAAAAAATTGCATCACTAACCAAATGGATAGCGAAATAGTTTAGATCGAAGACCATCGGAATAATCGTTTTCATAGACGAATCGGTATGGATTCACAATCGCACGAAATATTAAAGTTCCAGACAAACAAATGCTGCAATGAAGGCTTAAGCGCAATCTTGAATGGCAACAGGTTATCAGGAGAGTAAACTTATAAGCAAATGGCACTAAACATTTACAATTAACTCTGAAGATGCGACCCTGATTTTAAAAATGGCAATGGCATGAATGGATTATCTGATCACCAGTCTCAGGTTTGAAATCTTTCAGGATGGAATTTTTCAGCAAAAGTAACAAATATAATTTCTCAAAGGCTACTAGGACACTCGTTGATAGATTTTATAGCATTGCGTAGATTATTATTGTTCTTTGTACCTCCGACTTTACTAATAAAATTGTCATATGACATAACAATGCGGAAAGTGCGGTAAAGCGTATAATTATTTTTTTAATTTCAAGCTACCGCTTAACCTGCAGGTTAAAGTAAAGATAAACAGAATTAAATTAAATTATAAAAAATGTACAAATAAAAAAGGTATAGTCAAATATATAGCCTAAAATAAAATAAACAGGGAAATTTATGAAAAGAAGGAAATAACGACGAGCTCAGAATTTAGTAGCGGATCTTATTGGCCAATGACGCTTAAAATTATTAGCAAACAATGAGTAGATAGTTCAATAAAAAAATCAATATTATATTTCAGATTTCTTATTTAGAAGTTTTTTGTAGTCTTGTACAATATTTTTAACCTCCTACAGGAAAAAAATTATATTCTTTACAGAGTTTAAGGTATGATCTTTTAAAATTGCACCATTTAGCTCTCACCTCAATTAATTTGGCACAATCTTAATTTTGCAAGCCAATAAGTTCTTTAATGTGACAACACTGATTCTGTTGTTATGGTTGCCTCGATATGTCAAATTATCTGTCATAAATGACATCTAATACAGGTCTTAAAGTGTTGTGTTTGTTACCTACGCTTCATACTTTATTTTGATATTTTCAACTAAAACGTAGACTTTGTATCCAACGGTATTCTTTTATTTTATCATATTATTAATTTACTCCGTCCTGATTGACAACAATAAATAATAGCAAACTATATTTATAAGAAAATCAAATTCGTTGATAGTAACATCTTGAAAACATATTTATCTGGCCAATAATATAGTCTCAAACTTTTTATTACCGTATATTGTGATCTAACTATGGATATTCTTAAAGCTGAAATTGCAAAAAAACGGAAACTTCTAGAAGAAAAAAATATTTTGGTATGTGAATTACAAGTGATAATTTTGATTTATCATATATGATTGTGAGCTATAATACATTTTTTTATTAATTATAGAATCCAACCAAGAAATATTTTAAAAGGGGTGATCTTCTAGCTAAGGAACAAGAAGAATATTTCAAAAAGTATCACTCAAATAACACTGAAGCTAATGAGAATGAGGACAAAAAGGAAGTTGAAAAAGGTTGGGACTGCTACAAATATTATATTGTATTTGTCAAAGCTTAGTATCATCTGCCAAGTACATTGTTATTATCCAAAGACATATATCTCAAATTTAAGTAAACTTTAATTAAGAATTCTTAAAAAGCTATATACATTTTAAGTAAAACTAAAAATGTTTACAAATCCAGAAATATTCAAATTTTAACAACTAAAATTATTTAAAGCTTCTTATATAGCTTCTCCAGCAGTACTAAATATAGAATAATTATTTATTAATTTTATTTTTAAATTCACATCTAATGATACCTATTCACAAGATATTCATGTATATTTTCAGTCAATAAGGTAGAAAATGAGAAAGAACAAACCGAAAGTGTATCCCTGCCAAGATTTGAAGTAATTAAAAGGTTAAGAGAAAGAGGACACCCAATTTCATTGTTTGGAGAAAGTGAACTGCAGTCCTTCAAGAGGCTAAGGAGAATAGAAATTCAAGAACCAGAAGCCAACAGGGTAATTAATTTATATTATTACTTCTAATAACACTTTTTGTAAGATTTTTTGATACATATAAGTTAAGTAGTTGATTTATAATTTTTTCTTGGAATTGTAATTTTTAATGTTACTTAGTTAATAAAATACACTATACATAGTGTAACTAAGTATTGTGTGTTGTTATCAATTTGTTGTACCATATAAAACAAATATATATTTACATAATAATTATATGAATATTTATGTTTTCAGGGTTTCAGAAATGACTTTCAAGAAGCTATGGAAAAAGTAGACCAAGCCTATCTAAATGAAATATTAGCTCTGGGCACACAGGTAATATCTGAAGAATATTAAAATGTGTTTTATTTACTAAGGGTCGCTCGACTGCTGATGCGGGTGTAGCATTTGTTAAGCACATTTATGATGCGTGGGAAAAGTCACAAAATGCTATTGGAGTTTTTTGTGATTTATCAAAAGCTTTCGATTGCGTTAGGCATGATATTCTCCTAGAAAAGCTTAAATATTATGGTATCAGGGGCCCTGCATTGAAATTAATTTCCTCCTACCTTAGTGAAAGAGTTTTGAAGGTTGTGGTTAATGGTGCAAAATCAAATGGCGCTGTGGCGCAAATGGGTGTACCACAGGGTTCAATTTTCGGACCTCTCTTGTTCTTAATATATATAAATGATTTACCATATTTCGTAAAAAAATACTTGCGATATTGTACTGTTTGCAGATGATACATCCCTCATTTTTATAACTTGATAGAAAAATAAACAACTATGACGTTGTAAGCAGTGCTCTGTCGCGGGTTCTTGGTTGGTTTGATATAAATAATTTAGTACTAAATGCTAAAAAGACTAAATGTGTTTTGTTTTCCTTGCCAAATGTCAAATCAAATCCTTCTGCAATAACTTTGAAAAATGAAAGGCTTGAGTTTGTTGAGTCGACGGTCTTTTTAGGGATAACCCTTGACTCCAAACTGCAGTGGGGCACCCATTTGTATGCCCTGGCAAGAAAACTAAGTAGTGCCATTTATGCAATAAAAATAATTAGAAAACTCACGGACATAAGTACTGCTAGACTAGTTTATTTTAGTAATTTTCACAGTATTATGTCATATGGAATGTTGTTATGGGGTAATGCAGCAGAGATTGAAGTTGTTTTTATTCTACAGAAAAGAGCTATCTGATCTATTTACAATATTAGCTCCAGGACATCATTACGCGAGAAATTTAAAGAAATAGGTGTATTAACGGCTGTTTCACAATATATTTATGATAATATAATCTTTATACAAAAGAATATTAAAAATTATTCTATGAATGCTGATGTACATACTATTAATACAAGAAATAAGAATAAACTTGTAACCGACAGTTTCCGTTTGCATACCGTAAATAGAACGTTTTTGGGCAATGGTATACGCATATATAATAAGATACCGGAAAATATAATCAATTTACCATTTTCAAAATTTAAAAATATTATTAAGACTAAATTAATAAATAAATCATACTATTCATTAAAAGAGTACTTTTTAGAGAGAAACGCCTAGAGTTAGGCTCGGGTTCCATTATAGGACGCTAATTACTGTCAATAACAGCATTGTAAATGTGTTTATTTGAAAAGAGCAACTGTGCGAGTTTCTTGCCGTTTCTTCTCGCTAGAAGCTGCTTTCCGAAACGGTGGTAGTATTTGATTATTGACGATTCAAAAACGCTTCATTGTGAAGTTTACTTGAATAAAATTGATTTGATTTGATTTGATTTACATAATAATAATGGTATAAATTAATTACAATGTATGTGTTACTGAGAAATTGTAAATACCGTTAGTTTAAAATCTATTGAGTGAGATTGTGATTGTTTGTTCAACTTACCATCATACATATACAATTTCAATAGTCCATTATACTGCGGTTAGGCTAGGTTAGAGTTTTCATAATTTAATTTGATAAAATTTGATAAAATTTATTTTGTTAGATTATAATCTCCTGAAAATTAGTCATAAAATTGTAAACAGTATAATTTGGATTCCAATCTTTAGACAGTGCACAATCTCATGATAATAATCTAACAGTATTTACAATTTTATGGTGACATATATATCTAGATGGCAAAATATTTTTATTTTTTGTAGAATGACAATGAGAAATCTCAAAAGGATGATGAGTTTGATGATTCCGTAACCTATGACTTAATCCAAGAGATGGCCAAAACTATGGGTCAAGGAGACAGAAATCATGATATGAATGTAATAATGACTTTATTACAAGTAAGTACAAGTATTGCAATAAATAATGTTCATATTTTAAATTAGATTTATTCCTGGAAATTATTTTTAATAAATTCTTTAGTGGATTATTAACCCAACATTTTCACTGTGTCATCTTCTTTCATGAATATTATGAAACTTTTTTTATTTAAGATTTACTTATGTATAGAAGTAGTTATAAAATGACTCAAATTATAATCATAAATTTAATATTTCAGTTTCTCCTAAAATTGTGGGGGCAACAGCTCAATTCTGCAAATGCCTCAGAAAAAACTGCAACTAAACACAAAATGGTGCGAGCAACATATACACAGACACAAGTATATCTAAAGCCATTAATGAGGAAACTGAAAAAGAAAACTCTTCCTGAAGACATTTGTGATAGTCTTATGGAAATAACTAAACATTTATTAGAAAGGAATTACATAATGGTAAGTTTACAAACTGAAATCATCAATCAATGTATTTAAAATTGGAGAGTCTGTTTGTAATTTTATAATAACCGCTTTTTCTGAATGCATAATATGATGTATGTCTGTCTGTTTGTTCTGGCTATCTCTGGAACAAAAGAGTAATAAGGAATACCTTAGGTTTACTTTAATTTATAATTATATATAAAATAATAATAAAGACTTGCTGCAATATCCAAATACTGTTTAGTACGCGCACATACCACCACTCCGCCATCATATCAGGTGCTTCCCATCGTTGTCAAATTCAAACGCGCACGAAGTCGCAGACACATCTAGTCTTAATAACAATGTATTTGATAAACAAAAGAATTAATATAATTTTGCAATATTAATTAATATTTGTGTGTATTTCATTTTTACTAGGCAAGCGATGCATATCTTCAAATGGCAATCGGAAACGCTCCATGGCCCATTGGAGTAACTATGGTTGGTATTCACGCTCGTACTGGTCGTGAAAAAATTTTCTCCAAAAATGTCGCCCATGTTATGAATGATGAAACACAAAGAAAATATATTCAGGCTTTGAAGAGGCTTATGACGAAATGCCAAGAATACTTCCCAACAGACCCATCTCGATGTGTAGAATATACTAAAGTACAAGATAAGTAAATAAATGTAACAACATTATTGAGAAAAACTGTATTGTTTTATTTAAAAATTATTAGGTACTAAACACTAAACAAATATAATGGATAAATGCTATCTGTAGTGCATCTGAAAGATACAACTAACAAATGATTAATAAATTTTTAAGCTAATTATGGGTGGATTTCAAATTAATTACTTTTAATAAAAATAGAATATTTATGACTATTGATTTTTTTAAACATTCTGCCCCAATCAATTTTTCAGAATGATAACTGACACCCCTACAAATCATTACAAAATTCTACAGGGTTCTGGTTATAATAATAATTTAATAAAAACAAAAATGACAATTTTTGTTTTTATTAATAAAAATTGACGACCTTTTGGAAGAGTACTGTATAATTAATTCTTTGCGCAATGGTATACGGAATAAATTTAAAACCATTATTTTCTAAGTAATTATATGCAAGCAAGCAAGAGAACAAGAATTATTTCGTTTTTAAAGTATCAAATGCGCAAGAATCAAAATAATCAAATATAAACAAGATTAAGAATTTAGCAATTTCGATTAGGAATTACCAAATCGAAAAATTATATTCGGTGCATTAATGCCATGATATGTACCGATGATTCCAAATTAACGCATTTTTGACGCATCTTAAAAATTATACGGTAGTTCATAGTTATATACAAGAGCCACTAAGTTTTAGAGTTATCTATTGAAAGCGTAAAACAACTTTTATCCCAGTCATTATGGGACCATAGCTGCACACAAAAATCGGCTATAGTCTAATGAATGTCATATAGGTTTTGAAATTCCTAACAAATCTTTTGAATAAATGCGAAATTTTGTTGTTTGTTGTTTTGTTGTTGCACTTGAATGTTGATTTCTCGATTGTTTTTGCCAATGTCAACTCTAATCTTAATTGTCAATTATGCTTGTCAAGGCTGTCAGTTGTCGATTTAACAGAAATTCCACCGAAAATCAAAATACCTCAATAAGTCAATAAGTTCAAGTGAGACTTGAGAGTTTAGAGGAACTTTCTTTATCTATAATTTATATTGAATAAATGGATATATATTATTTAAAAATAAACCAAACATCTTGTGTAAGAAATTGATAAAGGATTTGAAAATTTAACAAGAAACGCATATTATTTTGTCTTAATTTCTTTAATTCAATGTTTATGTATAAAAATGTCTTGACTGACTGAAAATAATATTATTACATTAAATTTATTTAATCCTTTTTAGAAAAATAAAACTAATTTAACAATGATATTCGAGTACCTTACGACTTTTCATTTACAAGATTGTATAAATATATTATCGGAACAAGATATTCTAGGATACTACAGTATTAAAATAGAGTAAGTTTATTAAATATGTTATTGTGAACTGTTTATGTCATTTTCTTATACATGTTTTTCTTGTTCTAGCTTTTTAAAACTTTTCGAAACTTATCCTGATGTTGGCGATAAGGTGTTATGTAGTCCTGTAGATACTATACCGGCTTGTAATAAAGATATAATAAAAATTCAACAAAATATTTTAGAAAAAGAGGAATATAAGTCTATAGTTTTAAAGTTACCTTTCAGTTATTTAAAAAGAAATGTACATGCAAGGTTCTTTGGCTTACCAGTATGTCCTGAATTACATAGGACAATATTTCCTAAAAATGTGGATTTAGGATGCTTTTTAAAAGTCACAGGTAATTTTTGATCATGATTATAGAAGGAAAGAAGGGAATAGCATTTCAACTAATTACTACACCACGTGTAAACTTACATATCAATAAAATAAAGTTGTAATAATCTCTTTAATGCAAACACATTTTTTTTTTAATTAAATAATTTTCATTCATTTTATATGTATATTTAAGGCACTGTGGTGCGCGTAACACAAGCAAAGATGCTAGAATATCAAAGGAAATATGTATGCATGAAATGCAAAAATGAAAATTCTGTGGAAGCAGATTTTGAGTACCGATATATATTAAAAGCTCCATCAAAGTGTGGGAATACTGAAACAAGATGTAAATGCTCTACATTTACACAAATCAATCTTGTTTCTAGAGAGCATTGTAAAGATTATCAAGAAATTAAAATACAAGTGAGTATTTACTGTTTAACAAAATACTACCTACATATTTTCTTGCTAATTAAGTTCCAGTGTTATTATTGCAAATTAACTGCAGTTAAGTAAAGTAAAAGAGAGTTTGTGTGTCATTAAGATAGGTGGAAATAATTTTAGTAGTCATAGTAAAGTAAATTTAAACAGGTGAGTTAAACACAGATTTCATTGTCTATCATAATTTCTTGTGACTTTCAAATAAAAGATATATGATCTATAAAAGATAGTGTTTAACAAATAGCCCCTAAAACAACACTTATAAATACATGATGAGTAGGTATCATTAATTTTCAATCTCAGTAGTAATCACATTGTGACTGAATTTAAAGGAACAAGTTAACAAACTCAGTATCGGAACAATACCAGGGTCCATGTGGGTTATTCTGGAAGATGACTTGGTAGACTGTTGCAAGCCCGGGGATGACATAATAATTTGGTGAGTTCAATAAAATGCAAAACAAAAAAAGCGACAAAATTAAATATCCCTTTTTTGACTTGGTTACAGTTTGAAGACATAATTTATTTTTAAATTTACAGTGGAACAGTAAGGCGACGATGGCGTCCTGCAGTACAAAATAAAAAATCAGAGGTAGAAATTGTTTTGCAAGCAAATTATATGGAAGTTATAAATGCCCAAAGATCAGAAGTCATAGCAATGGCACCTGACATTAAGGACTGTTTTGATGATTTCTGGAGAAAATATGAACAGTGTCCTTTGAAAGGCAGGGATCAAATACTGCGATCTGTTTGCCCTCAGGTCTGTTGCAAATGGCTAAATAATATTTATATTTTAAAAGTAACAATCCACATTAATCAAAAATTATTGAGTATGGATGATACTGTATTGTACCCATTTCATGTGATATAATCCATTTGCTTTATATTCTAGGTTTATGGTCTCTATTTGGTCAAGCTGGCTGTTTTACTGACTGTCATAACAGTTTCTGATCACCAGACGGAAGGTGAAAGTAACAAAACCAAATCTGATGAGGCACTGGCAACACATGTTAGAGGACAATGTCATTTATTACTTGTTGGAGATCCAGGTATAGTATACATTTAGTCAATTTTTTTTTAATTTGATTTAAATAGCGTGTTGTGTATATATATAAACCGCATGATATTTATATTTTGTTTATAGCCTTCGAAATTCAAAAAGGAGTAACGACAAAAAACCTATGATTAAAATAATTATTCAATGTAAAGTTCATGTACCTTCAGTTAATATATCTGCTTATTCGTTTAATTGCCTTGCTGTATTTTATGCCTAGTTTGTGTATGTGTTCTCCTAGACAATACAATATTGTTGTTACTTTTATGAATGTGTTTGAAATTGTTTTTGTTCATTTATTTTTGTATTAGTCCCTTGTTGGCATATCTTTATTTAATATCTATGGATTAGACTATAGTTGTGTTTATGTTGTCATTTCAGGTACAGGAAAATCACAATTATTGAAGGCTGGTGCACAGTTAACACCCCGATCAGTGTTTACGTCAGGGGCTGGCAGTACAAGAGCTGGACTCACATGTGCCGCTCTTAGAGTAGGTGTGAAATTAAAAGCTTCACAAATTAATTGCTTAACTACTTTATATTTTTTTTTGCTAGTCAAATTTTTAAGTATTCATGTTTTATTTGTGTCTTAAAAAAACTTTTTTCTTTATAACTAGTTATATTAATTCCTTTTTATTTCTAAAAAGTATATTTTTTGATAATCAATAGGAGGAAGGTGAATGGCAATTAGAAGCTGGTGCATTAGTATTATCTGATGGTGGTGTTTGTTGTATAGACGAGATATCGCATTTAAGAGATCACGATAGAACCGCTATACATGAAGCTATGGAACAACAAACCATATCAGTGGCAAAGGCAATTATTTATTATAATTAATTAGATTAAACCTAAGAAGCCACGTTTATTTTCTTTCTTGAATATATAGTCTAACATATTGTAATACATTATATTTATATTTTGATAATATATTGACCTCCGTGGTCGAATAGTGTGTGCACCGGTTTTCATGGGTGCGCCGCTCCGGAGTCCCGGTTTCGATTTCCGGACGAGTCGATTTAGAAATTCATTAGTTTTCTACGTTGTCTTGAGTGTTTGTGGTACCGTTGTTAGGTAATTCTAATGTTTTAATAACACAAGTGCTTTAGCTACTTACAGTGAGATCAGAGTAATATGTGATGTTGTCCATTTTTTTATGATAGGCTGGAATTGTATGTAAGCTTAACACCCGTTGTGCTGTCATAGCTGCATGTAATCCGAAAGGGCAGTACCAAAAAGATGAGCCACTTAGTGTCAATGTATCCTTGGGAACCCCATTGTTAAGTAGGTAAATAATATTCTGTATTAATACATAGTCTAAAATGAACTTAATGTAGGCACAAAATCTAATAATCATATTAGGCTTTAACAAATTTCTCTTACTAAATAATCCCAAAATTTTTTGACATAAATTAGTTTACTCATTAAAAGACATGTTCAATTCTCAATATCAAAATAATTCATGTAACTAAGTACAGTAATGGAATTTTGAATTTTTAATATACTGTACATATTGAATCCAAAAAAGCAATATTAACATATTATTGAGTATATGTATACAATTTTGCAATTTATAAACATTCTTTCAGGTTTGATTTGATATTTATTTTGCTTGATTCAAAAAACAAAACATGGGATAAATTAGTTTCGTCCTACATACTTTTTGGTGATGCTGATCATCAAGAATCAAAAAAGAAATGGAGTATTGAAAAGCTACAGGTAAATTTATTTGATGAAAATGCCTATATATAGAATGTTATTGTAGTCAAAAACATTTTTATATCTCGAGATGAATAAATATAAATTATGTTATAAATTATTCTAGATGTACATAGGATTAATAGGACCAAGACATACGCAGATGACAAAATCAGCCAACACAATTTTACAGTGTTATTATATGATGCAGAGAAAGTCAGAATATAGAGATCCTTCAAGAACTACTGTCAGAATGCTTGATAGTTTAATAAGGTAAAAAAAAATATTCTTATTAAATTTCCTTATAAATGGTATTTTACAATTTAAGAATGTGTAACTATCAACTGCTTTATTTGAAGATTGCAAAGTTAAATTAATAAAATTTCATTACAGGTTATCACAAGCTCATTGTCGCCTTATGTATAGAACTACTATATTACCAGTTGATGCTATTGTAGCAATTTCCTTAGTTGATCTATCAATGCAAGACTGTACATTGGAAGATACAGTCGACGCTTTACATTCTACTTTCCTAGATTATCCAGATTTTAATTATTTGTGCACAGCAAAGAAATTGTTAACTAAAATGTGTTTATTTGATATTTGGCGAGATGAGCTGCTCCACTATGGAAAATTGCTTCAAGTAGATCATAAAACCTTAGAAAATCATATTGATAACGAAAACTTTAAAGTATTTGCCAAATATAATGATGTCTCTGATGATAACATACCACTCTCAGCTTCACTTGTAACTAGTTCATATTTTAACAAGAAAAATCCTAATTGTGATGGTAAAATATTGGATAAGAAGCGTGAAACTTTCAAAGACAATACAAATGTTAAAGTTATTCACGATAAATTGGCAGCAACATTGAAGAAACATGCTACATTAAACAAAGTTGAAAAAGAGCCCCCTCTTGATAGTAAAAAGAAAAGAGTAATTAAACGAAAACGAAAAGATGTAACAATTGACAGCAGTTTTTATGGAAATAAAAAACAAAAAAATACAAAAAAGAATAAAAAAGTTAAATCCAATAGTAAGAAACCTAACAGTGATATTTGCAATGAAAGTGAAATCTTTAAAGCAGTACCTAGTGTAAACGATGTTTTCACAGAACTGGGTATTGATTTTAATATCCTCAATAATTCTGACACTGATATTGATAATGGTGGTATAAATGAAAAACAATCACAAAATGAAATTATTGTGGGAAAAGAAAAACAATCCAATATAAGTACAATGGAAATTGAGTCTAAAATAAATGAGGATAAGAAACAGTTAGATACAACAGCAAATAAACTAAAACAATTTGAATTCAAATCAAAACATGACTTTAATAAATTTTATGAAGAAAAATCTGAAATTAATAAATTAGCATCTAAAGAAAATACAGTTAAATCATTGAATACAAATGATAAAAAATTAAGCAATCCTTTAGGCAGTCAAAAATCATCAGGATTGAGCTCTCAAATATCTATTTTTGAGAGTTCCGACTGTGATATAGATTTAGACATATAGAAAATGAAATGATTGTATCATGGTTGAAAAAGGGAAAAGATTATATTAATGTATATAGTTTTATTATTCTAGTTGTATTTATACATTTTTTCTAATATTGAAAATAAAAAATTGCTTATTACAATTTTTATTGATCTTCATCTGATGTAGAAGGTTTGTAAGGATCATTTTCATAATTTTCTATAAGGAGTGTTTTAAATCTTCTCGCAGTCACTAAGATGCTCTCCTCTTTTGCCACTATATTCAATATTTCAACTCTCGATATGTATAAATGTTCTGGGTTTTTTGGACTTACACTTTTTATTACGTCTAATTCATAGTCCACTTGTACCTTTAAAAATTATTGAATTCATTTTAATGTTAAGTGCTGATATATATTTGATGAAAAAGAAAAAACTTTAAATAAAACATAAGTGAATTTTGTATCTCACAGATTTTAATTTTGAATATTAAAGTTCCTAATCAGTTTTTAAAACCAAACCAGTAGTCCATACTATTAATTATTTCTTACTATATAAAAACTTACCGGCATACTTTTCTTCAAAATCTTCTTACCATTAACTCTGATCTTGCTTTCATAAAACAGTTTTTCAATTTTGCTGAAAATTGGCAATTATTTAAATGCTAGGCCAACAGGATCATTATTAAAGACAATATAAAGGTATAGTATTTGAGAAATAATTTTTAATTAATATATTTATTACTTACTTTCTTGCTATTCCTAAAGCAGACTTAAGAACAGCATCAGTTCTTAAAGATGTTGTAGCTATTTTAACAATTTTGGAATCTCTCGACAGTGAAATGTCATCATCAAAAATTTCAGCCTCATCATCAGAATCTGCATCGATTTTCTAAAAAAAAATAAAGCGACTGTTTATGTTTCTAAATTGGCGCAAATTCATTTCACATGAATTAATCTTACGTCATATTTATAAACAAGAGTTTTACCTTTTTGGATTTAGAACGTGTTATATCACAGGAAAAATTAATCAGTTTCGAGTTGACCAATTTAGTACTAGTTAAAGTTTTACTACATTGAGAAAAATTAATTATTTGTGGTTTTGTTCTTATTTCATTTACGATTACACGAAGTAGCTGACTGGTAATATAACTTTGTCTCCTTATAATATTCATTATGCTTACTTGTATTAGACAGTGAAGTCGTAATTATAATATTTTTACTAATAACCTATTATTACATATTATTTTGAATTTGATTTTTGAAATGAGAAATGACAAGTCTGTTGTGACATTTAACTATTGGTTAAATGTCAGACAAAAGTCAAAACTGCTTAACCACAGAATTCTAAGAACAGTGGGTGCGCGGACTATTTTATAGTTAAATAACAAGATATTCTGAAAAAAAAACCATTTCATTCATTCAATTTCAATTTAATTAAGAATTAAAAAGCAATCTAGTGTTAAAAATTCATTAAAAAGAGAACCTAAATACGTCCTAAATATACGCACATATATTCGAAATAGTTACTACTTCTCTTAACTAGATGTCGTAAAACATGAATTTTCATTGCATTTATAGAAAGAACTATAAAAAAATATTATTGAAGATTTGTGCTATTGATTAAAAATAAAAAAATAATTTCAAATTTGAATATCCGATCCGATCACTAGAATAATTCTCATGAATTATTTTATATAGGTACCTATTTGTTTTTTGAAAAAAAAAAAAAAAACTTTTAACATCATCGTTAAAAATAAACCTCTATAGATAAATACATAGGTAGATATTTAGATTTACTTCTAATAAATAAAACAATATAGGTACCAAATGCTTGCTTGCCAACGCTATGGGTTGGTTCATCAATATTCAAAGTTATCGTTTATAATAGAATGTTTTTTAGAGCAATAGGTATATAAAAATGATTATGTAAATAATTAATTAATGTCGGCGTAAAATGTTTTGTTTAATTTTCGTCTATTTATGTCTGTCAGATTATTTATATCTTGTTACATAATATGATAGAATAAGTTTGTGTATATATTACGCACTAAGTAAAAAAACCTATACTTACTAATATAAAATGGTATGTAACGATTTATAAATAGACGAATGTTTATGCTTACCATAACAATATTATAGACAGAATACTCGAGTTGATGGTAAACACCCCTTCCCTTTGTTTACAATATCACATTTGGTTCACGTAACGGTTATAATGGACGCATTCTGACCATCACTTACGTATTCAATACAACTTAGCTTTAAAAGTTAAAAATGTCCATGAAATACTTTGGTATGAAATAATATCGAAGAAATTATTAGGTAATAATTTATCTATATTTTTTGTAGGTAGGTAACCAATTTTGTCGCACTATAACTATTTTGAAAATATTATTAGTTTTTAAGCTAAAGCTTTTTTAACCTATTAAGTATTTATACAATACGTAACTCACGTTTCGAAATTATTCACAGGGATTTATTATTAAGTGAAAAGTCCTTATATATATTTTACCTAATTTTTTTTTTTTACTTTTCGGATACTGATGTGTTAATAAGTGTATATACATTGGGGTAGGTCAAGAGTGCCCTTGTCACACAGAGCTTTTACGACAGAACTTAGCCAATATAAGTCTCCTCTCGTCACTTTAATGATTTTCGCTTTATTTCTGAGTCTTATAAGGATAAGAAAGGTCTCCTTGTGCAATATGTAGGGTGGGGAATACCCCATTTCTTCAACTCACAATCATATATCCATTCATAGAGGTAAACATGATTTGTGTGAGGCCGAGGATGTTGCCTTAACCGTCTGAAAAAAGTAACCTAAATACCAAGTGTGAACATTCCGCTTAGGTATCAGTGGACTCTTGGTACGCCGTTGACGTGCAACCCTGTAGTGCAAGGACCGCAAACTGCTATTGCAGTAGCGGTTATTTTACTCCACGCTTTTGCCTTCCCTGATCTGTCTTGGAGATTTGAAATTATTAACGTCCATTCTTCTGTCTTTCCTAATCTGTCTAGGAGTTTTGAAATCGACGTCATGTAGCAACTTGATTTTTAAGTAGAGATATTTTTAGTAAATAATTCCATATCTTTATAATATGCAATTAGTTGCCTTAAACATAAATAATTAACTCTTGAACTGATAGTATAAATTAAACAAAAAATAATTTATTTTTCATTGTGTGGCAAATGAATTAAAACAATATCTACATAAATATTATATACATATCTTTCATTAATTATAATAAGACTTTCAATTATCTTGATGGGTTGAGGTGGTGATTGGTTGTGTGTCTTTTTAATGGATACATATTTAGTTAATAAAGTCAACAATAATTATTATAGGTTTCAGTACACAATAATACAATTGGGTATTATTTTACAGCACTTGACTGATTTGATTCCTGTTTTAAGAGAGTGTCAATAACCAAGTCATTTTAGGGCGCGCTTCTCGAGGACGTGGGAGCGTTTTTGATTCGTATATGACAGTGGCGTGCGTGTACATGAAACCTTTAACATTATTCATTTTACTAGTACTTTGTTTTGCTAATAGGATACTTATTGCAATGAAATAGAGTTAAAAATGATGTGTAGTGATTTTAAAGGACGAGCTTCACAAATTTACTGCTTGTATATCGGTTATCTTGACTCGGCGACGGGAAGACGTCCCATAGTAAACACTAGAGACATCTCTGATAGTGTAATTTAAATGTTTCTTTTTTTTGCAATAGATAGGTAGAGAACATTTATTGTTAAGGTAATTTGCTATAATATGATCCCTAATAGCTTAAAACATTTATTTCATTTATATATTATACCTTTTCCTCAAAAAAGTGAATTTATCGTTTTTTTTATTATTATTTATCAAACAGTTTCTTTGATTAAATATGTTTAGACAAATGTTTAGTTTCCTAAGCTGTCGTTTCTTTTTTATTAAGCTGCTTCGATTTTTAAATAAAGATAAAAGAACTATTAGAAAAACAATCACGATCTGTCTCAAAACATTCAAAAGTTTTTTTACGTCAGCACTATGTGGTGTAAAAATAAGAGCAAGATCTTAAAATACGGTAATTAAATGCCGTCTCAACGGTACGAGGCTATAGTTTATCACATTATACACGGTTTGTCTCTTAGTAACATGTGGACACATGTCTCGAATTCGTAACGATCTTTTTATTTTAGTATACGATTATGTTCACGGCGGGTTCAAAGGGTTTTTTAATTTGACACAGTTTATAGCTTTGTCCCGTTTGATGGCTCATGGCAGTGGGTGGAATAGATATGCAACTGGATGGTATTAATTAAAAAGACATCGCTTTTAATATTGCTTTCCGATGCTACTGAATAATTATATTTATATTGATAAATAATTTTACGAAACTTTAGTTTTCGAGTAGCAGCAACGTAATTATATGTTTTATAAGTTTAGAAAAACCAAAAACTGTTGCTAAAGGTATGACCGTCGTACGTATTTCTTTTCAGGCTTTTTATTATGAATGCAAGGACGGCTTTCAGACTTACCACTTAAAAAGTTCATTGCCGTCTATGCCTTTGCATTTTGCAAAGTAACGACTTGCAGGTAGAGCGGGTTTCTTAAATTTACTGCCGTTTAAAAGAGTCTTAAACGTACAGTTTTATTAGTATTTTGAGTAATACCTTTTGCACATAATCAAGATAATGATATAATGAAAAGACCTTTTAAATTCAAACTACTTGTAATACGAATTGATATGTCAGTAGTTCTGTCTGTAATTTTTAAGTTTTTGGGCCGTTTTTAAATTATTTGGAAATAATAGTATTAGTTAATTATACGATGTGAATGTGTGATTAACTCACATTCTTATTTGGTACCCTTTTTCGACACACATACAAGGAAGTGAACATTACGCTAATTCAGACTTCGTTCGCCTTTTAATTGAATATTTAATCAGTCAAGCCAGATGCGTGATTGTTTACCATCGCTATTGTACACTAAATGAATTATACAATGCCTACCAATGAATGGACTAAACGTTCTTTTTGTAGTTAAGATTTAATGAACCCGGATTTTATGAAAAAGATAATGTGGATTTTAGAACAATATATTGTAAGAAAATTAAAATATTACTACTGCTCGGCCAAGAAATCGGTTTGGAGCTGCATTCACCACCACCGGCTCCACAATATAACAATAACTATAACTATGTTATATAATTGTAAATCGACTTTTAGTAGTCTTATATTATTCACTTCATTTTACTTAGGAGGACTCTAAAATATATGATGAATACGCAAATATTTTTATTTCTTTTTAGTGCATATTTATTTGTTTTAAAATAATGTTTTGTTTGAAGTCGGTTTTACTTTTTGTTAAAATTTTTATTTATATAAAATACAATATGATTAAATGATCACAAGTACGTGGACAATGAACACGTGTAGTTAAGGAAACATGATACTAAAATCATATAGTAGTCGTTATCGTTATCAAAAGTGAATGATATCATTGTTTCTATTCTCCTCAGTTACACGATGAAGTTACATTATTAAAATTGCATTCTTGAACAATGCAAGTGTACGATGCTTTATGGCCGTCGACGACGGAAGTTATGAATACATCGGTATTCACGTTGCCTTGTTATAATATGTTGTAATACAAACATAAACACTGCAGCCGATTATAATCCTTAAAATGTAAATTTAAAAAACGAATAGTTGTTCTAGAGTTCGAACGAAAGGGTATCTTATATTCGTAAAAAAAAACTAATAAGGTATATTTATTAGTAGAATAATAAAAGACAATTTTTATATTAAGCTCTAGAACAAAATTCGAACACGCGCTATAAAAAAAAAAACCTATTCAGCTTAACATGTTTGTCTATTCTCAAGAATATATAAAGTATGTTTATGGCGCTGGAAAAGGAGGATATTAGCAAACTATAATTTCATCTTAAGGTAACATAATTATATTCATATGTTCTTCAAATTATATATAGTGAGAATTATATTTACGTAACACAAATTTAATATGTTCCTCATCTTACGTAACGACTAGTTATTCGATGAAGGAAGTATCGGGAGTTGAGAATTAGATTTCTCATTTGCCGCGCGAGGTGGCGTATCGTTTATCATCCGGAGGTGACACCTCATCATGTCACGGTGCCCGGTCTGCTTTGTGTAACCATTGGACTGTAAAACGGCTGACAGCCAAGAAGCCGAAACGTATGATGAAAAATAACCGTCCAATTACGAATGACGGTCATTGATGTCGATTTATTAAATGTTGGCATTTAGTTGATTAAATTTCATCGGTAATTGCTTGTTATTTTGATTGAATGAAGATAATTTCTTTTTGTTGACAGCCTCTTTTTTTCTGTATATTTCAAAAACCTCATTTAAATATTTTAGTATTAAAATACAACCATGAAAACTTATAGTTAAATTAGAATGATAGTTTCGATTAAGGATACTTTTTTATAACATGTTCCAGTTTAAGATTTAGAGGATTAATAAAAACGATTGAACTGGTATGCTCAATGTCATACCGGAATTCGTCTAAGTATTTAAACATTTTAAAAGGACAGAGTTTTTATTTGCGATGTAGAAAATAATGGGTATCATAAAACTTATATGTAATTAACTAAAAAATGTAGGGTGATGTAATTGCCTTGTAAAGTTATAAGTTGGTATAACATAAGTAGAACATACAAATCTGCATAAACTAGATCGTATAAACAGTCATTTTAATTATACGGGATGTACGTGTTTGAGGGTGCTTATAAAATAATATATGACGACAAAATAAGGACACCTTTCGTATAATAAACTCGCAAGCAGTTATATACCTATCAATTTTTTACGGATTTAAATAGAATTTATGTTATGAATTTACGAGTGAACCACATGGAGTATGGGACATCAGAAACTGCCTCACTAATGTAAGTTTTACGAGTAATTTCATGGTTATTCATTCGCCTCGCAGGGGGCGATCTTTGGGCGTTAACTGAATTCGTCGCACCCTGTGTTTTCGCTTTCAGTCATCTCAATTCTATATTTAGAAACGATCTCATATCGACCCCTTTTTATGTCAATGAACCAGTAAAAGTGCTCTTAATCATCGGTTGCAATACTAAAAAAGGTTTTATATGTAAGCTCATAAAATCATTGTCGAGTGATAATATATTAGAGTATCGGGAATTTCACATTATAAAATATGTTGGACTTTGAACTATATAAAATTTAAATTACTTACAGCCCACAATTTGCTTATTTACTATCTAATACTAAAACGCGAAGATTCCTTGTTAATGTTTATTATGGGTAAAGGCTCGTTTGCGTAGATAACATCCGTATACGATGTATGCCATTATAAGCTCATTTTGTCAGCTAACAGGGTGATGTGAGCTTAATTAAAATTCTGCACCATCCATCATTGGATTATTGATTTTGTGTCACGTGCATTTGGCGCGTTGCCTGTCCGTTATCAATTAGTTATGAACCGTTGACACTGGTATTCTTGGCAAATCCTATCAAAATTAATTGATACGATTTTCGAACATAATTGTTTTCATTTCGAATCGTGTTCATTGACAATAACTATAAGAGATCGAAATAAAATAGTGTCTTAAGTAACGTTAACTGTAGAAGTTTAATCAAAGGAAGTTTAATGCTTTTGAAATTGTTCAGTTTATCATAACGCCCTACGGAAAGTAAGATAATGTAACAAACGGAGTGACTTAATACGATAAACGACTTAAGGCCAATAAAACTAAACAAGTTAAACGACTCCGGGCAATAAACCACCGCCTCTGTATGACGGTCCCGTAATGATATTTAAGTTACCTCCTTCATGTTAACCGAAAGACAAATTGGGCGCATTAAGGACATGAATAATATCGATGCAGACAGATCTGTAATTGACATGCGGTTTGAACAGAATATTGTTTACCGACTCACGTGATTCATACTAAGCTGGAATATTAACTCGGCTTAAGCGGGAATATTCTGCGGGATACATTCCAGTAAATCCGGTATATTTTTACAGTTTTATGACTTTTGCATGTTTGCCAATAAGAGGTTATGTTAAATTTTATACTCTAATTTGAATTTTTTAAACCAGACCAGCTTCGTTGATTCTTAATATAACTTTAATCTTTAATATTTCTTTGCAATCTCGTTTAAAAGATTTCTTGAATGTATATTTTTATATACAATTTCGTTTCTGGATTGTGGCCAAAGCATAACAACTGCATTGCGGGAGGTACAGCACTTAAAATTGACTCTGTAGAATCTGGAAAATGCATTTCAGATTTGCTCGACCAGGAATCGCTATCAAATGTGTATTGGCGTGTAGATACAAAGAGCTCGTGGATTAGGTTATAATATTTTTGCCAATTCTATTTTGTCATGTTAATTCAAACGATTTTGCGCACTGAATTGCATTCATGGGCAATGTTTTTATTTTAAGAAGCAAATGTTTTGTAATTTAATATGTGTTATGTACAAATTAATATTATGAATAGGAAGTATAAAGTGCAGTTAAGACTGTTCGATAACTAGAAGACATTAACAGTCGATTAGTATGTTAAAACATAACTTAATCTTATGATATAATGTATTTAGAGTAATTTCTTCATACAAAAAACACAATACAACTTTCAGAAACACTCATTCGTGCTATTTTTAATCTGATATCTAGAAACTTGGCTATCATAGAATCACAATATTGGATATATATTGCATGTCCAGTATAATTATGATGACTTTGTTAGAAACAGAAATATATAGATAACATAAACGTAAGAAGGAAATATAAACTTGTTCACTAAGTTTCCGACTCCGCAAATTCAAGTAATTCAGGAGGCAAGCTATTTGTCGTTGTATAATGATTGGAATGATTTTCATGCCTGATAAAGAAATTTGTATATGATGTAATGATTTATGGAAAAGATACAAATCTTCAGATAATGGGAATCTACATTTGGAGTCGTTTATAGCTTTATATTTCAGTTATTCTTTAATATATACGATACAAATGTGCTCGTAAGAACCTATTTGAATGAAGTATACCTATTTTAATTTATTAAATCAATGGGATTAGAAAACATTCCATACGATATTAAAATACAATAAGAATCCAAAACATATTGCTGCACTACTTTTGTTTTCCTTACAAAACTAAATATTTCATGAATTTAATATTTAAATTATTTTGTTAATTCATAAAATTCAAATAATTATAGTGGAAAATATGAATAAATACTTTTTATGTTCACTAACAAGCCGTTTAAAACGTACACTTATTCTAATCAAACAACCATATTATACTCGGGTTTTAACGACGACTATAATTTTTAATTTTTCCAGTTCTTTCGTTATAATAGTCCAGTTTGATATATGATATATACCAATACAATAACAGCCTGTAAATTTCCCTCTGCTGGGCTAATGCCTCCTCTCCCTTTGAGGAGAAGGTTTGGAACATATTCCACCACGCTATTCCAACGCGGTGCCACCGCACAATTTCTATGAAATTAGACACATGCAGGTTTCCTCACGATGTTTTCCTTCACCGCCGAGCACGAAATTAATTATAAACACTAACTAAGCATATGAACAATCAGTGGTGCTAGCTTGGGTTTGAACCCGCAATCATCGGTTAAGATGCACGCGTTCTAACGACTGGGACATCTCGGCTCTTATATTATCGGTATATACTAATAAAAAACGTATAAAAGGGATAATTAAAAAAAACTCAATTATTATGGCAACAATGATTAAATTATAATATTTTTTTCCGATAAAAATTTAATAATAAAATAGAAACGAAGGAAACAACTGCAAACAGATTAAATAATTGTTTATAGCTCGGGGTTCGTAGATGCCAATAAAGTTTAAGATGGAGGGCGGAGGTCAGGATATCATGAGTGTCATGTCGTAGGCGGGTTTACTGCACACTAAAATAAAACTGGCTCTGAATGTCCCCAGCGTCATTGTTGTGCGCATCGCCATCTTTATGAACCATTCCGTTGAACTGTTTAACGCTTGTGGTTATTATAGCTGATGCCGATTGGTTGCTATTGTCGCTTATATTAAATTATAATTGAATTGTTTTTGAAAGACATTTAAAGTTTATGAGCCAAATATATATCTAATATATTTAACTCAAAAAAACTTAAATAATAACTCTCAGAAAGGAGATAAATCGTTTGAAAGAAAAATCATAATCATAGGCAATACATGCTAAAATGTAAAGTTTTTCTTAAATAATATATTCAATAATGCTTATTATAAAAAAATGCTAAATACTTCCACCGTTTAAAGCTTTACTGACTATAAAGTGTTGTTAAGTTAAAGTGTGTGTAACAATACAGATTTTTATAGCACATCTTCCTTCTAACAGTTTCATCATATTGTCAAGACTGGCTAATATTTTATAATATCCTGACAATATAATAGCTTTGACAACTGGTAGTGCTGATGGTGTTAGGTGTTGGTACCATCAGGTGTTTCAATTAATAGAGTAATTTTAGAAATTAAGAAAAAATAATCTTTATTATTTTATAACCACGGAATTGAATTAACATCTATGTAGATGTTATGAATTAATATCAACATATTATTATAAAAGAAATAACCCCGCTGAGCTTCTTTCGCCTTCTTCTCAGGTCCGAGGTGTTCAATTTTGAATCGGTGATTGATTTATACTTTATTAAACAAAGATATTTTACTTTGACTATTTATAACCTCTTATAAAAGTTTTAAAACTATTTTTAGGTAATTAAAAAGTCACAACGATAAAACCCCCATCTCATTAATTCATCTCAAGTGACTTGTTACACTTGATAATTTAATAAAAAAACGTCGGTTGCTTGTAAAACTCATCGTGACGTTTCTCGGTTCCCGCTTAATGTTGGAGTTAATTCAATTTTCACTCTTGAGTGGCATTTATTTTGCTATTGTTGCTCCGAGGGGACAAATCTGCGGGTAGAAGCGACCATAAGATATTTATCTGAAACTATAATTTATTCCTCAGGGGCTAGTATGGGCTAATATTTTTTTATTTTAATGTCACCCCTATGCTTCAGTACATAAGGTCTATAAATTGCATTGTGATAATGCATATTTCACACCTATATCAATGTCACGGAGGGATAGAATGCGTTTCTCTCCATTATTTTCTATGGTGACACACGACAAATGTTTTGTCAGGATGGTTTTTTTTTACATATCCATTCAACAAAAAATCGGTTATGTAGAATGTGATAACAATTGGTTACTAACAATGATGAAGGCTATATAAATCATATTTGTTAATGAATAACGGATAATGGGATTGTAAGAAAAATTCAACACAACAAACTTTATATTATTTCCATATATTATTATTTCTTGTGCATGTAGTTTTACTGGCTGAATTACCCTTTAAATCGGACTAAATAAATAAAAGTTATTTTCATTGGGGGGTAAACCATGTAAGTAGTACCTACACAGATGGGTTTTCATAAAATTAAACAAGCCTTCAAATGAAACCAGTCCATTGAGTTCAAGTAGGCAATTCATGAATGTGAGCACACCTTGGTAATACTGTAATCGTCTTCAGACTATTTCATTTTCTGAATTAGGAAATTGAACACTTTATTTTTAAATCTATATTAATATTATAAATGTGAAAGTAACTCTGTCGCTCTTTCACAACAAAACCGCTAAACCAAATTTAATGAAATTTGGTATGAAGTAAACTTGAACTCCAAGTATGGACATCCTTTCAGTTCTCAGATCAGAGTATAAACTTTTTCGAACGAAATGGAAATAGTGTCAACTTTGCTTCGAAAATATACATTTAAATACAATCCACTAATTATCGTATTCATGGTGGAGATTAGTTCATTAGGTATGGTGATATAGTTTCTGAATAAGAACAACATCATGGGTGTATAATGGTGATAATAACCACTCCCATTACCCGCATGGCGTAAATTCTAACGCAACCAATTATAATGGATTGAAATTTTGTGGTTTGCGTTTATTTTAATTTTTGATGGATCTATTATGTGGGTCTTAGAAATGTCATTCTTTGTATTCAATTGTTAAGAGTATTTTATATATATTTTTTTAATTTAAAGCCATTTAATTTTTGAAAGAAGTTTTGAGTATTTCTCGATTTTTTTTTGTAGACAATACTTGATATTCTATTCGAATTATAGTTAGTTATTTGAAAAAAAGTTTTTTTAATCATAATTTTATTTGTAAATTATTTAATAATACTTTAAAGAAGTAAATCGATTCATGTGTATTTTTATTATGAGTTGCAATAATATTAAATAAACGGAAAACAATTGTACCTATATGAAAAAGGAAGTTCCTTCAAAATAGAAAGATGCATCGATTACTTACAACGATTTTTTTTATAAATAAAGACTCTTTGATTGTACGTCATTAATCAATACGATTTGTTCGTATTTAATTGTGCACGTACGCTCCGTGACTAGATTTTTTTTACGATAAGAAATCTAATCTTTTACTCCCCTAGTTTGTAGTACGAAGTCCATTAAATGAGTCCCTTAGTTTTCGCTAAATAATACACCGAGGCTGCCGAGGGGCTAAACAAAAAGTACCGGAACCAACCATAGTAATGTACTGTAGGGAGTAGGTATTCTGGCTGTGTGGTATGTAGCTGTGATAAACAACAATACTAAAATTCTTTAATTTTCCTTTTTTTTTTTGCAATCATAAATAAGGTCTTTTTTGTTCTTTTAAATAAATATCCATTGTTTTTATGCATTACTTTATTAATATAAATAAAAAAAAAACAGATTAACTTATATTATTAATAATCAAATTAAAAAAATAAAATGAGATTTTCAATCCTGTTGAATTTTTCTAAGAAATCGTTTATGAACCGATTCAGATTTGTGTATACTTGAAAAAAATAGTTAGTTTTTTTTTTACTTAAATTTATTGCTTCTTTTTTATTTTTAAGAGGCTATGTAAAACATATTAGACGAATTAAATTAGTGGCAAGATAGATAGTGAAAATTGACGGTTTATTTCGTAAAATAATATTTGTGGTTCAATGGTTCGTTTTTCAATTTCTTTCCTCCTTTGATAGAAAATATAAAAAATACGTAGATACTACATTTATTACTTTAACATATTAAAACTAAATGAAAATATTTATACATATATTATATTCTTACATAGATATTTTAGCTTGAAGCAAATGATTATGAGTATTAATAAAGGATTATCAATTTTAAAGAGATTCATTCCACTAACATACCCTATAGCGTCATACCAGTGCGTTACGCAGCAGATGTGCGCCCGCCTGAGTGACTCACGACGACTCAATTACACATTCGATAGTTTTGTGGTTCCCTCCTCGATTTGAAAACTATTACGCTTTATGCGTACGTTGAACTATGAATCTAGCCTCATTAAATTACACGGCCAAACAAAATACATGCAAAACAGTACTGAAATCGGATATGTGTGCTGTATATCTAATTTTAATGGTAATGAATTATTTATTGGTGCATAGTCATAAAAGGTTTGTATAACTAACAGAATAAAGATTCGGATTACGTGTGTATTCTAATTTGTCGTTTATTGTATTCATTTTTTTAATGAAACTGTAGCGCTGTGAGTATTATATAGAATCTCACTCTTTACGAACGTGAAACGTCAAAAAGTTACATGGTACATTAGTGTAATAATTAATTGTAATATTTACGGGATACACGCACCAATAAAGCGTATCACCGTAAGTTCGTTTCAACATTTCACGAGTGAGATACGAATTATTATTAAGTTTACAGAATAGCACTGTATAAATTTATGAATCTTTTGTATATTTTTAATTGATACACAACACTGAATATAGCCTATGTTTTTCTTATTCTGCTTTAAATATGTGGTATGTGTGTACCTTTTTAAATAATTTCTACTGCTACAAGCAAAAAACAGAACAGTAAGTACTCACGTAGGTATATAGACAGAATATTACATGTAATACCTGTTATAGAATTTAAATTAGATGTTTCAGAATTTTATTTTCACATGTAAAGGAATAACAATGCATCTGAAACTCAAAAAAGGAACATATCAAGACTCTTGAATACTAATACCTATTTAATCTATTACACTCATAATAGTCGGGACCTTCCGCTCGGATCTTAAGTTATTACCATAATATAGCTAGTCTCTGTCGAGTTAAACTTATCTAACAGATCCTTGTTTTGTCTTACACGACTCCGCCGCTAAAAGGAAATACTTGTACAAATAAATAAAGCGGCTCTTAAGCGGTTGTCATTGTCAATCCGTGCGCTGATCCTATGGTCTTTTTATAGACGGTGTACGTTGCAAGTTCTGGAAATCGTCCCTTATCTCTGTCAATTTTTTTGTCGCACATGTTTCGGATTAGCCGTTCAGGGAACGTTCTGTACGACCTACCGCAGAACTATGTCATAACTTTCGGTCTAATCCCACGTTATTCATTGACGCGTTCGGTGTGAAATTTCATAGAAATCTGGAGCTATTTTAAAACCGAAATTGTTACGAAATTCTCGTAAAGGTTTTTGGTCTGTTCGCACTGTTAATATTTTTTAGTTTTTCAATTCAATTGTAATCATTTCATAAGTTTTGAAAATTTTCTTAAAAATATAAAAAATAAAACAAAACAATAAAATTATTCTGAATTATATACTTAAAATCTTTTGTTGTAACGTATAGTATTGATTTTTATGACTTCAAAAGTTGGTTAAGAAACGTGCTATATTTGGTCGATGGAGAGAAAAATTATCACTGAATGATATTAGCGCCTCGTCCGGTCCGACAGGTGTCAACTGTTAGCACTGTCAACATTGTTTTCAAAATTCCAAGCGTATAAAAACAGGCAGTTTGGACGTTTGGATACGTTCCATACACATTATGCATAGAGACAATGCTTGTTTTGTCTATTTGCCCGTTGACATTATCCAAGCTGCGGCTCGCGTGTTAGTCGTATGGCGCGACATTTATATTGTACTATCCTTCACTTTTTGACTTTTTTTTCCGTAACTTACATCCTTAAATCACTAATAAATTAACAATTTATATACAAACTTTTTGTGACACAATGTTAAACATTCCCACAACAGCTGTGTTTATAAACTCTTGCATGATTTGAAGTTTTTAATTTATGAGGGTTCTTATAAAATAAACTAATTCATAAATTGGAAGAAACAGCAAGCCACAAAAGTTTATTTAAGGGTAAAGGAATATTTTTTGGTCCCATCTAAACAGTATCGCAGACATTTGTTTGCACAATGATCGCGTGTATTTCTTTTTAATCTGTGACGAGGCGCAGCTGTACTCTGTAGGCAGCAACAGCTGTGGCAGAGGGCCCTTGAGACTCTCAAGTCAAGCACTACATTATTGAAGCAATGCCTCGCTCTTATGCAAACTTCAAGTTTCTCAGAGTTTAGGGCTTTGACACACAAATTGTTGCCGCATTCGTGAGCCACAAAAGCCTAGACGCTTAAATGAAGTTGTTCATTGTTTAAATAAAATGTTGTTTCATTTTAATGTACCGGAATTTCTTTTGTGGTTTTGTTTAAAATTATTTGAATATGGAGAACTTAATAATGTGTTCATACTTACCACTTAGTATATCTTTAGCTGCGTTATTTTAATTGAGTAAATTGTAAAAAAAAAAAAAATAAACAATCTCATCAAATTATTTACTTATACATAATATTAAGCCTGCTTATATATATTTGCGCAAATTATTGTTTATGACTTTACATAATAACTAGATTATCTAATTTCATGTGCCTACAATCTTGGTAAAGGTAAAACAAAATTTAATACCTACAATATTGTTTCAAAACATATGAAGCGTCGGTTTTGGAAGTTTTATTTTATTTATGTTATTGGCATAGAAGTTAAGGGGAACAAAATATTACAAAGGTATTCGTTTTGTATGAACCCATCTTTAGATCCTTTAGTTATTCCTCCATTGAATATCGGTATTTTGTATTGCTGTGTTGCAGTTAAAATTGAATCACAATCATATGAAACATTATTGAAATTTCTTATTTTTCTTACAAATTATATAAAAATTGATATTTTATCGATAAATGGCAGACGCGTCACCTGCAACGCGGCTCCGCGATTCTTTAAGAATTCACTTCGTATTTCACTTGTGAAATATTGAGAAATAACTTACGGTGATGCGCCATTTGAATACGTGTTTCCTATAAATTTTATAATTATAGTCAATGTTGCACATCACTTAACCTTTCATGCTCGTATTCTGGGATGATTTTCGAGTTTCTTTTTTCATAATATCTATACTTATAAGATTCGTCTGCTTTTGTTATAATTAATAAATATATACTTTAATTTACTTTAACGAAGCCCTCAATGAAGTGATGAATTGGCTCGATGTGAACTTATTAAAAGTAAATCTAAATAAAACAAAAGTCATACAATTTATTTCCTTTCATAGTAAAAAAATACACATAAACGTTCAATACGAATCAAATAAAATAGAAGAAACAAATGTATCAAAATTTTTAGGTGTCATGTTCGATACAAACTGTAGTTGGAATCACCATATTGACTATGTTTGTACTAAGTTAGAAAAAATTGTATATGCTTTAAGACGTGTACGTTTGACAGTTTCACGTGAAGCAGCTATAACTGCATACCATGGATATGTCGCATCAGTTTTATCGTATGGGTTAATAATTTGGGGAAATTCTGTACACATCTTAAGAGCATTTAGAGTTCAAAAGAAGTGCATTAGGGCTATTTACGGCATAGGACCTCTCGAAAGTTGCAAGCCAGTATTTAAAGAACTAAAGATTTTGCCATTGCCATTTTTGTATATAAAGGAAATCTGTATATTTGTCAAAAGATATCCCAATTATTTTCAGCTCAATTCAGAAGTTAAAAAATCTATGAGATATCCCAATAAAATTTATGTACCTAGGTCTTACCTCAACATTTATAAAAATAATGCATTTTATAAGGCAATTAAAATTTTCAACAAGTTACCAGATGAAATACATAATTTACCAATAAATAAATTCAAAATAAGGATAAAATTGTGGCTTTTAGAAAAATGCTATTATGACATAAAACAATATTTAAGTAATTAAAAATACTAATTCTTTAACACTGCAATATAGATATAATATGAATTGGATATATAGATAAATATAATGTTAATATTAATTTTTAGTCCCTTTTACCGCATGACAAATATTAATTTCTTCAATTCAATGATAAGTAGTGTAATCATAAGTTTATTTATTCCAATATTGTTTAGATTGATATTCAGTTTTTATTAGATATTGACATTTTTTTATTGTATAAATATTTTATTCAAGGCATGATGGTTGCCTTAATTATTCCAATTGTGTAGTTTGATTGCATGATTCAGTGTAATATTTGCATACCAAAACGGTTGAATATGATAAGGACATAATTACTGTAAGATCTTATGTAACCATATTCTTGCAAATAAATTTCATTTCATTTCATTTCATTTAAATTGAATACGTACAATATAAAACTAAAAAAAATAATATAGTGTAAATGTTTCTCTTTTGAATTAAAACTATTTTCCTTAAGACGGCTAAGAGTTTCCAAAACGCTGATCCAATATTGGTTGGAAAATTCACATGAGATTTTTATCTCTCATTTACTACTATAATTTTTTCACCAATAGCAATGAATGATTAATAAACACAAATGAAATGTTAAAACATAATCATTTATGCGAACTTACCCGTATTTGAATCCGCAATTTCCAGTTTAGATTCGCAAGTTTTAACCACTGAGCTACTTCGACTATCAGGAATTGAGAATATATAACCAAATATAATTTACGAGTAATTCGGTGTATCGAGTATTTGGAGCGTTGATCAATTCTCCTTCAATTTCGTGTAAATAGTCACTTAAATCGAATCGATTTAATTCGGACTCGAATTCGAGTTCTCATGGCAAGTGGTGTTGGAATCGACATATCAATAACAATCGACCTGATGTACAACACTCGTAGTATCCTCATACCGCGCAGTTGTTTCGAGTACCTTTCGTCCCCTCGATATATGCTAGGTCCACACTAGAGACCGTGTTACTCGTCGCTATATAAATTCGTCGCTATATAAATACTTTATACGATAAATATCCCATATAAGTTTGCTACGTGTAGTCTTAGCTCAGGTTGGATTGTCGTGCCAATAACTTTTTATAATATGAATATAATTATAGTCTCATCTTTTTGGACAATGCCGGTACATGGTACAATTTTGTATTAGTTACGATTAAAGCAGTAGATGCAATATACAGTAAGTATTTATACGACTAAAACAAAAATCTAACAGTCAAAATAAAATCATTGTAATATTATTACAGAAGTATATATTTAAAAAAAAAAAACTTTAATGTCATTATTTTAGTCGATTTAAATTCGAATTAAAAAAAGAAATCGATTATTGCCAATGCAAAAGAAATAAAATCTATTTATACATTTTTTTGATTAAAAATTGATCTTATTATTGTTGTAAGAGTACACGTACGCTCTGTTGACTTCTTTTTTTTTGTTAAAATCGCTCATTCGTGTATTTATCACTCGTGTGATGCAAACGCAGCTTTACAGTGTGGCTGCATGGTCCATGAAGCTTAACGAGCAATTACCGACCCTAGTTCCTATACTGCTTTAATGTTACTGGTGTCCTGATGATAGCAATGCTTAGGTTCTGTATTAAGATTAAAAGCTTTTGACGAAAGGGGATCGCAATATTGTAATGGTACGGATTTTTTTTTTGTAATATGTTCTACTGATGATTATAAGTACAATTTTATATTAATAAATAAGTATTCATGATTCTGGTGTTTGTTGGTAATCTACACGTTTGTAGACTATTTAACAGTTATCGACTGAATCTTGGTCTAAAAATCTAATGATTATTTTTTGTATATTTAAACAAACTTATACATTTACGTATTTCATACGTAGCGAAAACCTCAGCTATATTGTACGCTCCTAACAGAACCTAATTGGTATGTTTTTATTAATAATTTAATACCAACCCACTTAACTACTTTACTTAGTAGTACGGCTTTGTGCTAGCCCGTCTGGGTAGGTACCACCCACTCATCAGATAATCTACCGCCAAATAAAAGTACTCAGTATTATTTCCGGTTTGAAGGGTGAATGAGCCAGTATAACTACAGGCACAAGGGACATAACATCTTAGTTCCCAAGGTTGGTGGCAAATTGACGATATAAAGAATAGTTGATATTTCTAACAGCGTCATTGTCTATTAGTGATGGTGACCTCTTACCATCAGGTGTCCCATATGCTCGTCCGCCAACCTATTCCATAAATAAAAAACTTATATTCACTATAATTTTATTTCCAGAGTACCAATAAGAGTTACAAAGACGTTAAATGCATTTTTTTTTATAGAAAATCCCTAGTGAATATCACGGAGGATTATTCAAGTTCTCGTCCAATGATATCGCGTCGAATCAACGTCAAACATTGTTCATTTCACTTTTGTCCTCTTGTGTAGGAAATAGACTATAGACTCTTATTCTAGACGTATGAAGCCAGGAAATTTAACTAAAAGGTTACTTTATAAGAAATTTATTAAAATAAATGCTTGCCCTGGTTTGTGTTTGTTCAAACATTGGTTATTTATTTAACGTAACGTTAATAAAAATACTTTCACGTTGTACAATCAGTTGATATATGAACAAGACAGCTATAAAAAAAAAAACACAATAAAAGTAACCTGCTTATAAATTTGTAATTTATTTTTAATTCCTTGTATTTTTATCAACAGAGTTTGTATTCAATGTTCATTATTTACATACGCGGCGCCAACACGCTTAAGATATAAAAATATTTTCACGTGACACGACGGGCTAACATAAAAACAATTGCATTGTCATATTACACGGAAAATATTTTAACGGGATCCATAAACGGGCTCTCGAAACAACTTGTATTGAGTTATTTTATTGTTTTAATTCGGATTAAACATCGGACGGGTTCGGGGAAATTTTCAAACAATCCGGGATGCTAGGCTTACCGCAGGGGCGTTGCCATGGCAACCAGTTCTGATGCCCAGAGGTAACAAAATGGTACCCGATACAAAACAATGCAGTGAAATTTTACATCAAAATGTAGCATTTAATGTACGTCTGGGAATGCTTTCCATATAACTTCTATATTTGATATAATTATTTTTTATGGTTTCAGATAAGCACTTTGCGGCTTTTAGTTAATGTTTTAATAACATAACTAATGGTTTTGCTATTAAATATTTCGATTAATCGATGATTACCTTTTTAAATTAAGAAAACAAATAAGATATCGTTTCGTTGTATTTCATATGAATAAAAAGTATGAAAGCAATAATGTTTATTTTTGTTTGTTTCCTCAACACCATTGGGTTTAACCTTTAAGTCGCAACATGCGTGCATAATTAAGTCATCTCTTATGCACAGTCGCTCGCCAGACCTGCTTTTATGTTATTTTTACATGCATCTAATTAAGGTTTTAAATCTTACGATAACTGTTCTAAGTACTTATTTAAATAAAGTTAAAAACAAAAGACAGTCTTAATACTTTATTAAGTATTGCAGACAATGAGCAATAATGGCTAAATAGTAACTTTACATGTTTGAACGTAAAAAGTAATATAAAATTATGATTAACTATACTTCTAATTTAAAAGGAAATAGAAGGGAAAATATCAAAATCGGTCAAAGTCCTGAGGTACAAATAAAGAGAATTCAACGGAATTGATAACCATCTCCATTTCTTGAATTCGGTTAGAATTACGAAGACATTTTTGAAATAATACTTGCATATCACAATACTTATTTCACGACTAACTGCAATAAATCTGCTGCGCGCATAACTAATAATATGAGTACTTTTCGCATTTCAATATTAGATGATCAATTTCCATATTTAAAACTATAAAATGTTCTTTTTTTAAAATCCTAATTTTATGAAATATAAAATATCTCCCATATTTAATTTAAAAAAAAATAGTAAAAATAACTTGTTACACACGAAGACTACTACTGCGAATTTCTTAGTGTTTAAATTATACAAATTAAAACAAGTACAAGATTGCTCTAATCGTGTTTGAATCTCGAATGTACAACGTTTAATTGAATATTAATTCTAACTGTATTTAAATTATTGCAATTTAGATTCAGTAATTTTATTTGTTTTTCAATAACTAAATTTGTATATATTTTATCTTGGATAACATGCGTCTTATAATTTAATAATAATGTACCTCAGTCAGTACAGATTAAAAAACAGTTTAAACAAAAACAATTCAGTGGATATTTAACCACGAGCTTTTCTCTATGATAAGGGATTTTCAGTCTTACCAAAAATGTTTAGCCATACTCGATAGACGTTCAAACTGCCTCTATTGATTAATTTGTTAAAAATGTAGAGAAACGTTTGTTTTCAAAAAATAAAACTATGTTATGTCAGTCCCAATTAGTAAGTAAATAGATACTTCTATATTGAATTTTAAAAATAAAGAGTTGTAGGTACTTTTTGTTTAATTGACCTGTTAAACTACAAAATGCATAATTGTTATACAACATAGTATTAGTACTAGTGATCACCACAAATGAGATTTTAGATATTCTCACATTATTTATTTCGTGCTTCTTATCAATTGCAAAGCATTAAAAACATATACGTAACCTATGTGAGTAATCTTGACCCTATGTTATTCCAATAGCGCATGTCTATGGGAGTGCATCTTGAATAATTATCTGAATAGTCTGCCTTTAGAATTGCACAGTATTTACAGTCACAAGGAGATTAACGGTTCGATTCGAGTTCGCTCTCAACCTCAATGCGTTCGATCCGTGAGCGCTTAATTCGAGTGCCCTTACCCGAGAGATTGTACGAGTAAACTAAATTGTCGTTCGATCAACGTTACTCAGATGGGATTTCTAATTTATTTTGATTGAAAGGATTTAATGCTTTAATATATTTTGAAATTAAAACGGTTTTGTGTTTATAGTGTTGTTATGTATTAGATTACATTAATAATCTTAAGATGCCTTTAGTTTGAATGGAATGTAAGTTTAATAATTGACGGTATTAAAGTAAATTTTTTTTGAGAGTGTTGAGGATTGAATTTTGTTGGCTGCAATGTTTCTGAATTGAATGAAACACTTGATGCAAAATTGTTGCACATTTCAATTCAACTTTAAGAGCTGTTCAAGTATTTTTAATTACTACAAACTTTAGAGATGGAATTGAAAGAAAACGCTTGAATCTACTCGGTTAACCACAGTATTATAATAGTATTTTTATCACGCAACTGCAAGAAACTTGTACCTACAAGTCCGAAGCGGCTTAAAACGAAACGAAAAAGTTTAAATAGGAAAAAGTGAGTGCAGTAGGGAGATAGTGAAAAAGTAGCGAACAATTTAAACTTTTACACGAGTCGATGAGGGAGACCGCTTCTTTTAAGGTCGACCCAAAGAAGATTACATGACGTGCCATCTTTTAAACTTTCCCTCTTTAAAATTGACTGAACATAAAAACCAAAACTCGTTAGCAAAATTGCTGCAAAATTTACTACCAATATGTTATAATATTTCAAAACATAATTCTTAGTCCGATATTAGTGTTACTATTTTTTGAGGTTTATTTTTTAAATAACAAACCGATGCAGCGTGTTTTATATCTGCATACAAGCTCTGCTAATTAAGCATGTATCCAAAATACAAGGGAAATATTTTCCGCTTGTAATAAACAGAAAGTTCGAGAAATAACAACAATAATTATGGCGTGCGAGCGAACAATGCAGCATTTTAATTTTCAACCCAACAATGGAGTTGTAATATTCCATAGTTGAGACTGTTCGATCATCTACGCTAAACAATACCTGCATGAACTTGCACCATCACCGAACTAATGGGCTCCGTCTCTAAAATGAAAACTTGTAGCTGGATGATAAATGCGTTTGTTTTCCCACGTTTAAAAGGGTGTTTATGGTAATACTGTATTGTATTGATAATATTTTGTTGTAAAACATCGCTGGAGTGACGGCCATTTTATGTTTTGGGTGACATACATGTCTGTACCATAATTATTAATAAATACTGGAATATCTTACAGATACAATGTTGCTTTGTCAAATGTTAAATTAAAAACAATTTCAAATGCGTACCATGTAAATTTATAAAATTATTTGTAAAACGTATAATTCAGAAGTGATGTTCGTGTATTGAATGTTTTATGTGTGTATATTTGTATGAATATTGGTAGTCTTAAAGCGTTGGTTTTCGATGACCGTGCAATCCTACCTATCTTAATAAACTACGAAACGACTAGATCTTAATGGAACAGCGATATATCACGCGTTGCTTTTAAGCTAAGTGACATCTAGTTATCTACGGCACTGATTAGTTACGACTTTCACACGTTAGTTGCGCAAACGTATCGCGTTTTCCGCCTCGTACTTTTGTTGATTTATTTAGAAAAAACATTTATTTAGTACCAATGCATCCGCCTACGTAATGGACATTACCATGAACCGTTATTGTGCTCAATAATTAACTCTCTCGTTAGAATGGATACGTGAATTTAAATAATATGTAAACGTTAAACTATCCCCTTATTTAAAAAGATTGCTTCGCTGTGCAAACGATTTTAGCTTTCATGAAAAGGAACTCATTTGCAAGCTAGTGCATTAATGGATTTTCATACACGTATAAGTAAGTTTCGTTTAAATTTATACTAAATGAACGTGGTTCTGTAATTTATTTTTATATAGCATAAACTTTTGATTTCATGATTATTGATGGATTTTAATTCAAACGATCATTAAAGGTTTTAATAATCTGCTCTTTATTTCACTTTTGTATAGTTGATTTACAAGGTTTTTGTTATGTGTAACTGTTTCATTAAGAACAAATTACTAGCAATTAAAAGTAAAATTAAAATTATTTAAATATTTTCTACATGATTGATTGAAAACAAAGTAATCTAACACTAAGACAATAATAATTGTGTTCGTGAATCTTAATCGTATATTATAAGTTCAAACTTAAGTTCGACTAATATCACCATTAAGAAAAGTTGTAGTATAAGGTCCAAGTATTCTCCTTAAGAAGAGATGAGGCCTTAGCAAATCAATGTTATTATACATTATACTGGTCCTTTAGGAAGAGTCGCCATGTGATGCAAGATGTTATTTGCCTTTAATAATACCGGTCATTCACCCTTATAACAAAAGTATCTACATTATTACTAGCTATTCATTATATGTATTACAAAAAAATAAGCCATGTTTTGAATTATTTTTTAATACATACATCGATCAGATTTTTTGTTTTGTTGATACTTCTAAGTTTCTGTCATTTTCATTATTTATTGTTGGTGTATTATTATTTACAGAAAAACGTTGTTTCGCACTATATTGAATATGTAATCGCTTTAGATAGAGCATCATCTAAAGGCATTAAGTATATATATAGATAAAGTAGAATACTAAGATTTCACACTCCGGTTTTTGTTTTATAATGAGAACCATAAACATTCCAGTTTATCCAAATATTTTTAGGTTTGATTCCTACTACATAAATGTATATTTCGATTATATTAGAGAAGAATGTCTTGTCTTCTTATCTTGCCAATAGAATGTTAAGACGCCTCTCCTGTCAACCATCTGATGATCGTTAACCCCTTACAAAAAAAGTCTAATGGCTTGGTTAGTTATCCGTAAGACTTCTGGAGGTTAAATACCGGTTGCCTCTTGTGTAATCCAGTAATCTATCAAAAATGTTTAAAATCAGAAGCTTTTTGTTATACGAATAACAATAATAGAATAAAATAATAATATAAGTACATTTTAGACATTATATGTGTTTTGGTTATCATCTTCATATTTAATTTTTGTTGTTCCTGATATAAAATCTCGAAAGTACGAATTAAAAATATTTTGTTATTTTCTGTTGTTTCATGGTAAATACAACTTGTAATTTTTTTATAAAACCATAATCTAAAATTAAGTTTATATTCTTTTTTGTATAATTAAACGCTGAAAATATTTATAATTGTCTTATTATTGTTTTATAAATAAATAGATTGCTGTTGGTTTAAGTATAATACTTCTGGAACATTCTTGATCGTGAAACGGTGGGCCATTTATTTATCATTAACTCTAACACACAATGTTCAACAAATAAACAAAGTGTTATTAAAACCAGCTCTATTTTATTTAATTCCCATCTGGTCATTAAATTACAAGTTTGACTGACGCAAAACCCGATTTCGGGTCGTTATTAGGTCCCTAGAGCATCATTTTGTACAAAAGATCCATGCACGACCGATCGTAACAGTTTCGTTGTCTTTTATTTCTTAAGAACAATTAATCTCTTACTTGGTGGTAGGGCTTTGTGCAAATCCGTCTGGGTAGGTACCACCCACTCATCAGTTATTCTACCGCCAAATAACTGTACTCAGTATTGTTGCGTTCCGGTTTGAAGGGTGAGTGAGCCAGTGTAATTACAGGTACAAGGGACATAACATCTTAGTTCCCAAGGTTGGTGGTACATTGACGATATATGGAATAGTTAATATTTCTTACAGCGTCATTATCTATGGATGATGGTGACCTCTTACCATCAGGTGGCCCATATGCTCGTCCGCCAACCTATACCATAAAAAAATATATCATATATAATCATCATAAATCTGCTATGGACATTATAACATTCGATGGATTATTATAATATTATATCAAGGGACTTTTAGGCATTTCATTAGTTACATACCTAGGTAGGTATATGAAGCTACGAGTTATAAAATTGATATTTTTTTTAAGTCGATTATTTTACTAATTATAGAAAAACTCGCAAGTTAATCCTATAGAATCAAAATCTGAGTCTGTTTCTAAGGATATCGATTGAATCTACGATTGTTATTTTGATAAGGCAGATGAGCATACGGATTTCGTTATCGCCTTTACTCGGATATACTGTAAGGTAATGTAAGCACACTTGTATACAAAGCAAACAATGGAACTTAAAAATTGTCTCTTGAGCCCTCGGTATATGAATTCAATAAATTAATTTTTAAATATTCATACTGTAGCAGTTTAAATTATAAGACATATTAAAAAAAAAAATATATTTTCGACACACACGTAGATTATACACAATTGAAGAGATTCAGCGTCACAGTATTTTTAAAGAAGTTTTGAAATATTAGAATAAATTATAGTAAGGCCCGACCTCACACAGAACATTTTTTTATCTTATTACAGTTTCCTTATAAAATGTAATTCGATCGTGTTATCGATACCACTGCATACGATTATAAATAAAACTCTAAAACTTTTTAACAGCTTTGATGACAGCATTTCAGAAACGGCGCTTAGTTTTATAAACGTATTCACAATCACCACGGTCATAAAACTGTCCGTGCGTCATCGGAGGCGGGTCGTAGAAGTTTTATGGCGCGAGTAAAGACTGAGGCGCTGCTTACTCGATTATAGTATTTTTAGTGTATTCAAATCTAAACATTGTTCATTATCTGCATATGGTCTACTGTCACTGTCATAATTAGCTTTTTAAATTTCATTATTGCGAAAATACGTCAAAGACTGTTAACTATTATTCCTACTAAAATACTACAGAGAATAAAACAAAAACAATAAGGTAGCAAAGGAACTATAACGTACAGTCCTACATATATTATTTAATATAAAAAAAAAAATCAAAATTGTACGGGATTATTTTTATCAAATTAAAGTAAATAAAAATCAACATTCGTTAAAATCTTTTTGAATTTTAATTAAGTCTTAATTTGTTTATTCGTTCTTAATAATTATATTTAATTTTATCACGTTATTAAAAGATAAAATTAATGAATTCCCATAAATATGTTATTTGTTATTGAGATAAGGGTATCTTTATGAGATTCGTTTTTGTAAAGTTTTTATCACGTATTGACATTAAAACCTCTTTATTACATTTTAAAACATACTTTTTAATATTAATGATCATTCTGACATTTATTGAAGTAACTACAAAGAGGAGTATTGAAAAATATTTGTTCAGTTATAAATGATTTACCTCATACTTCCTCTATTACTTCGCTTATGGTCAGAAAAAAAGTGAGGGCAACGGCCAACGATAACGGTAATAAATCACTTTAGTAATTGTTTTTTTTTTCATTTCCCATTAACTGGGGTACTTTATTAATTATGTAACTACGACCGGACGTTACTGTGCGCTGCTTATATTAAAAACGTGCCTTTACCGCTCAGAAACAATCATAACCTTCTAATAATCTATATACAGCTCTGGCTACTTTCGTCCTTTTTGTTATATTAATATTAATTAAACGGGGAAGCTTTGTCCAATTGCTTATTTGAATTCAAACAAAATTTTATAATCTAATAAATTGTAGTTTCAGCATGTATAAATGTCTTGTAACTTGCTCTCCACTTTTATGTTAAGGATATTAATTATTGTACAAGTATTTTTTTTAATTGTATTGTTATTTATTATACTTACCTTTGCTCATTTGTCGAAGAGAAAGTATTTGGTTCATGTTTTTTTCAAATAAACATTGGTTAAACAATTATTAACGTTTATAGTTATTTTATTTTTAATTACGTAGGTAGATATTCAATTGGCTTCGCATAGTGATAAATGATCATTACAGCCCATAAGCATTATCATGGTGAGAAACAATACCCATCTTTTACATAGCCAATGCCATTAACTTGGCATCTATCTATATAAATATCTACTATAATTATTAATTATTTTCTGTTTATATGATATTACTTTTTATTCAATGTATTAGATTTTTTTTTTAAATTGTAATTTACTTGCTCGCATTATTCTATGTATTATTTAATTGTGGAAACTTTATTGGTCAATGATTTATATTTTATGTTTTTTTTTTTAATTTGTACTGTTTGTTTCCCGAATAAAATAAAAATAAAAAAATAAAAAAAACTTTGGAAATAAGATTTTATGTGCCTTGCACTGTAATTACACTGGCTTATTCGCCTTACAACTGAAATACAACAATTTTTAGTATCACTGTTTGGCGGTAGAGTAACCGCTGAGTAGAGTGCATAAAAAATAAGCTTGTGTTTGAGCCCTACCATCAAGTAAATAAATCAGAGAAATTAATTCGCGATCAAATAATTTGAGATATTCGGGGCGTGCTCAGATGCAGTGTTGGGCAAATTTTAATTGCAATTAAAATTAAAGATTAACAATTAATTAATTGTTAATTGTTACTACTACAGTTAACAATTAATCAATTGTAATTGTGGAAAATCACAACTAACAATTATTTAATTGTTAACTGTATTAGTAACAATTAACAATTAATTAATTTTTAATTGTTTTGTTAATTTTAATTAAAAATAACAATTAAAAATACTGCTGTAAAATATAAAGACTTGAGCGAAAACGACGACTTGAAATGTTTTTGTTTTATACCTACGCTGAAGAAATATTTATCAATGCAACTTTATATTATATAATATAAAAATAAACACTTTTTTTCTGTGGAAAGAGACATTTAGAAAAAATAAGCTTAAAACTTAGAGTCTTTGACCACATTTTTATTCGTCTGAAGTCTAATACTTATAGCTTAATTTTCCTAAAAATTTACTAATTACATTTTGATGTATAAAGTTAATTGTTAGTTTTAATTGTTTTATAAAACAACTAAAAAAGTTAATTGCAATTATTTTAATTGTAAGTTGCAATTGACATACGTTAATCAAATTAATTTAATTGCAAGGTGCAATTAAAAGTGTAATTGCGATTAATTTAATTGTAATTAATTTAATTGCAATTACTTTTTTAGTCAATTAATAAAATAATTAACAATTGCTTGATTAATGCCCAACACTGCTCAGATGTAATACTTTTGTGAGCAGCGAAGTCACCTTGCACGATTGATCGGATTTGTCCATATCTCTGGATCTAAGATTTATAAAAATCAACCTATATACCATACAAAAGTGTTTGTGTGTTTTATTTATCTTCCTCTTTTATAAACTGAAGGTAAATTGGCGAGGACAAAAAGTTCAACAGGGTTTTTATGGCATTTAAAGCACGAAAACCAATCCAAACTCCAGTCTTCTTATTGACGAGAATTGGGTTCTATCGCTTAAAAAGCTGCTCGACCATAAGATACATATATCTAAATCTAATTATATAACCAATGCATATGACAAGTTATCAGTCTTGTATTTACAGCAAAATGTTATTTTGAACGAGTCGATCAGACGAAGATTGAAATGAGATGATGCCTTGAAAACTTTGCAATGAAATTTCTTAGTGCACCGCTACGACATAGTATGAAACAAAAGTATTCCAAATCTCTTTGGCGTTTATACGTGAATAAAAGATTTAGATTCCGTTAAATTGAATCACATTTAATTAAATTTATACATATTCATAAAATAAGCGTTGCAAATATACGTATGTATATAATTTTTAGAACACTGATAAAATATTCTAATATATAATTTATATGATTTATTAAGAGCCGAGATGACTGAAGTGGGTAGAACGCATGCATCTTAACCGATGATTGCGGGGTCAAATCCAGGCAAGCACCACTGAATATTCATGTGCTTAATTTGTGTGTATATGCCATCTGGTGCCCGGCGGTGAAGGAAAACATCGTGAAGATCAAATAATTTCAGAAAAAATCTGCGTCGTGTGTATTACACCAACCCGCATTGGAACAGCGTAGAGGATTATGTTTCGAACCTTCTCCTCAAAAGGAGATTAGGTCTTAGCCCAGCAGCGGGCAATTTATAGGCTGTAGATGTTTGTTATTGATTTATTATATATTAGAATATTTTAACTTTAGGTTGTTTCTAAATCTTTCTATTGACTTTCTAAATGCATTGACATATATACATTTATAATTAAGGTACAGAAGGCGCGTAAATTTTCATTCGCCAGTTGCTGCCTCGGAGATAATTGCACACTTGTAGGATTTAGTCGACGAATAAATTATTTCTAAGTTGTGAGAAATGTATCCAGATGAACTGGCTAGATTTCGTGGTCATATTTTCTATATAAATACACGCTAGCAAACGGGTAACTGTAAAATATATTATTAACATATCGTATAATATATTTTAAAGTTAAAAGTTTGACGAGCATTTTTATAAAAAAATCATTTTTATTGAAACTGTGTCATTGATATAAATTAGTTTAAGGCATCTTAAACATGACATATCTATGCAAAAATAGTGGTTTATACGAAAATAAAAGCTAATGTAATTTCAGTAGTTCGGGATGGCCAAAATAATATTATCGTTTTACAATGATGCTTCAATCTCTCTATCTTTTGTTAGAATCCCCGCTATCGTCCAATTGTTTTATAATGACAGCTCAATCATATTTAAAATAAGAAATAGTGTTACATGCCAGTATTAAATGCTATCCCATATAAAATAATATTAATTACAGTTTTACAAATTACTGATTAATTAAATACAATAATAATTGTATATAATAAAGTAAATTCAATAGCCCCTACTACATTAATAATATGCAATAATAATGTGATATAAATTATGATATAGAATCAAATGTCATAACACCGTATTGAAGGCTAAGGTTACTCTCGTAACACTAATAAATTATCTATATTATTAAATGTTATATTATACTTTCAAAATGAGAAAAGTAAAGGCGAAACAATATTTAGAAAGTTTAAAACCAGCCAGTTAGTACTTTCGATTTAAAATCTTAATGGACTGAGCTGAAATAGCTGAACTTTAAGTAATTCGTTATTCAACCTAATTATATCATTAGAAGATTAATTAGTGCCATAAAAGAATAAGAATGGCATTTTATGATAAAATTTCCAGTAGATAAAGAAAAGTATTCCAATGAAAAAATTCAAATGTATTCCGAGATTAAATTCAGCTTCTACATTTGTGAACCAAAACTGGAAACATAAACTTAACTTAATTTGCTCGTTCTGAAGCCATGATTCCAAATTAATCCGAGGGAAACCTGCGCAATTCATATCTCGTATATATTTTTGGAACATGAAATTAGCGTTTGAATAATCACATTTCTCTATTTTTTTTCTTTACTATTTTACGAGAGTCGAGATGGCCCAGTGGTGAACGCGAGCATCTCAACCGATGACCGCGGATTTAAACCCAGGCAGGCACCACTGAATATTCATGCGCTTAATTTGTGTTTATAATTCGTCTCGAGCTCGGCAGCGAAAGAAAACATCGTGAGGAAACCTACATGTGTCTAATTTCAAAGAAATTCTTCCACATGTGTATTCGACCAACCAGCATTGGAACAGCGTGGTGGAATATGTTCCGAACATTCTCCTTAAAAATCAGAAGAGGCCTTAACCCAGCTGTGGGAAATTTACAGGCTTTGTTGTTGTTTGTTGTTACTATTTTATATCCATAGCACATTGAATTTTATTCTGGAAAAGCTTTTGGATTAAATAAATTATTTATCGAGTTCTATAATCATATTTTTGCTTCAACAGTTTTACCTTAATAATCATGACTGGTATATCGTCTTTTACGTTCTTCGTCTACGCCCTTCGTGTGGCTAACCCTCAGTTAGGTATAATTGGATTTAGATTGGATCGAATTAGAAATTTTCTTCGTGTTTTTTTGTTACGAAACGACTTTTTGATGAGAGGTATCAAAATCAAATTTACCATGCCATCCCCCTATTCTTATTTCGTTGGAGTGGAAAATCGGACGGTCTTATAGGAAAAGTTTTATCAGCAGAAGTTTTTATTTTTATCCAATTTTACCTTTGTTAGATAAAACAAAAATTTTACTAACATTCTAGTAACGATGTTGTTTCGGCTAACGAATGGAGGAGATTAAGGAAATTGCGTCAAAAAGTAACGAAGGTTTCTCGCACAAAAAGGGTTATAACAAAGCTCTGTAGTTTAATACTCTTGCTTTACGTAGCAAATTAAATTAAACTGTTTCCACGACATTCGTGATTACGTGTCGTTTAAAAAAGAACTAAATTAATATTACTTTTCTTGCCATTTCAGAGAGAAAGGGCTTAATTAGGGTTTGTTATTTATGTGATTCTAGATCGTTGTTATTGGGTAAATAAATACAGTTATGGAATTTCAGAGCAGCCCTTGTAATTAGTTATTTTTATTGTTATTATTTCAAAGGTTTGATATTCAAAAATATTATTAAGTCGATATTCTTAAATATACTTTAATAAAATATACTTTTATAAGATTTATTCGTTAATATAAAATTATAATCACGTTTTCGATTATTCAGAATGTATTAGTTACAATCCATTGGTTTTTGTTTCTCTGATTTTATTTATTTAATATACATTTTGTCTTTAATAACTATTTGCTGTTACCGATGTCTGTTACCAATATCAAAAGTGCACTAGCGCGGACTATATGGCGTGCAATGACGCCGTAGAGGTTTCATTCCATACGTTCCTATTATACGCGAACCACTAAACCTCTATGTAATATTTATTTACATTTCGTATGTACGTACCACAAGAGAGCTCTATGAAATATTGGCGCAAAACAACATAATTTAAAAAAGTCTTGAAAATATGCAAGCGACTGTAAAACTGGCGTGGCCGTAAATTTCTGGCATATTGCGCATGAATTACGTTATGTGCACTTTATTGGTCTTCAGCGGTGCTATTCTGTATGAATTCACTTCGTATCTCACTTGTGGAATGTTGACAATCGAATCACACTGTATCTATACTTTGTTATGCGTGTTTTCCAAATTTTAATATCGCCTATCACAGTCTGTTACTTCACACTCGTGTTCTGCAGTGAGTTTCGAGTTTCTTCTTACAGAATAGTTCTACTGATATGACTTCGATGTAATTGTGATGTTCTACTTTATTTATGCTTCTCACGTAACTAGAGAAGGCAAATATTCTTTAAATTAATTTTATGTATTTATTATGCTTTGTTATAAGCATAGCTGGGCATTAACTCGTTAATCCGTTAATCGTTAATTAACGAAGTTAACATTTTGATTAACGAATTAACTTTTAAGTTAACTTTTAAAAATGTTAACGGACACGTTAACTTTCGTTAATATGCAGAAGCCCGTTAATCGTTAATCTAATGCCTACTTTTTACCGCTCGGCACCGCGGCGCGGCGCGAAAAACAGCTTCAGACAAGTATGAAACGAATGACGTCCCTCTCGATCGTATCCAAGGAGAAGCTCAAGCATATCTCGGATCACTACTACCGACAATTGCAGCAACTGTCTATAAATTAAAAAATATTAAATCTAAGGGCCCAGTAAATTGCACAGCTTTAGCCAATGCCTTATTAAATGGTATAGAGAAAAGGTTTGGTCTACTCCTGAATGATGAACAGTGCCTACTTGCCGCGGCATTTCATCCAAAGTTCCGGTTGATATGGCTGGAAACGTATGTCAGCAGTAGAGTGGATGCAGTAAAAAAGGTCATGGAAAAAAAGGTAGAAGATGCTTTACGACAAGAAGCCGCGGAAAATTCGAAGGACAGAGATAGTTTAACTGGCGGAGGGAGCAATGCGAGTAACAACGATGATGACGAGGAAGAAGACTTTTTTGATTCTGTCACTCAGTCTATAGAAAAACCAAAGAGCTCCAACTCTTTAAAGAGTAAAGCACAAAGTCTCTTCTCTTAAAATGTGGCTGGACATGAAATCAAAAGACTCGTTCAACGATGCTGCATTCCTCGGGGAACAGATATTCATAAATCTATTTATTAAATACAATACTGCTATACCCTCAAGCGCTGCAGTTGAACGTCTGTTTTCCACGGGTAAAGACATTTTAACACCAAAACGAACCTCGCTTTCAGACGACAACTTCAACATGTTAATGTTCATGAAGGGGAATATGCACCTTATGCCCGACGATTAAATTACACATTTGAATTAGACAAGTATTTTGTTTTATTCCTAACCTGTTAACTTCCAGAACCTAAGTCAACAAGTTCACTAACGCAACGATATAAAAATGCAATTTTACACGTATTAACGGATTAACGATTAACGTTAACTTGCGTTAATTCTTCTGAAATGTAACGCTTTAACGCTTAACGAAGCTAACTTTTTTTGTAGCGGATTAACGATTAACGAAGTTAACTATTTGATTAACGGTGCCCAGCTATGGTTATAAGGCCATAACATGTATGTATTCTACGTCAAATATATTGCTTTTTGCATTCAAACACATTTTTCAAGTAATACGTAAAGGTAAATTCGAAATTAATTATGAAAAAAAAATTTAATATGATTGTTATCATTGATGAAGTTATGTTAAAATTTTAACAAGAGCTTCAAAATTACGATTGAACATTGAAGTTATCTAGATAGTCTTTAATAATTTATGACTTCAGTTTTATGACGCAATGAAAAAATAACAATTTTAAACAGTGTGATCTTCATTTTGATCATCTGATAATACAAATAAAGGTCTACTTTAATATTTTATTTTTAATATTATAGTATTTTATAAAGCAATATAGTTCTATTAAAATATTACAAATATTTAATTCAATAAATCATTTGCCAAATAACGAAACTTTTAGTATAATGTAAAATATTATTTATTATTTTTTTATTTTTATTTTTATTAAGGACCATCAGCAGTCACAACACTTACACATATAATCATAAAACACATTGAAACTTATATAAAATGTGCGACTCTTTAAGACGGCCACAACATGCATTCTTAGGTACAATATATTTTTTTGTTTTACTTAAGACAGATTACAACATAAGCAATATTTTTATAATACTGAATACTAACAATTGCTAACCACATTTGTATATAAAATTAAAGATTTAAAAATAAACTAATTTAAATTAATAATAATAATTAATAACATTGAAAATAAAGCTAAAAAAATATTATAAATTAGTACACTCAAATCATTTATCACATTAATAACATATGACAAAATAATTTAAATAAGAAAACAATAAATAGTAATTAATTTAAAAAAAATATATATATTTTTTGAAAAATTCGAAATTTAAGTATAAAAAAAAAATTAATAATAACATTGAATACATTTTTCATTAATTTCTTAAATTTACATGCTTACAACATATGTTTTATTTTATAGTTACGATTCTAATAATAACTCCAGAATATATTTTTTGTATTTATTAATGGAGTCTTCAAATATGTCAAGTGACATTGAGTATTTATTATATGTTTTACCTAATCTTACAAGAGGTGCATTTTGTCCTAGTTTAGTTTTAGATGGTCTAATGTAAAATACACTTATTGGATAACGTGGACATACTTTTCTAGGCACATTGAAATTTATTTCCCTGAGAATTTGAGGGCAGTCGATTTTATTTCTGACTATTTTGTACAAGAACAAAAGATCCAAGAGAATTCTACGACTTGAAAGGCTGTACATGTTATAAAATGATAATTGATCTTTGTAATTATAATTTTGTTTTGAGCCTTCACTTGAAAAAGTTAAATGACGCAAAAATCTTTTTTGTACTCTCTCAATTTTAAGTTGATTCACGTTATAATGTGGCGACCATACTGTACTACAATACTCTAGGATGCTGCGCACATATACATTGTATAACATTATTTTTGTTGCCGCATTTTTAAATATTTTGGCATTTCTAATTAAAAACCCCAAATTTCTTGATGCTTTTGCCGTGATGTTATCTAAATGCGGCAAAAAAGTCAGCTTTGAATCTAAAATGATGCCCAGATCCCGAATTTGTGTAACTTCTTTCAAAATGCATCCCTGAATGTAATAATCTGATGGAAGGTTTTTTTTATTGCGGGTGAACTTTATATGAAAACATTTTTCGGGATTCATTATCATTTTGTTCATTTCACACCACTTATGTAAAGCGTTTAAATCTTCTTGAAGGTGTACAGAGTCTAAATTACTTTTAATTGGTTTAATAAGTTTCAAATCATCTGCAAAAAGGAAGACTTCACTATGCTTGATTGTGTTGGATACATCCCTTATGAAAACATTGAAAAGCCATGGACCTAGATGTGACCCTTGGGGAACCCCAGAACTGACTCTATAAGAGACAGATCGAAAACCACTTACGACAACGTATTGTGTACGATCGTTTAAATACGATTTAAGCCAATCGAGTAAAGAACCAACTATTCCAAAACTGTATAGTTTTTTTAATAGTGTATCATGACATACTCTGTCGAAGGCTTTCGAAAAGTCTGTGTAGATAGCATCGACTTGTATTTGATCGTCCATTAACATCATAATACGGTCTACATATGCCACCAGATTAGTGTTTGTCGATCTGCCTTTTACAAAACCATGTTGATTATTATTTTGGTGTTGCTTAAAATAAAAAGTAAGGTGCGGAAGAACCATGGCTTCGAAAGTTTTGGCAATTACTGGTAAAATAGATATTGGCCTATAATTTTCAATTATATCTACATCACCTGATTTGTGGATTGGGACAACCTTCGCAACTTTCCATTTCAAGGGAAATGTTCCTGTTTGCAGACTTTTGTTAAATATTAAGCATAACGGACCACTTAATTGATTAGCACATCTCTTCAGGAATATAGGTGGGATGTCATCTGAGCCTGTGCTTTTGTTTATTTTAAGACTATTTAAATAAAGTTTTATTGATTTTCTTTCAATATGCAAATGGTTCAGAAGAGATGTGCCCATCAAGTCAGTCCCCCGCTCTTCGATGGTGGTTTGTAAAGGTGGTGTGTGATAGTTATACACTGCTGAAAAATGCGACACAAACGCGTTACAGATTTTGATTTCTCCCTCTACATTTTTACCCTGCATGTACATATTATTAGGAACGCTATTATATTTTTTATTTTTATTTTTTAAAAAAATCCAAAAGTATTTAGGATTCCTGCCTATACAATCTTCAATATTTTTAATGTAATTATTATAGCATTCCTTTGATTGCACCCTACAACGTTTATTTAATATTTGCAATGATATTTCATCTAATGGATTCCTGTATAATCTGAATTTTTTTAGTAGCTTATGTTTTTCTCCAATCATTTTGATAAGGCATCTTGTAAACCACGGTGGGTGCTTGTTGCCCTTGGATTTACATTTAGGTACATATTTATTTATTATTTCGTGTAGTCTCCGGTAAAAGATATCGACCATTTCGTTAACTGTACTGCAATTTTTGAATTCATGCAGCCAGTCAATTTCATCCAGTGCACTGTTTATTTTATCATAATCTGCCTTGAAAAAATTCATTCTTATTTTCTCTGTGTTATTATAAATTCCTTTGGATGACGTGTTATTATGAATAAATATCTCTAGTGGTGGATGAAATTGATCGGCTGGTACCAGAGGTATGAAATTTTGCGACACTTTAATGTTATTGTTTTCGCTCAAAACTAAATCTAGTATTCTATCATTGCAGTTGCTAACATTGTTGTGTTGAGTAAAATTATTAAGACATACATAATTTACAAATTCCTTTGCTACATTTATGTTGTTTTTATTAATGTAGGTGACGTCCGTTTCGTTTGGAGACCATTTTATGCAGCTTAGATTAAAATCACCGACGACAACAACATTTTTAATGATTTCGGAGATCCTGTTGTAATTTTCTATGAAATGAGTAAGAACCTCATTTTTTACAGGAGGAGGAAGGTAAATCGCACATATGTTAATTCCATAGCAGCTACTATTCGCTGTTTGAACTCTTACCCATAATTCCTCACAATTACTTTCATATGTTTTTAGTCTGTAAGATTTAAATTTTTTCAAAACTGCCACTAATACACCACCTCCTTCTTTATTTTTATGAAAGATTGAATTTTCTCTATCTTTTCTGTAGACAACATACCGGTTATCAAACAATTCGGAGTCGTTGATTTGGTTGTTTAGCCAAGTCTCTGTGAGTATTACAATATCATGGTTACAGCTCAGAAGGTTGCATAGAAACTCATGTGTTTTTGTACGAAGCCCTCGAACGTTTTGGTAATATATAGATAACGGAAAGAATTTTATGAGTTTTCTCTTGCCAATCATGCATTGAACATCTCCTGTCTTATTCTAACTTGTCTAAAGTTGATTGGTTTTTTATCCATATGCATTCCGTCGTTTCCGATTTCCGCACGAATATTTTTCCTTGCCTAACCCAAACAAAACGGTAGCGTTTTTCCTTAGTTTTTAACCTGGTCGCCGCATGTAATGCTTTATTTGCAGGTGACAGGTGTTCCATAATGTAAATAGGTTTCTTGTCTCCTGCCAGCCCGATGTGACTAGTGTTGATTTTATCTTGCTGGTTTATTTTGTTGAACTTAATTACGTGAGCTAACATAGTGTCTCTCAGCCTTGGTGTTGCGAATTTTATTATTATAGAACGCGGTCTTTTGTTAGCGTTATTAATTTTTGCAACTCTAGTGCATTGAACTATGTCGTCTTCCATGATGTTACACGACACTGTTTTGGCTATTTGCATTATAGTTGTTATCAAATTTTCATTCCTGTGTTCTGGTAAGTTTTGAATTTCTATATTATTACATCTGTTTTGCTGGTCCATGTTCTCTAGTCTATTTTGTAAGTTTTGTATAACTGATTGTTGATTTTTGGTTTCTTTTTCAAGGTTATCTAACTTGGTTTGGTATTTTGCTATATTATTTTTTGCAGATTCATAGCTTTCATTCAAAAAAGTCATCGATTGTTCTATATTGTTTATTTCTTCTCTAACTGACTTTAATTCTTCCTGTATCAAATCTCTTAGCATACTTCTAATATCTACTAATAAACCAGTCCTCATGCTCTGTATTTCATTTTTAATTATATCTCTAATGTCTTGTTTTGTTATTTGTATATCTTTAGGCGAAGAAGAATTAGATTTGCAATCAGTAGTTTTGACTTTATTGTTTTCAAAAATCTTAGTTACATTCTTAACCGTTGGTGTAATTGTATTATTTACTCGGCGTCGGCTATTAGCTTTACACTCGTGGCAAACCCAGGTCTCATTACTATCAATATCATCGATACTGTTGATGCATACTTTGTGGTAGATTTTTGTACACAGGGCACAATTAAGATAGTCTTCCTCTTTTATTAATACTTTGCACTTAGTGCATACTGATTCTGTTCTTTTATTAACATTATTTTTTTTTGGTGGCATAGTTATTGAAATAATGCTTCAATTAATAATTTTTCCTAATTTTCTTTACTGACATATATTTCAAGAAAAAAAAAATATAAAAAAAAAATATAAATATACAAGTACGAATAAGCGGCCCTAGCTGAGAATCGATCCCGAACACGACGAGTGACACCTTAGGGCCTTTGCCGCTACACCAATCACGTACTCGTCAGTGAGTTAAAAATGTTATTCCTTATGTATCATTGTTATGACGTATAAAATTAACTGAAGGTAGGTTAATACTTCTCAAACTCAGTCACTATTTTTATTTAGCTGTTACCGACACAAAAAGTTATTGTTGTTTATTCCGATTTGTTTATCATTTCTTTCTGCATAAGATATACTTTACGTAATTGTTTACTGCTTATTAATACTCTTACACACACTTTACAATCACAATTGATCGCCACTCACTATTCCTGTTAAGGTTTCTCTTCTTTTTCTTTTTAGATGCACTTTTATGTACTAGAATTATTAGTTGTTATATATTATTAGGGTTATTATAAATATCTTTTTATTTAACAATACAATAACACTTAGGCATCAGTCAATTATAAGCACACAAACACACACGTTTATTGACTTTATGTATTTTTACTGTGAGAATATTACGGAGCTTTTTATTTCGTGTCGCACCGTACCGTACCGTCACTTCCACAATTCAAATTGGTTATAAGGATTTCTCACCGGTCATCTAGAGGATTTAAAGCTAAATCGGATTCGTAACGTAGATCCTGCAAAAAAGAACCAGCAACAAACTATAGTTATTCTTATCTTGTGTGAAGTTGTTGTCACACGTGTTTTGGGGAATGGTAGGCATAAAAAGTCAAATCAGTAAGTTTACTTCACGAAATTTCATCGAAATCTGTTCAGTGGTTAAAAGACCAACAGACAGACAGATATAGTCTTACTGTCGTTTTTATAATACCAATATAGGTGAAATATCTAACGAAAAGTTTTTATATAATAAATTAATTAATCTTTACCACAGTATTTATAACCTATACACTAGTAATACTTTTTACTGTTAACATATTTTAATTTTATGTTATGTCTATCAGTCTGACGGGAAACGAACATTTTAACAATTTTCCAACATAAATCTTTAAGCACGGGTAAGCTTTTAACGTCCTTTCACATGAAGCGTTCTTGCGAATTCTGTATTTCAAATTGATTTTAACTGAAAATTTTACGGAATAAAATGTTTGTGATACGAATGTACAAATTTACGTATTTTAAATTTATTAGTTTCACGTTATTTGAGAGAATATATATGACTGAAATAAGTTTGTTAATCTATATTTTGAATTTATATATATTATATGTAATTTCTTAACATTTTCAGAGAGTAATTCAATAGGACGGATTAATTATTTTTGACCAAAATTTCTAAGCAGTGAATTATATAAAAAAGGATATTTAATATAAAAAAATAGTTTCCAAATATATCTTTGATGTTGTTATTATTATTTTACCTATAAAATTGACGTCAAAAATTGTAAATTGAATTAGTTTTAATTTAAAAATTTAATATAATATTAGCGTGTAACAATTTAATGAGTTTTGTTATACTTATTTCTTAACATTTATGAACGTTAACTTATATCAGAATAAAATAATATTTCAACATTCTCAGAAGTCATGGTATCAGATACTTTCGCAAAACAAACTGCCGAAAATCAATGTTCAAACTGTCAAAACGATTTGTTTCATTATTGACTCCCTTAAAAGTAAAATAAATCGAACGAAACAAATTTATTTATGTATTGATACTTTATTTGTATTTAACATGGTACATCCCCTCCATCACATACTTTGGCAAAACAAATTGCCAAAAAGCAAAGTTCAAACGATCAAAACAATTTGTTTTATTATTGACTTCCTTAAAAAGCAAAATAAATGAAACGAAAAAAATTTATAGTATTACATGTATGTTTGCATACTAAGCAAATTAAAAAAAAAGTAAAATATCTTGAGCAAAATTGGATTTGTAGTTGTAGGAAAACGAAACGTTCGAAGGTTATATGGGTGAGAGTGAATCTCTCATTGGTTAAAGGTACATATCACTTACCCTTGATAAAGATAAGGTCTTACTGTTAATCGGAGATCTGTCCGTAAGCTTTGATTGGTTATTGAAAACGGCCGTAAAAAATGCATAAAGCCCGATAACATCCGAATGAAGATGACCGGACAATTTCATTTCTTCTATAATCCGATTTTATCATTACCTCTACATAATGAAAAAATACTTTCTGTCTTGGATATATACTTGTTTTTTTAGCATAATAATTGTAAAAAGACTTTTCAACCCGAAAACATAAACGAATTCTGACCTTATGAAGTTAAGGCGAAATTTTAGTATAACGAAAAAGCCGTGAAAATATTATACATACGGACGTATAAAACTAAACCAAAACTATATTCTAGTAATCTCTGTTACTCGCGGTGTGCATTAAAGAGTCATGTCCATGTTTTATTTATTCGTCTGCGTCTGGGAAAGCCGGCATTAGTGCCGAATTTTCACCCATACACAGAGTGGCTTCATGAGGAATATTTGCATTTTCATTTAATAAATATTATACGAGAACAAAGCTCATATCATTTTATTTACCTGATATTTATATAATATTCATTTTGGCAATGAAAAAGCGTCATTTTTATGTGCAAAAGGAATGCATTTTTATGATATTTTTTTCTTATTAAACAATGAAAACAGTATTAAAAAAGTATACGAGGTTATTCGTACGTAACATTTTCATTAATTAATTGCATATGAAATTAAATCCTCGTTAATTAGTGGAACCTGGCTACGACTAATTCGTTTTTATGACATATTTCATATCCAACACCGTTCAAATTTCATGCTATTCTCCTCGTAAAATTCCACACTAAGCATGCATTAATTATACCGTAATGGTAATGTTGGTATCGGTTACATAAAAGTAATATCAAACGGCGAATTAATTACACTATCAATTAGCATAATAAATTGGATACGTGAAGTAACCACCAACGGAGTAAAATTAAATTAGTAGTATTAAGGTAATTCGATGAAATTGTAATAAGCGCTTGCTTTTTGATCCCTGGATAAATTGTGAAAGGCGAATGGCGCCCTGCTGGACGGTACACAGAATTACATTACAAGAAGTGACTGTTCAGTTTCGAATTTGGTTACACAAAAATAATTACTAGACGAGGCAATTATAGTATGACACAATTTAAATGTAGCATCGGCAAATTTAATAAAACTGATCACTGACCATTTATAAATCAACAACAGAAATAGCTACTTATCGCGCCATTCGACGCTGTTCGTTGCTATAGATTCTCGCGTCAGTTCAACCCGAGAAAGCAAATGTAAATCGAGGTGTCAAAATGACGAATATATTAGGTCATATGAAATTACAAGTTGGTACGTTTGTGTAAAGATCGTAAAGATGTAAAGAAGTATATGAAATATATGTATATTGATAATTTGTGATAGCGTACTTAATTCGGATGTGATCGGTTTTATGAATTTGCCGATGCTACATCTAAGTTGTGTGGTACTATACCTCTATCTGGTCTATTAATATCAATTCACAAAACAGCATATGTGTTGCAATGTTTCTATATAATATGAAGACATCCCTTTGTTCGTTTGTATAGTGGTTACCTGCAATCGAATTTGATGAAATTTGGTATAAAGTATCATGTTGTGAACACCAAAAAATGGACATATTTTTTGTAACTAAGGCGTGATGACCAATCGTTTAAAATTGGGGTGAAAATTAGTTACACACTATTGCAGTGTGAGTGCATTCGGGGTAAGCGCATTTTTATTTATAGCAGTCTAGTTATAACCTTAATTACTCTTTTTTTAATATAACACCTCTTTGCATATTAATTGCAGTGTCATTTATAATAGAAATAATAACAAGAACGAGGCTAAGTGAACACATACAGAAGGGAAACTAATAAACCATGTTTAACTATGTAGTGGCAAAGTAACGAATTGGCTTATGCACAATATGTAAAGTGATTTAAAACGTAAGTGATTATTCACTTGTTGTCGCGTTGTAAACTACATCTTTTATTATATCATCATTCCCGTTTAAGCAGTGATCATATAATTTATATATTGCCCAACGTTACGATAGAGTTGCATTTATCGTTGTCAGCCTATGACAATATTCAGATATATTTTTTGTTATTAAAAACGGCTGTAAAAGTTTCATAAAGCCCGATCAATTATGACCGGGTTATCTGAACGATGAATGAGTCGAGATGGCCCACTGGTTAGAACGCGTGCAACTTAACCGATGATTGCGGGTTCAAACCCAGGCAAGCACTGCTGTGTCATGTGCTTAATTTGTCTTTATAATTCATCTCGTGCTCACCGCGAAGAAAAACATCGTGAGGAAACCTGCATGTGACAAGCACGCACACGCTGTTCCAACCCGCATTGTTCCATAATCTTCTCCTCAAAGGGGGAGACGGCCTTTAGCAGTGGGAATTTACAGGCTGTTGTTGTTGTTGTTGTATCTGAATGAAACATATGTCGTTTTTTAGGATAATAATTCTAAAACGACATTTCAACCCTCTTTGGGTTAAAGAATTTTGACTTCATGAAGTTAGTTAAAATACGATATATAGTATTTAGCGTATTTTATAACTTGGCACATTTGTTAGTTCTGTATTCGTGTCCGCCATCTCCGGGGTGCCCTGGCCACGGGCTAAACTAATTAGGCCCCCTGCTCTGTCAATGTTGTGCACGCGGCTCGGTTTAATGCGTGTGTCTCCATTAGCCGCCCTCAGTTTAAACACCCTGTGTACACTGACACTGACAATTCGCTAAAATTGATTTGTGCTTGAGGGGGTTTTGCGCTGATGTCTATTTGCTGGCTAATGTCGTGTTTTGTTTTCGCGAGCTTCGAAATATGGTACATATTAATCTCTTCCCTGACTTTTTTATTTTTTATTTATTTAACAAATTAAAACAATTGTATATATCTATAATACTTTCAAAAATAAAATACTAAGACTATAATAAGCGAATTAATTGAGAATTACTAGATATACAATAAGGATTTCAATATATTTTTTTTTCTATAGATTTCCCGTGTCTTTATAACTTGCCTTTTGTTAAATACTTTCCATTTGCATATTTCGATACATCCTTATTCTTCATAAATTTAATTTTATTTAAGTATATAAAACTCGTAGTACTTTAAATAGTTTTCAAATCAAATAATTTAAAAATAACCTTATAATTTTAACAATATAAAGCTTATAGTAATCTTTACAGGAAAATTAAAAATTGTATTCCCAATATGACAAAAAAAAAAAATTATAACTTACTTCACATATTTTATTTTTCTATGATATACAGTATAATGTCATCATTACTTCTTTTTCCAGTCTTATATTTTCTTTAATAATTTATATAATCTCAAAAGCTTATCAATATATAGTCTTAATATTTTTTTTAGTTATTATTACTGAATATTAGAATAAGATAATTAAGGCCTTCTCCTCTCGCGCTCTTCAAGTGTAATGTTACGTGTGTTGAACCCACGCCGCCGTCGGTGACCGTCACTTCCGCCTCTGACCGAGAGAGGTCACGGGCAATGATGCCCTGGAATAACACAATTAGTTAGAACATTACTCTAATTATAACCATTAACCCTCAGTTTCTGAGACGCTGATAAGAGTCAGATTAACATATTCGATTTTAATCTGCATTGTCATTGGTCGATGGCTGCGATGACGTCATAAGCGACCAATAGGCGATTAGCGTTTCGGCAAATTCGTAAATCTGACATTCTTGTCGTGTCAAAATCTGGCGGTAAGAATATCACAAAAAATGTAAGCTATGATTTCTTAAATAAATTAATATAACCGTGCTAAAATACTTGCTAACATTTTGAGACTTGTTGAGTCGAGTTCATCAGAAAGAGATAATATTTTTTTTTATTTTTATTAAATGTATTTGTTATATAAATTTAAAACGAGTATGTAACCTGTTATTATGTGCGGGGTCAAATTATGCTGTGTTTTTAAATATCTAACCTATTAAGATTTTCTATAAAATTTAAGTGCAAGTTACAAATTTTATCTAATTAATTATAGTGCAGGAGCAAGATGTATTTATAAAAATATGGAACTGACACTTATAACTACATATCGGTTTTACAATTCATTTGTTTTTAATATTTGCATATAATACCTTTATAATCCTTTGTTTTGTGTCTGTATAAGTATAATCCTTTTCTCGTCTTACTAAGAAGATGCTCTTATAAACGACTTTTTCCGTCGACACTAACAAGTTGTTGATTCTCGAACCAAGAACGAGGTCCTTAGAAGTCACTGAATGTGCAAATAACACTAACAATATCACTAATGTAACTTGTTTCATTTTGTCGAAAAATATGTCATTTTATATCGAGACGAAGATTACAACTGAGTCATTTATCGTGTATTCGAGGAAAACAAATGCAAAACATATTTGACCTTGAATACCATATTAAGATTGTTGATGAGGCATGAATAAATATTGACGACGTGTTCATTATATACATACTATTAGTAGTATATACAAAGAGTTACTAATGAAGCTCTTATCGATAGCGTTGTTAGCAGAGGGACCTAAATATTTATTTCAATACTGCATCATGACAAATGACGATTCAAAAGGACTTTCATAAGTCTACTTAAATTAGGAATACTCTAGTTGTGATTACCGGATTACCTATATTATCGAAGTTCTTTACATAGCTTACAGTAAAGAGGTCAGGCGACCTTTTCTCTTTTTTATTATATACGGTTTTAACCATTATTTTGAAAAAAAAAAAATATTTTTAAATAACAATTTTAAATCTTGTCATTTATTTATTGTTAAACATTGTCGAAAAAGACAATGAACTTAATTAACATTTCCTGTCAATCATCTTTCCAACTGTTGTTGACCCGGCACCTTTATTAATCCTTGTACGATGTCACCATTTCACTCGCTCAAGATTTATACAGTAACTAGTCTTATTTCATATTTTTATATATTTAAGCATTTAATGTTATTAATTCTTAGATTAAATGCAAAACATAATGAAAAATAAAATTATATTCAAATGTTTCATAGACGTCAGAAGCATAACTTCTTGTATCCACGCGGCATTATTAATATAGTGCCGTTGGCGACAGACGGTCAGCTCACGGCTCGAGCTACCGAAGCCGCAGTAGATGGATAGTCTTCGTAAAATGGTCGTTTATTATTTACGGTTATTTAAATGAAAACGTTTTGCATAAATATAAGGTCAATGAACTCATTGGTTGTATTTATAAATGTTAATAGAAAACAATCATCCTACCTGCAGTCGTGAGATGTCAAAATATCATCATCGTTTTAATTACGGGCTCTATTTCTAATGAATTAAAGATACTGCTTAAATAATTAATTTTAGTTACTATTTTTTGGTCAAATTTGCATTAGAGAACACACTATTTATTGATTATTTATCTACGAAGTACTTTCTTACAAAGAACTGGTTTGGGAGTTATTTTATTTATTTCTATACCTATAACAATAGTAACTTAATCTGGCAACATTTTAAGAAAAGGTAATACTTATTCCTCGACATATTTACCTCTTTTTTTTTTTTTTTTTTTTTTTTTTTCTCGCTGGAAAAACGCTTTACGCGCTTCCCCCACGTGATGGAAAGTGGGGGGGTGTGTGGGACTCCCCGGAGCCCTGAACGCCGAGTACGCCCAAGCACACCGGGTTTACCCACTAAAAAACCAGCGGTACCCTCTCCGTCTTTCGGCGGACGCCACGGGATCGCTTACGCATGCTACCGTGACGCCCTGACGGTCGGCCCGTCTATACGGGCCTCCAACAGCTAGGGGGGATTCCCAGGGTACTGGGACCCCCCCTGGTCCCTACGGCGCCTATTGAGGCGGAGGGAGAAGGTGCGCGTAGCGCCTTTTCCTTCTCCCCGGTCGTCTTCTGCGGAGCGAGTCAGCGGCGGCATTCTTTTCCCGCTCCCGCTCCGCTGCTTCCTTCTGCGACATGACACTTTCGCAGAAGGAGCGCATCTCCGACCAGCACATCTCGCTACCGAGCATGGCGTTGATAACGCTCGACAGCGAGAGGTCTCCGCCCATACTTGCCGTAAGGGTGTGCCTCTGGGGCCCCCACGCAGCACACTCGTACAGGGTGTGGTACGCCGTGTCCACTGGCGCACCACACTCGTGGCAGGAGGGTGACTCCTCCCGCCGCGCTATCCCGTGCAGGTACTTACCGAAGCACCCGTGTCCGGTAAGTACCTGCGTCATTCTGTACGACAGTGTGCCGTGCTTCCTCTTGACCCAGCGACTCAAGTGGGGACGAATCGCCTCCACTGTCGCTAGGCCCGCCGAGGGAGACCCCAGATCCTCCTGCCATCGGGCGATCAGGGCTTGCTGGGCTAAAGCCCTGATCCGCCCGACCTCCGCCGACCCCGGACGGTCGCCGCGGTCCCTCGCCTCGACCCGGAACCGGTACACTTCCGCGAGCACCTCCGCCTGGAGCTCCCAGGGCGGATCACCCGCGAGAAGTGTCGCCGCTGTCCACGACACCGTACGGTACCCTCTGATGCCTCTCACCGCTATGACCCTCTGCGGCTTTCGCAGCAGGGCCCGATTTTTAGCGGTGAGGGCGTCTATCCAGATCGGGGCACCGTACAGCGCCATCGACCTCACTACGCCGGAATAAAGACGCCGGCATAGCGACCCCGGCCCCCCCACATTCGGAAGGAGGCGACCAAGAGCGGCGGCGGCATTGATGAGCCTCGGGCCGAGATGAACAAAATGCTGCCCGAAGCTCCATCGTCCGTCCAGGATCAGGCCCAGATACTTCATCTGGGCCTGCACTTTGATCACCGTCCCGTGGACGGTGATACTCGCCCCTCGTGGGGGTCCTTTCCGTGGACCGTGGAAGAGGAGGGCCTCTGTTTTGGATATGGAGACCCTCAAGCCCAGCATTCCCATGCGGTCCACGGTGAGAGCCGTTCCGACTTCGGCAAGGCGAGCCGCCTCCCGGAAGTCCCGTCCAATCGCCGTGACGAGAGTGTCGTCAGCATAACACAACACCCCCATCCCGGGAAGGACGGGAGCCCGCAGGAGCCAGTCGAAACCGACGTTCCACAGAATTGGGCCGAGGACCGACCCCTGTGGAACGCCGCAACCCACTCGATGCCGAACGATCCTCCCATCGACCCCCGCCCAGAGGACCTCCCTGTCCTGGAGGTACGCCTCCAGCAGTCTCCTCAGATAGGTCGGCACCCCATGGTATCGGAGTGCCTCCCGTATCGTCTCGAAAGGGAGACTATTGAAGGCGTTCGCCACGTCAAGCGACACAGCCAGGACGACCTGCCCCCGGGCCACCGCTTCCGTCGTCCGAGTCTTCAGGGCGTTCAGGGCGTCGACCGTCGACCGGCCCGCCCTGAATCCGTACTGCGCCTCCGAGAGACCCGGACCGACCTCCTCGAGGTGCTGAACGAGACGGGCTGCAAGGACCTTCTCGAAGAGTTTTCCCGTCTCGTTCAGCAGCACAATTGGCCTGTATGCCGAAGGGGAATCCAACGGCCGACCTTCCTTCAGCAACAGGACCAATTTCCCTTCTTTCCAAGGCTTCGGAAACTGCCCGCTGCACAGACATTCGTCGAACAGCTCCCGAAGCCTTGCACCTAGGTATTCCAGGGTATCGCACAGAATACGCCCTGGAACCCCGTCCGGACCCGGCGCCGTCTTCCTGGCCCTCAAGCGGCCGAGGGCCATCTCCATCTCCCGCTCCGTAATCAGTGGTGGAACCACTGCGTCTTCGGTCACGGAGCGGGGGGCCATCTGCGGAGGGACGTGCTCGCCTGGATGGGGGAAGAGTTCCCCAACCAGGCGAAGGAGGAGTTCCGGCGGCATCGTCTCGGTGACGGGGGCGCCTTGGGTGCGGAACTTCCCGCGTACACCGCGGTACGGGCGCCCCCACGGGTCTCGATTGAGACCCGCCAGAAGCTCCTCCCTGGCCTTCTCCTTGGCCTTGCGTATCGCCAGCTGCAGCTCTTTTTTCAACTGGCGATAAGCGTTCAGCAACTGTCCCTCCAGATCCCTGTCAAGGCCGTTGCGTCTTCGACAGCGGACGTAGGCCCTCCGTGCCCGACAGCACGTCGCCCGAAGGTCGGCGATTTCGGGCGACCACCAGTATACATGCCGGCGCGGAACTCTGCGCCGGGTCCGAGGCATGGCCGCATCGCAGACTTCCTTGAGTGAACTGCGCATGCGGCCTGCCAGCTCCTCTGCGCTGGCGCCCTCCCTCCTCCCTGCGGAACCCCACCGCTGCACGATTGCGGCCTCCTTGACCAGCTCTCGATCGACCTGGCCGAGAGACCACCTCGGCAGCGTGGTCGGCACCCTCTGCGGTTCCGCCGGCCTGCGAGAGGTGGAGATCTCAAATCGGATGTACCGGTGATCTGATAGAGTCTCCACCTCCTCCTCCACTCTCCAATCAACCACTCTGCGTGCTACGACAGGAGTGGCGAACGAAACGTCCACCACGGAACCCCCGTTATGGCGAACGCAGGTGTGAACCTGTCCCCTGTTGAGAAGGGACAGGTTGGAGAGCAGGGCCCACACCTGGACGGCCCTCCCTCGCGGATTCGTGACAGGGTTACCCCAGGCACGCGACTTCGCGTTTAAGTCGCCAAGAACCATTATCGGTTTCGGTGACTGCCTGGCCACCGCAGCTCTGACCAAGCCGAGATAGATCTCGAACTCAGCCAGGCTGCGGTTAGGGGAGAAGTACGTCCCGACGACGACGTACTCTCCCCACCCCACGACTACGTAGCCCGAACCCCTTTCGATGAGTGAGAGGGGGGGGCCCGTACCGCTCCTCGTGAGGACCGCCACGGTGTCGTCCAAGTCCCCCAGCCAGTGAGGTAGGGGAGGGACGAAGTAAGGTTCACAGGCCACCGCCAGGTCTACCTGCCACTCCGCCATGGACTGCAGTAGAAGATCCTGAGCCCCGGCGCAGTGGTTGACATTCGTCTGAAGGAAGCTGAAGTCTGCGCTCATGTCGACATTGCAGCTTCCTCCTCAGCCTGGCGTCGTCCGACGTTATTGGTAGTCTGGGTAGCGAGGACCACCTTACCTTTCGTGATGGGGGGGCTACATTCTTTCGACCCCATCACGTGCCCGGAGGGCTTGCCGGCGTCTGCGCACACTACGCAGCGCAGCTTCCCGGTACATGCAGACGATTTGTGTCCATCAACGCCGCACCGGTAGCAAAGGCTTCCTCGTTCCGCACTGAATGGGCAGAGCATCCTTGTATGGCCTAGACCCATGCACTTGTAGCAGCGCAGAGGGCGCTGCTCAAGCACATACACTCTGGCCGAGCTCCACCCAACTAAAAGACGACCAGTGTCAGCCAGCTTTTTTGCCGCAGTTATTGGACAGGACACGAAGACCATACCCATATAACCGGGTCCTCGAGAAATCTCCCCACACCTTACCGTTTCAGCGGGGCAACTCCCCTCGCGAACGACTGCGGCAATAATTTTATCTTTAGTGACGGAGTCGTCTAACCCCGTCACCTTGATGTCCACCTTTCTTATGGGGCGAGCAACGTTGGCCACTCCATCCAGCACCTTACGGAGCTTGTCGGCTAGTTTCTCTGCCTGTTCCATCTGAGCTTTCGGCAGCTCCAACACTCTGGCCCCCGTCGCTGAGCGTCGAACTTTGAGCCCACCATTGATCCCAAGGTCTTGGAGTTTCACGCTCTGCTCAGCGCGCTCCAAGACCTGAGCATACGTGATGCCTTTCTGCTCCGCTTCCGGCTGCAGCGTTAATACCACTGCAGCTGTACGAGGCGCGGACAGCTTAGGCTTAGATGCTTGTCCTGCCTTAGGCACCGTAGGCGCAACTGTGGTGGTTGCAACAGTCGGAAGGGAAGCCTGCTTTCCCTTCTTTCCCTTTTTAACCACAGTGGACCAGGACACCTCCTGGACCATCTGCGGCGGAATTATCACCGACGTAGGCTGGACGCCTGAGGGACCAGCAATAGATGCCGTCGGAACAGCAGGTGGCGCCCGTTTTGACGCGGGTGCAGCTTTCGGCGGTGGAGCAGGCTGGACAGCCTGCGTGTAGGGCGTAGCAATCTGCTGCGCCACCTCCCGCCTCTTATCCGCAGCTAACGGAGGGCGATGTATTTTTGCGGGAGGCAACCGTTCCTCTAGTACGGCAAAGCGTGCGTTGATCATATCGCCGACCGAAGAAATTATGGAGGCTTTAAATCTCTCCATTTGAGCATCCTGTGCCGAGCCGGAAGCATCACTTGCCCCTGCCACCTTGGTCCGCATTTCCGCAAACTCGCGGCGGTGAGCCTTTACCTCGGCCTTGAGGCTGTCCACCTCTTTGCGCAGGCGGCCATTATCGGCGCGGAGCTTTCGCGTCTCCTCGGCTTCTGTCCGAGCTGCTAAGGCGTCTACAATGCCCTGTAGTGCAGCCGCCGACTCCTTCAGCCTCTTTGCAAAGCCTCCTTTTAAATTGGTGGACTTTTGGGCCACCTCCAAAATTAGGGCTGCGCTTCGGCCAGCTTGTGCCCGGAGTTCCTCTGCTCCCATCTTCGTGGGATCTTCGGTGTGTACATCCGAGGATGAGGATTCCTCGGAGTCCACGACAACCTGTGGAGCGTCCTTTCGAAACGCCCGACTACGCAGGGACCGCTCGAAAGCCTCCTCTCTGGCCTCGCTGGCCTTGGCTTTCAGCTCAGCCTTTGCCCGAGCGAGGCCACTACCCCGTCCTTTCGCGGTTTTGCCGCGAATCGCAGGCTTGCTCTTCGCAGCCAACCTCATCTCCGTCTCCGTGTCAGAGTCGGAGTTAAAAATAGCAAGGCCCCCATAAGGCCGTTTTCTACCAACCAGGGCGTCGGACGACAACTCAGTGTCGACGTCCATCGCCGAAAACGAAAAACATCAATCAACAAAACAATAAAAACAAACGAAAATATTTATATATAATAATAAATATTAAACTATAACAAATTAAGATCTAAAAAGATCTATTCCACAACAACAAAAAACCAATCCTTAAACAAAACAAGTGTCCGATAAACAAAGCCAATAGTGCAGATGTTACGCGTCAGAGATAACGAAAACCGGTTTAGCAAGCAGGTGTCGTTTAAAATCATCAATCGTAATATCTTATCGCAATATTCAACACAACCTCAGTCGACGACGTCCGAACGTTGAATCGACATATTTACCTCTAGTTAAAGTAAACCAATCACAAGCATAACTTTAAGGAGCTGAAATATGGTTAACGCTAAGGTAATGTTTCCGTATAAACTATATTATTTCCCATCACCATAGAAAAGTAGAATAGGGTTGGCCTGTTGTTCAAGCCCAATGGTATACTGATCATTTAGCAACATGAATGTCGTGGATTCTATTCTGACCTCTGATATCTTTGACCTCTCATATTTTCTCAAACAATGCTATATTATATATAAATTATAAGCAATTAAATATAAACTAAATTAACAACTGGTAGCGTTTTTCTTTTGTTTTAAAATATATCAAACTAAGGTAGTCTCTTAGCTTAAAAAAAATTTTTTTCAAGTGACATAGGTAAGAAGCGAACTAAGTTGATAGTTACAAATGACATTGTATATTTCATTTCATCGCACCTTCCTTCAGTGGTTTGACATTTAATAAGTGTTATTGTGCGTAATAAACATTTGCAAATGTCGCTAATAAGCACCGTCATTTATTTTATTGTCGACGCAACAGTATTAATTTTAGAGTCGTAGTCTTAAAACGTTCCATTGAATAATGATCGGTGGAATAAAGATATAAATTTGTACGAGCGGACGTTACGAGAATGTAAAATCGGTTTAAACTTTCATGACGAGAAATGTTTAACTACTGCATTGTCACCACATTTATGCTAACTCTATGGCATTTACTTGGAAGTACAAAGCGTTTATACGTCGTAATGAAGATATTTCAAAACAGTCTTCTCCTCTCGTTCGAAGTACAAAGAGGGGTGTCTATTTATCACGGATTTATGTTAAAGGTTCGAAGAGCATTGTATTTGAAACAGATCAGACGGTGTAAATGTCGTAATAAATTCGCGGTCTCGCGTGTTTGCTCTTGAGTGCATTTAGCTGGATGTTATTCCAGACATCGCCACGTCACCCGCTTTGATCTCATCCCGACTTTTTGCCGAGCACTTGTTTAATGTGACGACAAATAACTCAAACAGGAACGCGACTTTTTTTGATTTTATCAGACATCGTACAACGTGTTTTAGCGTTTTAAATGTGTATGTACTTCATCATTAGTGAGATCATCTGACGATTGCAGGATGCTTAAAAGAGATATGGAATTCTTTTACGGGCCATTTTAACACTTTTATTTTTACTCTTACTCGTATTTCCATAACACGAGATAATACTTTCAGATCTTGCTGTGTGTTAAATGAAATGAATATAAGCAATCTTTAAACACGATTATTGTGAAACTTAATACGTCTCTTGTGTATGGATATGCGATAGCAACTCGAATATTCTTTTGATAATCTTCACCTGGAAGTTATGTATGTTTTCCATTACGATTTCAACACTTATTATAATCAATAATATACTTTACAAACCGTCATCAAAGTATTCAATCAATATAAAAGTATCGAATAATGTTTGTTGTTAGAATGAGAGTTGGTATCATACATAATTTTTTTTATATAATATGAGCCTACTTGAATAAAGAAAAAAAAAACATTTTATAGAGCTTTATTTATATACTAAAGTTATTAATTGTAGTCCAAAATATGTTGTGTTATTTTATTTTAATGTAATAGAGAAACAAACGAGGCAGCTTTTGTTTTTCGAGATACCAAAAGATTAAAAGCGTTATTGCTGTTACTTATAAAGTTTCACGTAATTACATTAAACAGAAGTAGTTAATCATCATATCACTGCACTCGCAATATAGGAATAATTGAGTCAAACAGGCTCGTCAGCTACGCCGAACGAATCATATCATCCAATTCCCAGTTGCCAAGAGATATAATCAACCTGAACTCTTATTACTATAATTATAAAGATTATAATCCTCTGTTAACAAATATCAGTATGTGTGGTCATCCATACAAGCGAATTGATATTTCCTCTTTCCGTCGAATATATAGTTAATTGCATTTCCGGGGGTCTGTCATTGTTTGTGAGACGATAGCTGAACGTTGATGCATTAGCGTTGAATTGTATCAAATTACAACAGAATTCGATATTTAAATTTTATTAAATTAAATTTATCTAAGTTAAACGGAAGCTTAGTTAACAAAAGAACCTCTATCACCAGTGACTTGCGATTATTTTTAAGATATTATTAAAAAATGAACTTTGTGAATGATTTTTTTTTAATTTTTAGATTAATCATTTGTTTTATACTTTCGCTAGTGATTTGGGTGAAATGATTGTTTTAAAAATGTATTCTTAGTATAAATAGGTCATGTCACTGACAATCAATAAAAATGCTACTGGGATAAGATATTATTTCGTTCGTTCGTATTTGATAAGAAGGTTTGGTAGTTCACGATTCTCCAAGATGTGTTTGTCAAAGTCACCGTAAAAATGTAAGGATCGCTTGTTTATAATCTAGGTAGATTGTAAACTGTTCGGTAAATGTGAACAGAGCATACAATTTACAACAACCATAAAATTCCGATAGTATGCAATATTTTAAAGCAACTTATATTAAAAGATTACAGTTAGTCTATTTATAATTTAACTCGTTATGTAAACCATATGTGCCGCCAGTTTACAATCTGACTAGATTTATGCAGCCTGTAAATTTACCACTGCTAGGCTGAGGTCTCCTCACCCTTTTGAGGAGAAGGTTTCGGAATGGAAGATGTTTTCCTTCACCGTCGAGCACGAGATAAATTATAAATACAAATTAAGCACATGATTATTCCATGGTGCTTGCCTGGGTTTGAACCCGCAATCATCGGTTAAGATGCACTCGTTCTAACCACCACTGAGTCATCTCGCTTCACATTATAAACTAACATACATTTAATTGCTCGGTAAATAATATACATGTATCAGAACTTATTTTAATGAAACAATTATCAATTATAACTTACAAATTGTCACATATGTCTATTGATTAATTTCTCTTTGTACATAAAATATAACTTCTACGAAATGATTTCCCTTTGTGACTCAAGTGAGTAAGGTAACAATTACTTAAACGAAATTATGGGTAAAATGGAATGAGAAACGTATATCCTTTACGCATAATACTTTACGTATAAAAGGAACAGTGTAATAACAGGGTTCAGTGACATTGAGTGACGTACTTAATCTTTTTGCTTGACAGCGTGACACGAGGAAGCCTTTGTTTTTTCCTGCGAAGAGAGGCTTTCTATGCCTCTGCGTATTCAGTAGTCACACCGACGCAGTCATCGCACTGTGAACTGTGAATACGGTTGAGACTTGAGACAGGTAGCTGACTCCAAGACACTTAGAACACAGCATTACATAGTTGTCGAAGTTTCTTGTATTTTAAAATTAGAATATTTTCATTATAAACAAATAAGATTTAATGACGATTGTGTGTCGTAAAATATTCATAACATTAAGATTTCTGTTCAGGTTGTCAAGACAATAGCCTGGACTAAAAGCGGGTAAACCTGCAACGCGAAACCTATACCCTTTTCAAACTAATACAGGAGAAAAGCTAAATAGATAACATATTACACCAAATTGACGCAATGTTACTGATCTGATTAATCTATGCTATTCGCTATGGATTTGCCAAATTGACGTTTTGATAGTCGGCGAAATCGTATCGGAATTTTGAAAGTAAAATTGAAGTGGATATAAGTATTATATAATAGTATGAATATGAGACAACATCACATACATTACTCTGATCCCAATGTAAGTAGCTAAAGCACTTGTGTTATGGAAAATCAGAAGTACTGACGGTACCACAAACATCTAGACCCAAGACAACATAGAAAAGCAATGGTAATCTTTATCGACTCGTCCGGGAATCGAACCCGGGACCTCGGAGTGGCGTACCCATGAAACCCGGTGTACACACCACTTGACCACAGAGGTCGTCAAAATTGCAGTGTTGTATTATAAATAAATATAAATTAATCATAAAATAAGTACACGATATAGCTGAGTTATTTGCAAATCATATGAAATACGTGAGGTGAAAGGTGTGTTTATCTTTATTCTTACTTCGATTGGAATAGGCTATATACATATATATATATATATTAAACTTGCACGTCTTGCTAAACGAAACGCGGTGCATCTTTTGGTGTAAGTTTTATGTAGTATTTTCAGTTAGTCATTATCAAAAAATCATCTCATAAATTAGGTATTAATATTATTCCAAGTATATAAGTGACCTGTCAATATAATGTCATCTGGACTGCAGCTTTCTCTCCATTTCAGTAAATAGTAGCTATGCTGCTCAAATGCAGATTAGTTGGACGTACGTCGCATATTTCCAACCAACAGACGCAGATATCCTCACATTGTTTTAATTTATCATGGAACACTAGATGAGGTATAAATACAAATTAAGCATATGGAAAATAGTGTTCAACCAATTTTGAACCCACAGTCATCGTTTAAGGTTCATACTATGTTCCAACCACTAAGTATAGTAATTTCGTCATATTCCAAATAAGACTTGTTTTAATAAGTAGAAAGCAAACATTTGATCTCATTCTAAGTCGACCTAGATTCCTACTATCTGGTACAAGAGCCCTGAAAGAAAACTGGAGCATTTTACATCTGACATTCCAGTCAGATATTAAAGTGCAGGGCTTTTAGTTTTTTTGATCACTTTTGTTCGCCCCGTATTGTTGACAACGTTGAAATGGAACGAGTTTTAAAAACTTCTAAATATAATAATAAAATAATAATTTTTTTAAGATTATTTTACATGTTCTTAAGTTTAAAAAAAAACAAAACAAATAAAAACAGTTTGTCTAATAAATATATCAATACTTTTTTTTTATATTAAAATATTAAAAATATTAGTAAGTATTTAATAAATTATATTTTACCTGTACTTACATAAGTTTAATTACAATATATACACTATTGATACTTGCTCAATTTCTGATTCAATTAAGCCTTATTGTAATATAAAAATAAAACAGCAACCCATTGTAACATAATAATAGTAAACGAATTCGTTTTATGTAGAGCATTGGATCGTAGCTTATTCTATACTAAGACTTTTCTTAGAAACAAAAAAATATATAAAGACAAGTTAAACAAAAGGCACGGTGAACATATCTGTGGAGGTACGAAATTCGGAAAAAACTGTAATTTTACCTTCGATATAGTCGAACGAAAAATTAATAAATGTAAAATTGTAAAAAAATAAGACGGAGTCGCTTTTGCAAATATTATTACTTATAGCACGTCAGTAGATCTTCCTATAGTTCTTATAAGCTTTGATTTGCTAATTGTTTTGTAATAAATAAATATGCTACGGTTCAAGGTAATCGTGTTGTAAAATAAACTTGCAAAACACATTTTTTTATTGCATAGGATGGCGGTCTGGCAATGAGGCGTTCTGGTGGTATTTGTCGTCGTAAGAATCTTTAACCATTCGTAACACGTCGATGCGCTACCAACCGTGGGATCTAAAATGTGATGTCCCGTGGTACACTGGCTCACTCACCCTTCAGTCCGGAACACAACAATGATGCTAAGTATTGCTGATCGGCTGTAGAATGTCTGGCAATAGTACCTACCCAAATAGGCTTACACCTTTGTGCACGCCTAAAACCAAGTGTCAAGAACTTTTAAGTTCCAAATATGACCGTTAAGGGAAAAGTATTCTATTAACAGTAATAAGATACTTATACCACTATACTTAATGTTATAAATGTATATACAGTTATAGAGTTTTAAATTATGTTAAGTAACAGAAACTCTTTGGTAAACAAATAATTTAAAAAAAAAACTCAGCCGATTTTATTAATACACCTCCAAAATATATTACAACGTGTAACGCGGGACAATAAAGGTTATTATTTATAACGTCGCGTGATGACGTTTTATGTGGAAAAACTAATTTTATTTTCACTAAAGCAACGTGTTTGCGATACGTGAACGCAGTAAATTATACACTTAATTATAATATAACCGTGTATTATATTTAACGAGTACGACGAAATATGTAATAAAAATCAATAGCCGCTAACCGATTCATGTGTAACAACCATTCAGGATAACAAAAAAGGCAAATATCTATATATAAATGTCCAATTTTATTCCGCAATTGTGGTATAAATTAAGTTCTCTTACTATTTGTATAGTAAAGAACACGCGAAATAAATTATTTTGAAACTAGTGGTTCTGTACTAGATTTTAACATTAATATTTATTTCAGGAATTTAATTTTAGAAAAAAAAATCCTTTCAGTAGCTTATTATCTATATTAATTTTTAAACGTGAAACTAACTCTGCCTGTTGCTCTTTCACGACCAAACCGCTGAACCAAACGTGAATAATATTTGGTATGAAGTCCAAGAAAGGATATAGACTACTTTTTTTGTCTAGCACATGACAACGTCAAATGCGAGCGAAGCCGCAGACTACTACTAGTTTCCATATATATTGTGTTTAGATACAAAATTAACAATATAAAAGTATTTTTATTTTAATATTCATACACTAAATTCAATTTTAAAATGTTGTATATATCATCGAACTGTCAAATTTTCCGTTGAGTTCTGATTATTGAGATAAAGGAATTAAGACAGCATTAGGAGTGTCCAAAATGTATTGTATAAGGTAATCTTTTATTTAATTCATCTTTAATGGTGTCATGTATATAGTTTAAAACTCGGAAGCGATATTTTAGTGTAACAGCTCTTCTGTTGCTTATAATATTATGTATTTAAAAATATAACAAGGCGTAAACACACTATAATTTAATTCAGATATTAAGCTGTTTCGCTTATTACAACAGTTTATTCCGCTATTGTGGAAGGATTAAAGTTCTATAACTAGTAATACAATGAAGAACACGCGAAGCATTGATATATTTGATGCTCAAAAACAAAATGTAATAAATTAAATTTGATTCAAATAAAATTCAATTCGAATTTTTATACAGTAAAGCTCATTTTCCTTCGCAGTCATATTTTTGGCGTGTATTGATAGTTCGTGTACAGTTTGCGTGTCTGTCAGCTATAGTGACACGTAAACTGGGAATATCATTTCTAATAATTACAGTATAGACATTATGTTTTAAATACTCATTTAATACCTTTATATAATACAAGATAAATAAGCAATCAGAAAGATATGAAAATTTTTATTAATAGATAGTTAATAGGTATAATTTATACGAGTGTTGAAGATAAATTTTGTATATGTACATATATTCGTGTAAAATAAAAGATGTTGAGATAATTAACTATCACTACATAGTATAAAACAAAGTGGCTTTCTTTGTCCTTAAATCCTTGTGTTTGCTTAAATCTTTAAAACTACGCAAAGGATGCGGTTTTTTTTCGATAGATAGAGTGATTTGTGAAGAAGGTTTTTATATGTAATACATGGACAACTTAGTAAAGAAACACTGATAATTTTAGAAGTTTCTACTGTGATGTCATATCATTACACCCGTGCGAAGCCGAGGCTGGTCGCTAGTTAAAGGTAAAATTGTGTTTATGAATGTTCGTGTAAAATAAAAAAAAGATTGAGATAATCAACTATCAAAAACCAACATACTACTTACGAACAAAATACTTAGGACTTAGGACTATAAGGAACCCAAAAATACCATTTAATTAAACACGAAAATGTCTTTGTCCGTATAAATATAGCACCCATTTGCGCACTCCATGATACGTATAGATTTAACAAGCATACCATATGCAACTAAAACTTTTCGCCCTCTAAGCAAAGAAACACCATTAAAACTCACGTGGGACTATACCCTGTCCCCGGGGGTTACGCGTAACGTGGTTCCGCTGCATTTTTATTTTACCACTAATTGGTGCATTTCGGGGGTAAAAGCGAAACCCCAGAGGTCCCTAAGGGGATAAGATACAAACACGTCTTTTTCAATGTCACTTTATTTGTACTTAATGAATGTGGTGTTGTACGAGATAAGTCAATTTATTCTATCAGGTTGATGGGATACATTTTATTATAAATAATAAATGAATGATTGAATGTTTTTGTTTGTATTTTATAAGAACTAGCGCGCACTGGTAGCTTTTGTCACGGTGACTGTTTCGTCACTCTTGTCGAGTGCATTAATATGTATGGAGGTGCGCACACTTTACGACGTGACATTTGTGCCTGCATCTGTACATATTCGCGGACTTGACGAAACAGTCACCGTGACAAAAGTTACCAGTGCGCGCTAGTTCTAAGAATGATTTACGTTTTCGAATTTCGAACGTTATTTTTTTTAATCAATGATTAAAACAGAAAATGTTTATGAAACATATGAATTTAAAATATTGTTAAGTATGGTGTTATTATCTATACTAATGTTATAAATGTGATAGAAACTCTGTATGTCTGTCGCTCTTTCACGACTAAATCCATGAACCGAATTTGACGAAATTTGGTGTGTTGCAAACTTGAATTCAAGGACGGACAAAGACTACTTTTTTGCCTAAACATGGTAACCAACCTCTAAAACGCGAGCTAAGCCCTGGGCAACAACTAGTTACAATATATGAGACAACATCACATACATTACTCTGATCCCAATGTAAGTAGCTGAAGCACTTGTGTTATGGAAATCAGAAGTAACGACGGTACCACAAACACCCAGACCCAAGACAACATAGAAAACTAATGGTAATCTACATCGAACCCGGGACCTCTGAGTGGCGTACCCATGAAAACCGGTGTACACACCACTCGACCATGGAGGTCGTCAAGATATAAAGAATGGCTAAATTAAGAATTGACTTTGATTATCAAAGATTTTTTCTATTATGTTGTAACAAATCAATGTAATGCCACCCCTTGTATATATTATGTTACAAGAAAAAAAAACTCATCTTATTTTAAATCTGAATTGATTAAAAAACTGGTTCCATTCGGTTTCACGGAGCGGGAAGCATAACAAAAGACGAACCTTAATATTATCGGATGATCCTATACCCATTGCAACGTTGCTACCGAATTTCACGCACCCTTTGTAATAATATGTGCACGAGAGCTCCTTATCTACCCTCTCCATGATGATATGAAGTCTCCGTAACCGATAAAGGCTGTATATCATATTGGCACTTTTTGTGGATCAGAGCCACTTCTCAACGAATAATGGTACTGCTTTCCTCGATGACAGGGTTCAATTGATGGAGGTTCCGTATAAAAATTAACTATGGGTTTAGAGTCGAGATGGCGAAGTGGTTAGAACGCGTGCATCTTAACCGATGATTGCAGGTTCAAACCCAGGCAAGCACCACTGATTCATGTGATTAATTTGTCTTTATAATTTATCTCGTGCTCAGCGGTGAAAGAAAACATCGTGAGGATCTGTAACCTGCATGTAACAAATTTCATAGAAATTCTGCCACATGTGTATTCCACCAACCCGCATTGGAATAGCGTGGTGGAATATGTTCCAAACCTTGTCCTCAAATGGAGAGGAGGCCTTTAGCCCAGCAGTGAGCATTTACAGGCTGTTGTTGTTAGAGCCAGTACATGTTTAGAATCGACATATTTCATTACAATTTCGTGTAAGGTTAACAAGAGTTGTATACCGTACATGAAACATGTTACAATCGGGGCTAGTCCACTAATCGCTTATGTATAAAATGTAAACAAAACAATGACTCGCTAATTCGCCGCCCCCGCCCTGAGGTCATCGAGGTGCGGTCCTGGCGCAGCTTGATTATAATGAGAACACGTTTTTATATACAATTCGATCTCTGGATTTTGTTAGTATTATTATTTTGTTTTTCTTATTCATATGACTCAATAATGTTCTCCAGACCAGTTTCATTCAGGCTGGTAAATCTCAAGGGAGATTACCATTAAAAAGGTAAACTACGTACTTACATAAAAATTATATTAAAATCATTTTTTAATTAGCTGCAAATGTAACTTTAAATTCGCTTGGATCCGCTAACATTTTTTTTAAAACATCCGCTAACATTTCGGCTTTAAGGAAGAAGTGGGAAACTTAATGTCTTTGTTTCTTGAAGTCAGAAACATGGAAATTTGAATTCTTATTTTACCCAAGTATGAACAGATGAAACAAAAATTTTAGGTAAATAAAATATTGTGTCAATATTTTCTCGTTTCGTTTACATTCGTGAACCGACAGTATGTTACATTGATTTAATACTTTACAAAAGTTAACACCGTTTTATAAGCGTCGAGATAAGAAGTGTGTGTAAGATTAATTGCTTTAAAGACAGATTACATTTCATGGCACAGGTACTTAAGTAAATAAATTTCGTATCTATCATTAATCTTTTGAATTTATTGGCTAGTTGCTAGTAGGTAAAACATTTCACTGCAGTGCGAGGGCGGAAGACATATTTATAGTTGTTAAGATAAAAGAGATGAAAGTGTCAGTATCTTTTTTAACGTTTTTGGGAAAGTTAGAACTAAATGACTTTTTCATTTTATCTAGATGATTGCGTTGAGTGAAATAGTCGTGAGTCTGAGTTATTTATTATGCGTCCAAAATGTTTATAGCCCACGTTATAGATAACTTTTTAAATAAATGTTTAGTTTCATTAAATGTTTAAATCACTAAACAAAATAAATTAAGAGTTTCATTAGAAATAAAGAAATAGTGAATTTTAATGTTTAAACTATCAAGTTTATTACGCTGGTAGTTCCTGAGAGAGCAGAGATGAGTTTATGGTTTGTTTTTACAGAATAACAAGATCGTAAAATATCAGAAAGTGGCAAGCGATATTGACTTCAAAAGTGAAAATTTTTAAGTATATACGACTCAAAATAGCGCAGCACCGTAAGTAGGATTTCAACATATCGCGAATGAAATATTTAGTCAGTTCAGGTCAGCTCACGAGTATGATTTTCCAAACTGATGTTAAATATGGCTTTTGACTTGATCATGATTAAAGAAAATGTATGATTAATAGTTGACCAAAACGTAACTAACAAGGCTGGTACAGTTAACAATGAAACCCGACTGAATACTTGTAAAAACATTTAATATATGAACACTTTTTAGAGAATATCTCATATACTCACATGTTACGGCTAAAAGAAATACAGCTATTTTTTATTCATTTCAACTGTTTTTCGTATTCAAAGTTTAACAAAATAATATCATTCCATTTTCGAAATTAGAGTTATAATGCGTAAGACTTGCATGATGATATAATTCATATTAATTTTGTCACACGTCAATAATACATCAGGTTCAAAGGGTAGGTACAGACACATACATAGTCGATGTCCAACACATCAAACCTGAATCGAAGTGTTGCGTCGTTGTACCGGCGGCTTTACCGCACTCGGGGGAAATTCGCTGATCCTGACGTAAAACACTGTCCAGAGTCCCCGACAGAGCGTATACGTTGCTTTACAAACAAATGGATAGCGTAACATAAAATCATTGACTACATTTTTTATGTACGAACTTATTGTAGCTTAACCTTTTTTAGCGCGATGAGAGTGAGGTCGTATTTCTATGCAATATTAAATTGCAATTGTAACGTTTTTAAGCAAAAATGACTCTTATAACTGTATAAGTGTTCAGTAGAGAAGTTATTATGAACGATACAATAATTCAAGAGGAAGGATTATGTATATATTACATGGACAGTATAGTAAAGAAACACTGATAATTGTAGATGTTTCTAATGTGATGTCGTATATAAAAAATACTGTAGAATATTTAGTATCAGTATCGCACCAGTGAACTTATAAAAAAGCATTACAGCATTACATTCCGCTTTCTCACTTCTAATTTAATGCATATACGTGGCCTAGCTACTATTAATAATCATATATATGTTAAATATAGCACGTTCTTATTTTATAATTTAATGAGAAAGTTATTAGAAGTTTATATTTATGAAGTTAACTAAGTTAATTATGGTGCCCTTTAAAATGTGTTGTCAAAAGGGTAGTTGAATTTTGTTGAATTGTAATTAAATATTATACAAACGGTTTAGCATACTGTGTTTAATAGTTATGATAGTGTTTCAGTTAAGAAAAATGTATGACTTATTAGGAAATAATTTGGAGTAGGTAACTACAGGCACAAGGGATATAATATCTTAGTTCCCAAGGTTGGTGGCGCATTGACGATTTAAGGAATAGTTAATATTTCGTACAGCGTATTTGTCTATGGGTAATGGTGACCACTTACCATCAGGTGGCCCATATGTTCGTTCGTCAACCTATACCATAAAAAAGAGTATATTCTATCATCTTATTATATAATCGTTCATTTAATTTTATATCAATTCGTTCTGCTAATGTTTGCTTGTAAGAGCCTACTTGAATTTTGATCGTTCACACTGATTTTTAGCTTATTAAAAATTAAAATACTAAAATGATATATTAAACAAAGAAAGGCAGGTTTAAGTTTGTTAAACAGCGTAAAAACGGACGATGATACTTGAACACATAAGCCATATTTAATATCGAAGCGTTGTATTTAAGTATAAACTTCTGTATTTTCATATTTATACGTTCGTGTATTTACGGTACCAAATATCAATTGAAGGCGATAGCAATAAATAAGTCATGTTCGATTGTCCCCGAATGTTATTTTTCTGAACTAAGTTTTTGGTCGCTCCGCGGGGGTTAGCGTTGCGTTACATACACATCCTGGTCTCGATTCAATCTGGCGAGTGCTCGTATAACCACATGTGGCTCATTGGATAAGTGAATTATATGTGCTCAGTTGAAAGTATCGCTGTATGAATGCTATTCACGTCATTGTCATTTTATTTAGGGATATATTGATTTTGATATTAGAAGCCTTTTTATATCTTGTCTTGTACAGCGTTCTTTGTTACGGGTTAAATAGTAAAAAGTTTATGGGAACTCCTTTCAAATATTAAGTTTAGATTTATGTTTCTCTTCATATAAATTGATTTCGCTTTTATTTATTTCTTTAAATATACAAATAGTTATATCAATAAATCATATTAATAATGTTTTCCGGATTATTAATAAAAAAATAGAAATTGCTACGATATTGGCAAAATAGTGGTATTAAATGTAAGTAGTTTGTAGGTACGAGCTGAGATGGCCCAGCGGTTAGAACGCGTGCATCTTAACCGGTGATTGCGGGTTCAAATCCAGGCAAGCACCACAATATATATGTGCTTAATTTGTGTTTATAATTCATCACGTGCTCGGCGGTGAAGGAAAACATCGTGAGGAAACCTGCATGTGTCTAATTTCATCGAAATTCTGCCACATGTGCATTCCACCAACCGGCTTTGGAACAGCGTGGTAGAATATGTTCCAAACCCTCTCCTTAATGATGGGGGAGGCTTTACCCAAGGAGTGGGAAATTTACAGGCTGTTACTTTACTTTACTTTACTATTAGTTTGTAGTTAGTGTTCTGCAAGGTTGTCAATTGTTTAAATATTGATTTGTAACAAAATATTGTTAGTTTATTAGGAAGATTAATTAATAGTAGAATAGACAAGCCTATGTGTAATAGCGTACTACTATTTATGGGGATTTACAAATACCAGTCCTAAAGTTGCAAGAGTAATATTTAATCATGATTTATTGTTTTCTCGGTAGTGGGTTAGTCCGTCTGTCTAGGTGCCACCCACTCGTCAGATATTCTACCGCCAAACAACAATATTATATACTTTTTTTGTCTCCCGGTAAAAGGGGCATTATATCTCTGTTCCCAAGGCCGGTGAGTGGTGGCGCATTGGCGATGTAAAGATTAGTTCTTATCGCCAATGTCTTTAGTCTAGCAAAATAAAAATTATCGTATACAACTTTGTTTTTTGGAATTTTGTAAGAATATTACATTGGCTGCGATTTGGTTCAGCCTACATTTGACATTAGTAATCGTAACGCTGATTAATAAAACTCTTTAAGTTTACATTAATTAAGTTTTTAAACAGCTAAAGCACGTTATTCGAACTAATGATATGTATTGATACTATATTTTGTGTTACAAGTTTGTCTTTTGTTTTTTTAACTTTTAACTTGAAATTTGTTAATTTACTATTTTGTTTAAATTTAGAATTCTAATTATACTCATACGTAGAACAGAATGTTTTTTGTTTGTCTACGTCATAATAAGGCAATGAGCTCTATCGTTATGCCATTTTTTCACGCTGCACAGGTTTCTTATACATTTATTTGCGGAACTCTAAAATAAGTGTAACAATAATGATTGTTCAATTTATTACTCATTTACTGTTACTTTAAAACGTTGCAGGGGTCTTTTTCCAAGCTGGCAGGTTTTGCTGGTATCCCGTTGTGAGCTGTCTTGAAAGACTACCTAATTTTATTAATACGACATGATTGTAAATGCGTTCTATATAGATTAACATTAAAATAATTTAAATGAGATACAAGATAGCTTACTGAGAAGAATATATGGGCCTGAATTGAGGGGGCAGGTTTAAATGCCGGCAACCATACGTCATTTATGTTCAGCGATGAAAGAAAAGCTTATTGGTTGATATGAATGTTGAAACAAACACAGTCATGTGTACTATATTAAGGTTATCAACAATTATTCATTTCTTAAGCATTTATTCTCTTATTCTATCTTCAAATTCTTGAAATGTGTCGCTTCTTCCTATGCATATAGGGTATTACTTTCCTCTTTATAATAATAAATAAATATTGGACAACATCACATACATTACTCTGATCCCAATGTAAGGAGAAAAAGCACTTGTGTTATGGCAACGACTTTACCACAAACACCCAGGCCCAAGACAACATAGAAATCTAATGAACGTTTTCTAGATTGGCCGGGAATCGAACCCGGGACCTCGTAGTGGCGTAAAGGCAACATAGAAAACTAATAAACTTTTTTTATATCGGATCGAACCCGAGACCTCGGAGTGGCGTACCCATGAAAACCGGTGAATACGCTACTCGACCACGGAGTTCGTCAAGTATAAGTATAAAAACTGTTTTTTTAATCAAGTAAATCGAAAACACATACTTTAAATAAATACATAGATAAATATTAAATGGTAACAATAACAAGTTGAAACTACTTAAGTTAAATTTTTATATTTGTCGTAAATAAAACCAGGGAAACGGTAGAAAATTTTTATCGCAAGCGTATGAATAAAATTTCAAATTTCAGAACGTTTTCAACGTATTCTATACGTTTCCGTCGCTAGTTTTAAAACTCACGTCTATCAAGCATTCTAGTCGCAAACGACCCGACTTTATGCCGGTTCGTTGGTTCACACTACACTAAAATTTTCGAGGATACTGCGATGTTATTACGTGAGGTGCTGCCGTCCTCGTCGGGCGTTGGATGAATTCAACTAGGAAGGCAATTTCCTCTTTATGACGTGCCTTGGAGAGCAAGCGTATTAGACGGTTGCTGTGGCCATGAATTTACTGATTGAGAAATCGAACAGATGTTATCGGCTTGCCCTTTTTATAAGTAATTTTAAATTAAAATTGCTTTTGTTTAGATTAATATTTAACAATGAACAACAAACAAGTGTTTCGATATTTAATTTTCGAAAATCGAAAGTGAGTTTGTTTCTGACGATATCAATCTTAACAACTTAATCAATGTGTATGAAATTTTGCGCAAGTTGTCAATGATGCAGAAGAGGACGTGTTGTAACATACTCTTGTCACTTCCCCATCACTCACATGCGAGTAAAGACGCGAGCTGAAAGTAGAATATAATATTTTATTTTGGATATTTATTATTTATATACTAAGCATTCCGTTTAACGTTCATAAATATACGGAAACATATCTAAAAAACATACGTTTTCATAGACTACATAAATGTCTACTAAGTATTATTGAACCAACCCTGGCTTCGAGCTCAGAGGTCAATGACCCCTGCTCCATTTTTCCAAAATAATATCATCACATCTAAATTAATGCCTTCATTTATAAAAAGAAATGAACACAAGGTAATAAAAATAACGAGAATAAAGAAAGTAAATAGCGGATAATAAATTCAAAGTGTGGTTACAGGCCATGAGATTAAATTTTTCTTATTCGTCTCAGGTTCATGAAAAACCTCGTCTTGACGGGGATTGTATTTTCACACGGTTATAACAGGTGTCGGGCTTGTTTAATTATAAAATATTTTTGTCAAAGAACATAAAAGTGTGATATAATGCTTGATAAGACTTTAAACATTTTTATTTCTATTATTTAAATATATAAGAGTATAATTCCACGTTGACTATAGTCTATATGACTATAGTCTATATCTATATATAATTGTGAGTATAATTCCACGTTGACTATAGTTTAATCAATAAATTAATACATAATTCTTATTAATTTACAAGTGGAGTGATTAAGACAATACGTAAGGAAATTTAGCGACACTTACAAAAATGATTGTTTCATAGAATTAAATTGTTCATTAATTAAACGTGCCAATTTAATTTGGTTTATAAATCACGCCCCAGAAATATAGAGCTTTTATTTATTGAACAATTTGATCTTTGCCTTTATTTCCCTCGTCCTAAGAATACAATTCAATTTAAATTTAATCCTGCCGTAACTGCGGGCTGTAAGTATGACGTAGCTTCCTCCTATTCTAGAACTTCACGCCTGTAAATTCCGTTGGAACGTATTTTGACGGTGCCTGTGATCAAATTAAGGAGCCAATTTAGGAAACGCTCTCTTACTTTATTCCGTTTTGTCAGATTTCACGATTGGACGGGTCGCTTTATATCTCATACCTGCTGAAATTTTACCTGAAATTGTATGAGAATTTTGTACTTAATAATAAAAAATATATTTTATCTTATTTTTTTTTAATATGCATAAAACGTCGTCTATTGAAGAAATCCTTTAGGGTGGCCTATGTCCAGGAGTGGTCGTCTTCCAGTTGATATGATGACGAGAAGAGTGAGCGATGAATCACAAATACTTATTCTAAATTATTAAAACATTTCCTTGATTTTCTTTTGTTTTAATGAAATTAACAAATGACGATTTTTTCACATGAATTAAAAATATATGAGTATAGCCGTTTTAGTGAATATTATGAGAGTATGACGTAACAACTAACAATACTGGTAAGTCACAAGAGCTGAGCGCTTTTATTTGGTAATAAATAGATGAGATAAGGCACTAAGACGGTCACCTCTGAACATAACGTGAAGATATTTGTTTTCATATTCCTTCCCCCTTTGTTATTATTTGCCAGGTGTCTTCACAGGCTCCGTTTATAGTCGGTGAGTTGTATTAATCCGGAAATATATAGCGCAGGCGGTGTGGGGTATATTTAGGATCTGTTTATTGTTAGACTAGTTTATTTACTCACAATATATAATTCATATGTTTTGTTTGATTCGAGCATTTCAATGAAATTATACTGTTATATATGTATTTACAAAGTCAAAGTCAAAAACCTTTATTCAAAATAGAAGTGTTTACACTTTCTTATTGATTGTCGAAAATCTATCACCGGTTCGGAATAAAATACCTCAGACCTGAGAAGAACCGGCGAAAGAAACTCAGCGGGATTTTTTTTATAATGTCAATTTATAATTTACAACAATAAATATATTCTTGTTATTTGAAACAGCCTGGAGGCGATCATCTCATTCCCAAGGTGTACAGTCAACTAGAAAGTCATTAGTGTTGTAATATCCTTTAGCATGTCTGTAGTGTTTACAACATATATATGATCGGTAGCTTCGTTTCGTTTTGAAATCAAGGATTTATTTTTTTATATAAATAAATATTGATTAGTTACAAAGAATGGTTCTATAGCTACAAAAATGTTCAAAAGAATGACACTAGGTTCATTAGTTCCTCAACTTTTCTTCCACAATATAAGTAAGCGATCAATTTGTACATTTATATCAAAAGAAATGCCCGCATGTTCGAAGTAGCTTTGTCAGGAAAAACTTTGGATTCTTGTGACCTTTTCCTGTACGCTGACCCGTCACGTTTCATAAGATTCATTCTATTTGACAAATAATCGACTATCTTCGTATAGTTAGAACCATCGAAAGCAATGTTATTATAAAATTAAAAAATTAAATATAGTATAATGAAACTCGTGTATTTATCAAGATTTTTCAGAGGAAAATAATTCAGATTTTATCCAAGTACTAGCTGAGTTCCTTACTTCTTAACAAATTTCGAAGCTTATTCAGTCATGTTCCACCAGTGCGCTTTGGTGGATATATATTCATCATAAAACTTAGGGAAACCTTCATTCTTAAGATTAGTGATAAAAAAGACTGGAATTAATATTTATATTGTATTTTTCTAATGCGATTGTATTTTTTAAATGTTGAAAAAGAGTAACTACTGACTTTCTTGCCGATTCTTCTCGGTAGAATCTACTTTCCGAACCGGTGGTAGCTTGACATAATTGTTAAATGACGATTCAAAATTGGTTGTAAAAGCCCAATTGAATAAAGTTTATTTTGATTTGCCTCCATTACAATAACAAACTACTTATTTAATAATTTAATGGTGCTTGCTAACTACTAAGTTTAAGACCCACGTGTTCTATTATTAGGCCATCTTGGCTCCCAAATCAAAGCCTATGCTTGTGGTAGGTCAGAATTGAACCTGTGTTGTCTGTTTTTAATTTGATAAGAGGACTGTTAACCATTGCGCTATTAAGGCTAAATAAATAATAATTAAATTATAGAATCGTTGTATTAGCAAACTTATTAAATGTGGTGTCATTAACTGAACCGTAACGGTCCGGTTAAAGGCAGACACGTTTAATTTCTCCCGGAGTTTCATTACTAGCATAGATATTACCTGATATCACCGGACAGTAATAATAAGCGTGGGGAAGGGAGTTTTAGGGAACGGCTTTGTTTAGATTTCGATATTATTGATTATTAATAGAATCAAAAAATCTTATGACGAACTTTGTAAAGTAAACTATATACTTAAAGTCTAGACTAAGAAAGTTCAAAGGAGTTTTTAGTTATTTTAATACATACAAGTAACGTATTCCAGGTTCTTTAAAAACTGTTTGAAAGGAACAGTTTCCCTATAAATTAATTATTTTCGTATAACTTTATAAATTTACAAAGAGCACGTCATGAAAGCTCTCAGACACACAGTGGCCCCTGAGATTAGTTAGTATATACAGACAGACGCGAAATATTAGTTTAATAATACTATATTTAATAAAGATGTTTAAATAATATGGTAAAGGCCATACTTTACAAGATTTTTGGAGCAGAGTTCTTATTTTTGGTCTTGATGGTATGTAATAGAAAAACCGCCCAACCAAATGCTCAACACTCAAATAAACTTAAATTGAATAGTTATACTTTGATTCAGATACATCGTCGGAAGTATGTTAAAGGTAACCACTATAAATTGACCTACGTATTTTTCTATTAAGAATTTGTATAATTTTATAACAAAATGATAATGATAAATGAAATTAAAACAATATGTACAATATGTATATGATATATATGTACACCTAATAAAATATTAACCGATGCTAAAAAGACTCTGACCACTTGATTACATACATATAAAAATACAATACAATAATTTATACGAATACATGTACGTAAAAAACATTTAAAATATATTCCAACGTTTTATCTTTAAGCCGATATAATTTTTCAATATTCGGTATAACTGGCCGAATATAAGAGAGGTTCGGGAACAATAAAATATAAAATTAGCAATAAATTCAGACGTTCCTATGCCCACACCTGCGTTTCGCGGTCGCGGTCCTCGTAACTCAGTGGAATTGCACCCGTAGGTCGTATACCCAACAAAACAAATCCATTGCTTAATGCCGCGAAATTCATTTATTGGCCACGTGTTTTATGGTATGAGAATTTGCTGCTTATAAGTATTATATATACGTGTTTTAATTGTAAGATAGCGATGTGTTTATTATTTCGTTTGGATATATATTTTTCTTAAAAAAAATTGTGGAATTATATGACTAAAATTTTAAGTTTTAAGAAAACCTTATCATAACGTATATAATTATTACAATTATTAATCAGTATATTTTATATAAAAATGGGAACATAACAAAAAGTTTTAAACAGAATATGATGTATACGATATGATATTTACAGTTGCTGACATAATATCCAATATGCATACACCATAAATCTGTCAATACTCCTGCAAGTTTAAAATCGACAATTTTGTACCAGAAATACAAAATTTTCTCAGCTAAAAGGCAAACTGTGAGAAATTTAACACGAAACATTAATCAACGTGACATGGTCTTACAGCGATTGGCGCCGTAGCGTCTGGCGTCACGCGGATGTGTTATCTGAAATCGACTTTCGAATAAAGTCGACTTTGAAAAGAGTTTGAAACAGAAACTTAAATTAAGAATACTTTTTCTTGAAATTTATCTTCCTATATACCTCCATGATATTCACATTTTTACTATCCCAACGGGCGTCTGGTGCTTGAGGCAGGTTTATCGCTCATGACCCAAGTGTGCAAGAGGTGTTAAAAGTAGTCGTATTTTCCTGCTTAAAAATGTGTCGTTGAAACTATGATTGCCTATAAATTTAAATAAAAGCGCTTTAAGCGTTTTAATATTAGAAATATGGAAATATCTTCAATAAAATATATCAAACTAAAAATCACACATTATGAATTCATGTAAAAAGCGTATAAAACAAATTGATTGAGATTTTATTTTAAATAATATAGTCATTCAACGTTTAGATTATCTCAGACTTGTATTTAAGGCAATTTTACACTTTAATTAGTGTAATCTTTTCCGCTGGAAGGCAGTGCGTGAGGATTGAATTAAGTTTATCGTTTTTAATAATAAGAGAGTTTTATCAGAATGTTCCCGCTGCTTCAATTTACATCGACTAAGCGTTATCTAATTAAAGCGTCTAATCATTATTTATGCAATCTCGCTTCTTAGTTAAAGTTACTTAAATCTGCAAGTCGATTGTAAAATTTACATTATAATATATCATGGATATTTACTATTGGCAATATCGAGGAAATAATTTGAATAAAACACTCCGTAATAAAGCTCAACAAGGTGTAAACGTCAGCGGCCTAACAATTTAATCCTTAACCGTGTTTCACATTAAAATTATTACTGAGACGCCATAAAAGTATCATTAAATCGCACTTTCGACACCTCGGGCTACCAGTACTGGTAGATATCGTGATATTTATGGTGTAGATAAAGGGCCAGAAGTTGTTCGGTTCTCCATTATCCTTAATAAGTATGGATTAGTAAGGGCGAGGTTTCAGACCGCACCATAAATTAGAGGAAGACGGTATTTTATAATGGGTCTTGATTATCTCTTTTATGAACCAACTTTTGCTTGTGTGCTCTGTGATAAGTGTTCTTTACGACTTATATATTTGAAGAAGTTAATTGGAGCCTAGATGCACTTAATGCGGGTTGAGCATTTCCATAAATAGTTTATTGTGTGCTTTATCAAGTTGATAGCCTTGAGATGCCTTCTGTGGAGGCCTTATTCCGACCGAATATGGAGTCAAACGGTTTGAAATACAAAACCTAACTGTATTTGTTAGAGTGGACCATAGGTTTATTGAAAAATCATTGTATACTTTTTTGCAAAAGAGGTTTTATTGAACAAAATATCAATTTATATTTTTGCATTAATACAGGAACGTAAGAAGTCGACGCTCCTCAAAGATGGTCAAAATTGTTGCTAGCTGGCGGTAAAAGAGAGAAAAATATATATTTTGGCATGAGACATTGACTTCCTGTCAAATTAGTCAATTTATACAGTCTTAAAGTATTCATACACCTAAATATTTCTTATGAATCACTTTTTTGGTGAAAACCAGCCGTCATTTTTAGCTTTTTTTTCTTATAGGTAGATAGACAAAAGATTTTCGAGTTTTGGTTCCCTTGTTTTTTTTTTTTATAATTCGTAGTGTATATCAATAAATATTGATGAATAAACTAAATACATTCAAAAATTCTATGTTACTATCGAATCTTAAACTATAAATTACAAAAGGCGTTCATACCAATAACAAAAATGTTTCAATTTCATCCCATTCTATTCCATTATAGTCACTCGCTTGTGACGAGATTTTCGCAATGCGTCGTGTGCGGGGAGACGTGAAATATCTTATAAGTTCCTAATTTGATCAGAGTATAATCCAATTTTTCCTCCCCGCTGGAGAACGACGACGCCCATTCATCTTATACAACACAACGTGTCAGTTGATACATTCCTTGGCCAATAAAATGTCAAACTTATTCTTGATTGTATCGCCATTGTAAAGGTATTGTCATAATAAATAAATAAATATTTGACAACATCACATACATTACTTTGATCCCAACGATAGTAGCTAAAGCACTTGTGATATGGAAAATCAGAAGTAACAAACCACAAACACCCAGACCCAATACAACATAGAAAACTAATGATAGTCTTCATTGACTCGGCCGGGAATCGAACCCAGGACCTCGGATTGGCGTACCATGAAAATCGGTGTACACACCACTCAACCACGAAAGTCGTCACTAATGTATACTTTAAAAAAAATGAAAACTCCTCAACTACTAACTTTGTCCGACGATAGTGCATGTTATTTAAACATTATATCTTTTGACAACGGACGGCCTAGCTTTTTGGTTTGACTGAAAGCTACGACTAATATAGTCAAAAAAGACATTATGACATAAACTCCTTCGCCGCATCTGTCTCTCTATCTAAACGCGATAAACGCAAATTCTACTAAACGGATTTTCAAGCAGTTTGAACGGAATAATTTATGAGGAAGATTTAGGTGTTTAATTTATGGACATTTTATGTAAATTTGCTGAAATGTGACGATGATTGTTAAATAAAAACTCGAATAAAATCAAGTTGACTGTAAGTTTTTTTGGCGTGTTATCTATACTATTATTATTTTAATATTATAAATATGATACTAACACTATCTGTCTGTCGATCTTTCACGACCAAACCGTTGAACCGAATTTGATAAAATTTGGCATGAAGCAAACTTAAACTCCAAGAAAGGACATGAGTTACTTTTTTTGACAAACAACACCCTAAAATGCGAGCGAAACCGCGGGCGATTACTAGTATTAAATAAACCGAGTAATACGTCGCACAATATAAACATTGTACGTAGACCTTTATTTTACTCGTGTAATAATCTACCTACACGTATTAGGAGAGATAACTCAGTTGACGTATTCAAAATCCATCAAGCGCAACATCCAGCTTTAGGGATATACAAGCTAGCGAATGTGTGGAGTATGTAAGCTCTTGTGGAATGATGAATATGATATACAAGACTAACTGTATCGACAATCAAAGCATTCGTTGATTAATACTATTTTTACAGAACAAAGACTAAACTTACTGGATATATGTTATTTACTTTATCTATATTAATATTATAAATGTGAAAGTAACTTTGTCTGTCTGTCTTTCACGACCAAACCACTGAACCGAGTTGACGAAAAGCAATCTTCAACTCCAATAAAGTGCTTTTTTGCCTAACACTTGACAATCAGGTGTTGGTTAAACGCGACCGATGCTGCGATCGACTACTATTTATATTTGGTATGTTAAGGCTTTGACAATAGCTTTGACATTTTGTAATGGAGGTAAACGTAGAAAACTCGCGTAGACGACGTCGGTGGGTGTGTTCATTTCACAGTCAGTGAGGTGTATCCTTGTCGAAACATTGGGCAAAATGATAAAAAATTGATTACAGTCAAAAAATAAACATAACATAAAGCCTTATCTTCATAACCTAAGTGCTGTGGTACATAAATGAAGTGTTATCTGTGTACAATTTATGAAGTTATAAAACAATTTCAAATCCTGCAACGTTTATGTAAAATATAAATTTCTTAATAAAACGGAGATAATCGCTTTATTGTATAAAGGTATATTACCTTTCTTAAATTTAAAAGATATTTATTTAATACATCCTGTAAAAGAACAGCTCTCTTACTTTTAGTCTGTGGTATGTTATACACTGCGATGCATTTAGAAAGAAAATGCAATTACAATTATTTATTTAAAGATTTGATTTAATATAATAAAGTTACAACATTTCGAAACTTAGATTGCAATTGCAAATACTGGAAATTACCACTGAGTTATCATGTGCTCTCTCTGTATTTATAATTTATTTTATGAAGGAAATTATTTAGAAAACACTTGACATCTGTCAAGCGAGCAGCGTAGTGGAATAAGGTCGAAAGCTTCTCTTTTACGAGAGAGTACTTGCATGGGAAAGATATTTATAGAATGCTACGATGCTATTTTGTTAGTGATTTTGAAACAACAACGCGAGTAATGGCAATGACTGGCAAATGAAACATAGACGATGATCGGCTTTCATCGTGAGACCGGATCAATAAGGCAGCCCCTTGAACCGATTGTCAGTTCTTATTAAGCGTATAAAAATGAATGGTACGCCTGATAGGGGAAGTCACGAAGTTGGTAAGAAAATTTTCCTCATTCATTTCCTTAATTGGCTACTCATAATAAGCATTCGCAAAGAAGCGTTCGTTTAATACTTTTGAAAGCGCTTACAAGATATCGCTCTGTTAATTGGATTAAGCGTGATATTAGATTCAGCTGCTACGGCTAAGACATGAAGCAATTATCTGTCGGATGAAATGACATTTTATCGCTAGACACAGTATGTTCCTACAAAATGAAATTAAAATCTAGCTCTGATGTATAATTCGCCTAAAAGTTTCATATCTTAGTAAATATTATCCAGTATAAGTCATTGTTATTATATCAATTATTTTCAAGTTTAAATTTGGAATTAAAATGAATAATTTATTGTTTGGACTTTTTTATTTAGTCAACACATTTAAATGAAATAAAGTTGCTTGTATGTCATTGTATGCTTACGTTTTTCATGTGTTTGAGTACAAAAAGTACTACAAACACTTTTGTATCAAAATAGTATAAAATGATATAAAATAAATAAAGGCTCTTTGCATCTAAAAGGTAAGAAACATTATGAATACAATTTCAATATATGTAAATGTAAAATGTCGATTCATACCTTGTATTTTAATTAGGAACAATCTTACAAACACGTGTTAATAAAACAGAAGCTGGTATTAGCTACACGTTTAATTAGTCCGTGGTTTCGAATGCTTATAAAATCCGTATTCACTTCGTAATTCAGTAATTTATGTTTTACACGTACTTGTGTATGTATGACTTACTACATTTTGTATATTAAGGGTTTAGAAGTGATAATAAGTTTATTTAATTCGCTCGACGTTTCAACAGTGTTGCACCTGTCGTTGTCACAAACTGATTAGGAACACCGCGCGCCTTCCGACGGCGAATTAAATGTTAAACTGCAAAAGATTAATGTTTTCATATATTATTTTACTTACCTTCAAATTATTTCGTAAACTTTTCTATAAATTTATCTTGTTTAAAATAATTATGTTATATCTATACTAATGTTTTAAAGAGTAAAATTTGTAAGTTTGTATGTAGGGGGTAATTTCTGGAATTCATAATCCAATTCTAAATTTTTTTTAACTGGCAGAAAGCTACATTATTCCTGAGTGCTATAGACTATAAATTATTTCTATAACATTTATATTAACCGAGCTATCACAAGTTTTGTCTAGCAAGTCGGAAAAAAATATCTCATAAAACAGAATTATTTGGGTGCGCTGGCTGAACAGTTGCTTAAAATTAAAAACAATGTATAGCTACCTGATTCATCTAAATTATTTCTACAAAAAAGTCTGCGATACCATATCTGTATCTTTTATATTTATCTTTTATATACCAATACGCGAGCGAAGCCGCGGGCGGCCACTAGTAAGTTATATACTTACTATATTAAAGCGGTGTCGTGTTCGTAGTAACGTGAAGTCATATCTGTTTTACATTTAAGCTTTTAGTGTATTGTGTTATCTCCTTCTTTATATACTTGTATCAAATGCCTTTAGTAAAGTTTTATTGTCAAATGTCATCATAGAGACAAGAATTGTCTTTCAATTATAGCAAATCGCAATTAGAGGATTTTTACTAATTTTACTGTTCCGTATATCAGATGAAAAATAGGATTTCTTGTATAAAGAGTTCTTGCGTCTTTCGTCTTGGTCGACGAAATTTGCTATTAATACTGTGTTAGGAAGACTCACAAAGGCGTATCACTGGCCTGGCGATTTTGCCAAGTGGTTCATACGGTTAATTACAAAAACAAAAAACGTAATAGTTCCAATTTTTTTTTATAATAACAATCGTGTCATTTATCTCGTAAACAGTTTAGAACCTTATCGCTTTATGACAAAACTTGTATATTATAATATCATCTTGCTAGATATTACGATTTGATGTCCAACACAGGCGTGACTCAATATTAAAATGTTCACACATTCTGTGTCTCGGATAACAAGTTCAGCCGTCAGATTTGATATTCATTATGGTTATTATGGTTGGGACTATGTAATAATAATATGTTATACTAATAATTCAGTTCAGATTTATGCGTATTATTACTACATGTAGACTAACTCCATTATATCATAAATTAGTAGTCTTCATTCGGTATAATTGCTTGTAGTTTAGAACAGATTTTTTAAATTACAAATTCAAGATTATTAAAATCGATAAGAAACTTTTTGGTTGATAAAAATTTTAGAGTTAGAATACTGCCAAGAGCTCTTCGAAAATTAGTTTTGAAGTGCCTATAATTTATCTAGTTTGCGTCTGTGGTTCAAAAAAAAAAGTTCTGAAAATTGCGATAAATATGCGAAAAAAGTAGGAGTACAATTCAATGAGTGTACTTTTTAATATTAACTACCAACAGAAAAATAAAAACAAAAAGGGAAGAAATTTAAAGCATAGGTATAGATATTTTTACCCAATTTTAATAAATTTAATAAGAGGGGAAAACATCCGGAGCTTATTACACAAGGCTTTTTCAGTGAAGGTTGGTGGATTCAGATGTCCATCCAAAATTCCATTTTTCATTTTAATGTTTTCCAACATTAAACATGAAACGAATAACAACAATAACTTATAAACAAATCTCATTGGTGATTCGTACGCTCGATTCACTGAACATTTCATAAAATAACAAAATAATTTATGACTTAAGTTTTTTTTTTATTTATTAATTTTATTTTTTATTTGCATCATTTTTTTACAAAAATGATGCAAATAAAAATATTTATATACCTGCATAGTATTAGTTTTTATCGTATTCGTTGATTACCATTCGCGATATATAATAGTTAATGTATTGTAATTAATAATAGATATAATTGGCTGTCGCAACAGACTTAATGTGTTTCTTGCCGGCTCTTCTTGTTAGAATCTACATTCAGAAGAACTCCTCGCATGAGAATTCTCAAATAATGTATATTTTGTTTTTTTTTTTCTTAATCTACTTCTGCTACTGTGCACGTCTCTTATTATAGCATAACGTATGTTAGTTAGCTATAGCGTATCAGAATGTGTATTAGTTTACATAGTATTTATGCGACGCTATAAATTGCATGCATGATTTTTATTTATGAAAGCATACGAGCAATTTGGCTACCGATGAGTGGTTTATCTATTTGGTTTGTGACAATTTTGCAGATACTCGATAAAATTTGCAAATTGTATTTTAGTTTTAGGTACATTTGTTTGTGTTTTTTATTCTTTTTTTAAATTTCAATATAAAGATTCCGTTTTCAATATTTATTAACATTGTTAGATTCAGTCTATTGTTTCATATTCGGTTTTGTTTTTTTATCACTGTAAGCGTTATCTCCAATATGTTTTGTAATTCCAAGAGTAAACGTTTCCGTCGTTTTTTTTAGTATAATAAGTGGTAAGTGCTACCTTCAGAATTATAAAACCTTCTTTAATAGAGCCTCAATACTGAAACCAATCATGAAAATCTAAGATCCTCCTTTGATTATGCTATTATATTGACTCGCACATTTTCTTAACTGAAAGACATTTAGTGAAAACGATTGTAAAAACACACTCAGAGAGCTTAATTTTATATAACTTTACTTAATATTCATAAATACTAAATGTTCTAAATACATAAAATAACTGAAACTAAATACATTACTAAAAAGAAAACTAAAATTCATCCGTCAAATACAAGTATAGAGTCGTATCGACCTCAGCTATCTGACTCTAAGTTATTAATGTCGTCTATTGTTGCGGACCCACTACCTGGACAACAATGTGTCATAAGATCCTCACCCTGTCGGTTGTTAGTTTATAATTTATGACTCCCCGCATGCTACCAACCGCTATCAAAGCAATATGTCAAACACATCCGCTAGGAAAACCGCGGCTACGTCACCTGCAGATATTTGTCAAAACTCTCCTAAACAAATTTATACATACACATCAACATGAACGAATACGGCATTTTGACACGTATTCCGAATGAAATAAAAGTTACACATATTTTTGGAAGTCAAATCGGAATGTTTCGAAATGTTCTCCGAATATTGTGCCGATATGTATTAGGCTGTCAAATATGGTCGCACGGGACGTCGGAAGCGGGCAGATTTATTGCGAAACTTCAATGCGTAAACAAACGTCCCTTTTAAATCGATACGATAACACATATCTCGAACACATAAATGATACGCTAATCATTAGTTCCGAATTTACCATAAATATGAAAATTGCAGATAGCAACATATGAAGGAAATAGGTTATCTATATAAATGCAATGTATCGTATTCACTTTAAAATCATCACGATGCATATTTTTGTTGTACGCTGGATACGAAAGTAATCGTTTTGCATAACAAAACGATTACTTTCGTATCCAGCGTACAAATGGATGATATATCAGACTCTATATCAAATCTCATTCGAACTAACATATAAATAGTATGCACCTTAGACCACAATTGGATCACGTATTCAGTTCATTTCCTAGTATCCTCGCAGCGTTTCGAAGTACAGTACCTGCCCCCGAGGGTGTCAGGGTAATTTACGAGCCGAGATAACGAGGGCTCTCTGCCTTATCGACTTCCCTTGTTCTTTTTTCCGCGCTCTCTAGTGCCTTTTTTCACTAGCAAATCGACTATTACAAGAAGCGTTATCGACCAAAGACAATCGCGAAGTCGAACTAGGACGTCGGAAGCGTTTTCTTGCAGTTCATTTATGGAAGACAATTGTCTTTTGTATAAAGCTACGATACCGTTTATAGTTCTACTTGCGGTTGCTTTCTTAAGTAGTTGGAAATTTGTGCGAATAAATGTTCCATACAGTAAAAAATTTTCGAATATTATATTAAGAAACAATTATCGGTAAAATATATATGTATTTGAATTATATTGACTGAAAGAACATTAATAATTAAGAAAAGTTAAACTTAAACTCACAAAAGCATTTTATGAATATTTATTAAACAATTTCTAACAGTTTTGAATAAGAATCATGTCACCTATATATAAGTAAAATTTCAATCGCACTGGGATTCATTTTCTTCAAAAGCCTTCTCTTTTATGTAGATATCATATTTCAGACATTGAGTACACCTGTCGACTCCAGTTTTATAGCTCTTTCCTGAAATGCAAACTCGTTGCTCGAAGTCTGCTCCAAGTCGATTCAAACGATAAATTTCTTAGAGCTAGCATAAAGTTTGATTTAAAAATGTATGTCGTATTTTCAGCTTGCACGATTAAACAAACATTTAGTCACGGAAAAAGAAATATCTAAATGTAAAAAAAACTTGGCTTCTTTCGAAAGATTTACGTAGTAAAACAAATGCTTTTGTTCTTTTTTCGGAGGCGCCAAACAGTTCGCGTCTGAGGAATAGCCGTCTATTTCCTGAATCCATTTCTTTGCTTCCGTTCAAACATTATTATAACTCACTATCATTATTTAACTTAACCATTGCTTTTAGCGTGTTTCGTTTTATTTATAACATTGGATATTTTAAATTTAAATAAAGTGTTCATCATAAACAACGTCCACAAACAAACGTCCCAAATGACACTATATTAATCAATCAGAGCGATAACTGTAATCAAAAAGCGTATTCAATTTACGATCGGTTCAGGTAAGAGGAGCTAATGCTTTTGATTCTAATGAAATTCGAAAGATCGTGTTTAAAACACGAGATGAGATTTGTCCCCTTAGGATATAATTTAGAAGATTTTGCCATAAAACGGCAGCTGGTCGGCGTGGCGGTGTTTATTATATTTAGATCTGCACGCAGATTACTAAGAAGAGATGTTTGATATACAGCCCACTTATCAATTCGCCAGAGGCGTGATTGGTTGATGTAATATAAATTTTGCTATGCTAACCGTATTGGTGTTATGTTGTGTGCTAGGTTTGTGTTGCTGCTAACGCTCCCTACGTTACACGGAATTAAGGCAATAAGTCATTGTTGATTTTATAGCCATCGTATATTCAATAAAAGTATCAGTTCTTGGTAAGGAAAAACCGTATACAAAAATTTTCAGTGGTAATGTCGGTTAAATATGACAGACAGTTTTTGTTAATGCAGCTTAATATAATATTATGCAAATATTAATAATTAAATATTTTAAATGAGGTGGAACTGAACAAAATAATAAAATGTTTGTTCGTCGCGTTTGCGTAAACAATAATTGAAAATCCAATTAATGGTATTTCGTGCGCATCGGAAAATATAACGATCATTGAATTTGAGTAAAACCACGAATAGATATTGAATGAAATACGATTTTCATACGAAATAGAATTGTTTTATCTGCTACGAGGCCTACAATATAATATGGTTAATGAATGTTATTTGAAATACCCATTTGTCAGTTGAATTTATAATTGATAATAATTAACATTATGCATTCCATATTATGCTTTACATCGACGATAATTTACAAAACTAAAATTAAAAATGTAATTTATTAAGTCCTGTATTAAAAGTATATTATGTAAATAAATTATATTGTTTAAGATAAAAATAAAAGTCAGTTTGGTTTTATGTTCATTTTAAAAGAGGCGAAATTGCTTTTATCCTCTGATTGCAGATTCAAATGCGGATAAGTATCATTGTATTTTCCTGAGTCTAACTATTGTTTCGTAAGGAATAACAAAAAATTATGAGAGTGTATCGACCGATACTCATTCGAGTAGCGGGGAGGACTTGGCTGCAAGCTTTCTATTAAAAATTAAAGAAGGCCTATCCTCAGCTGTGGGATAACAATTGAAATGTCTACTCTATCTAGGAAATAAATAGAGGAGTATGGAAGAAAAAGACATGCTGCGCCGACCCCAAATAAAATTAGGATAAGGGCAGGGGGATGAGGATGATGATGTCTAGGAAATAAATGGTTGTCAAGTACCACCAGTACTTATAGTATAAAGTATACCAGTAAGTATACTATATTAATAGTAACTTAATAAAAACGTAAAGTTTATATAAATATCAAAGTTTCGGAAGAGACTGTAAAATAAACGAGAGTATATAAAATTGCTGATTGTAACGTAAGCGTATTTGGAGCCAACTTCGCGAAATCGGGTTTACATCAAACCTCGAGTGAAGGGTCCCCATTTATCATTTGGGCCTCGCGCCAAAACGCCTTTCATAAAAATATATTAAAAGTTTCCGTCTCGCCATCCACGTATTTTCACGCTTCGTATGTTAATTTTATCCCATAAAGCCTTGATATCCGCTTTTTATGTCACTGGACTAATTCGGTGCGTCGTATATCGGGCGAGTGTATCGCTGTTTTGAATTTTATCAAAATTATCTATGCATGTAGGCATAATTTCTTATCTACTAAACGATTTTTTTTATGAATAATAATACCATGAAAACATAACATAGCGTGGATAAATTTATAATAAGAACACTAATTAAATAGCGATTAAAGATATAATTGGATATTTTGAATCATACCTAACTGGTTTTTTAGTAAAAAAATGTTTGTTGACTAGCAACTGGGCCATCTCATATTAAGAGATCATTGATAGACATTGGCTACGTAAAAAATATGAAACCTTGTATAGTGGTAGCATTTGCGTATGTTTATGATGACTGAGTGGATACTGCCCAGAAACACAATATTCTAACACCAAACAAGCTACCAATACTTAGGATTGCTTTGTTCCTGTTTCAAGAACGACCCATCCAGTGTTACTACAGCCTCAAACATATTACATCACACTTCCTTTGGTAATGTGAGAAATCTTACGACGCCAATTTCTATAGGAAGTGGTGACCGTTACCATCAGGTGGTCCATTTGTCACGATCCATAATATTTCCCAATAGATAGGCTTTCTATAATCCTCGGCCCTCAGATGATCGCATTTAATCATACAATACAAATTCTCTAGCTCTATAAGTCATTTTAGAAGTTAGAACAATAATAAATGTCCTTTGGCTATAAATATTGATTTAAGTCCCTCAGGTCGGATCTCGATCTTCTTTATTACTTCCACAAATTAATTTGTCCATTCGGAATAGCCAAGGAAAATTGTTTTTTCATGTTATTATATTTGAGCGCAAAATGTTCAAACAATGTTACCTTAAGGTAAATGGTAACTATCGTACTAAGCTTAAGGCAACGTTCGGACATTATATTCAATTTTTATTCCTTGTTTGAATTATACATAAAAGTTTTCGTTGAAAATTTGTATTTAATTTAATAGATTTTCAATTTACTTTTACAACAGGTACGGATTCAGCGAAAGCAATAACTACGGAACTCATTTCACGCTTGCGTTCCTTCATTGGAACTTTGAATATTATCTTACGAACTTTAAATAATTTTTGATATTATCGTGAAAGATTATCGAATATCAAAGAGCATTACCTAATTATTATGTAACATTTTACGATACCATATCTTTACACGGTTGCAGTTGAGATCTTATCTTCACACTGTTTAACATAATATTGTGATTACGGATTAGCGAAGTCTTTAAGTTCTAAGCGGTTTACAAGCTTCCACTGCTTATAAATCTTACAACATGTTTGGCTTATTGTACATTTGCCATTTTAATCAGATTTTATATAAAACAATCGAGCATATTTAAAAGGAAAAATAAAATTTTGTAGTTTAAATGTATAACCATAATCAAAATATCGGATCAATTCTATATTAATGATGGTAATAATGATGATAATCAATTTAATGGTTGATATCTCTGACGTCATGACCGACTGTTTATTCAATATATATTGATCCCACACGATACTCAAACTCTGATCTTTTACAAACTAACTTTAACTACGACCGTAAAATGTAGCCAGCTGATCCTGGCTGCAGATTGAATCTATGGTAATCGTCTGATATTACCTTAATTTATTATTAGAATTTTATATTACATGTTAACAATTGAATTACGGCTTGGGACCGCAGTGCAATAAAGACCGTACAACCATCTGACAAATGTCCTCTGCGACGCGGCTTTCTAAATATATTGATATCATTAATCCCGACACACGTAAGTAATCGCAACAAGCTAAAAGGTCCCGAGAGAAAAATCAACTCAGCTCACATATTTCGTCGATTTTTCATCTTCTCATTTGTTACCTAGCTTTTGTATTACGTGTGGAAAATTATTATTTTCTTACACTGTATGGAAGATTACTGGGGCGAATTTTTAATAAATTTATATGATATAAACTTGGCTCGCCACACGATTTTAGATTACCTTTGTTGCTGTGATCGTATATTCAGCAGACGCGTTTATGTGCATTGCCTAAACAATACCTATGTTGTTGGGGCAACTTCCTGCAAACTATACTTGCGAGCAATTTACTTACTTTTTCATATTTATTTTGTTTCTCGCTTACCTGGCGTATAAGTAGAACATCTGTTTTTAATATATAAAAACAAGTACGCTCTTATGTAGAAGTTGCAAAGTGGATTATTAATTATTAGACTATACATATAATAAAATTGGAGTGTCTTTTTGTAATATTAAAATAACCCTTTTTACTCAATGCATATTTATGTATACACAGTACATACGTGCGTACATATATCAGAATAACATTTTTTTTTATTTTTTGTCTGTCTGTCTGTTTGTTCCGGCTAATATCTGGAACGATCCGACCGATTTTGAAGGGACTTTCACTGGCAGATAACCGATATAATAGGGAGTAACTTAGGCTACAATAATATTTTTTTTTGTTAAGATCAAACGCGTATAAGGTAACTTTTCCTTTTTTAAATTAATAAAGGAAAATATTCTAATCAATATGTTCAAGTGTAACAAGAGTTTACCAGTTAAATGATTATTAGTATGATCAGTAGCTACTCATAAAATGTGATAGTAAATTTGAAATATAAAAAGAATACGATAAACACATACCTAAGCTCCTTTAATTCAATATAATTTACTTTGATTTTGTTCCGATATTTTAAATCAATATTTATTTTCAAGTAAAGTTCCTTCCTCGAAGTTTTTTGAGATATAATCAAAACGATGATCATAAAAGTGCTGAGTCAGGATAATAACATATTTTTCCTCATGCTCATTTATAGTCTGTGAGCATCAGCACATGACCATTCTTCCGCTGCGTTCTCGTGTATACGGGCCATCTTGACCAAGTTACGATCTACGCGGCCCGTTTCATTGTCTCAGCTGCCCATCGACTGATTATTACCTCTGTTATGTGATAAGAATCCTCAACAATCGAACACGAATCGATTCTTTCGAGCATCGGTCGTTAAATGTCCGCCTTTTGTATACGGTTTTATCCTGAATGAATAAAAAATCCGGCGCCGTTTACATAAACCCACGGACTACGACAATGTTTTATTTAAATTTTTTTGGTTGATGGCGACGTAAACCATTTATTACTACACTAGTGTTTTTATATCTTTTAAGATACGTATACAATGAAAAGATAAGAATATCGAGATAATATGGGCTTTTTATTGTAGTTCATCTATTCGAATATTCTATTTAAAACACTTTTTTTTTAAATCAATATTGTTTCGATCTTGTAGACCGCCTATAGTCGAAGGTATTCTGTAACCAGTAGAGGTATTCTGTAACTCGGAATACGAGCGTAAAATTTCATATGTGAAAAATAATTATAAAATTTATAAGACACACGTATTAAAATGGCGTATGACTATAATAATAATAAGATAGATATGAAGTAACTTCACACCGAATCACGATGTTAAGTTAATTCTTGTACTAAATATTCATACATTTAAAAATATCAATAGTGAATAAATATCGTTTTGCAATAACAATACTAAACTAGTTATCACTTTAAATCATATCCATTATTGAAATAGAAAACACTGTCTGAATTTATTCTCAATGTTTGAAGTAAAAGTATTAAATGTAGGGAAGTCTGTTAAACTTAAAATTTACTTTAAAATCTCGAATCTCTATAAAATACTTTTAATTAAAAAGAAAAGTCGGTGAAGTTGGGGGAGTGAGTTGCAAATCCGGCTCAGCTTACACAGGGATATTAAGGATAAAACTTTTACGAATAAAAACGGTCTTCATTTCAAAATTCTTATAAATAACGTTCGAAGCAAAATTGAAATAATAAAGACAAGAATTCTATTTCACACAATCAATATCAACAATTAATAGCTCTGTAATTAAAAAAAGTGAGCCGAGATGGCCAGTGGTTAGAACGCGTGCATTTTAACTGATGATAACGGGATCAAACCCGGGCAAGCACCACTGAATATTATTTATGTTTAAAATAATTTGTGTTTATAATTCATCTCGTGCTTGACGTTGAAGGAAAACATCGTAAAGAAACCTGCATGTGTCTAATTTCAACGAAATTCTGCCACATAACATGTATTCCAGCAACTCGCATTGGCACAGCATGGTGAAATATGTTCTCCTTAAAAGGTAGAGGAGGCCTTAGCCCTTAGTAGGAAATTTACTGGCCACTAACGTAATTTAATGTAAAAAGTAAAGTAACACCCGTAAATATCCCACGGACTTGAAAAACTCAATTAAGTAAGGTATTATATTGTAAAGTAGATGTAGATGGTAAACTGATGGTACAAGTATTATAAGGTTAACCAAGTTGCGATTTACTTAATCGTGAGATTAGTAAGTATGAGGCGGGCTCCTGACCACCGTGAAATGAGTTGCCTCAGGGTACTCTCAGAGTTCAATATAGACTCTACTTAGTAAACTGCTTCATACTAAAGTGAATAAATTATAACTTGGTAACTAAGAAAACTCTCTTTCCATTTTCTATTTTATAATATATTTTCCTTTCATTGTATTGTTAATTCATGTATTCAATACAACTATCATTGTATATTAACGTACTCATAACTTTTTGTGAGTTTGTAGAATTGCTTGATAATTAATGCCTTTTTTGTTTGCAATCTTCCAGAAATAAATTTTGATGGTGTTTAAAATAATTGAATGTATGTGGTATTTAAGTTAATTGAAAATATAAAACCTAACTACTAAATACGTGAGTTGTTTAATCGAGATGAAGCCATGAAAGCAAAGGTTCCAAAAATCTTAACCTGAGATTTTGGATTGTACTTCTGGCAAGCACTACTGGATTTTTTTTGTGTATAATTTATGTTTATATATAAAATTCCGAGTATTAAGACGTATTTGTAGAATGGTTAAATTAGCTGTAAAGCTTCCCAAATCGAGGAAAGGATAAAGAGCAAATATATATTTATTAGCTAATGTAATTCACACCTATTGCGTTTCAACAACGTTATTATGATGTAACATTTTTTTAATCGTTGCGTTTTCCAAAGCTACTAAATATTTCGTATTACCCAACGACGTTGAAAATCGAAATAAAAACTGTAATAACAGGGTCGTTTTGTTTACAACGCGATGTAAGCGATCATTACACGATAAGATATTCAAGCGAGCTACAACTACAATATTTTTGAATCAATAAAAAATATTGTTTTTATGTTTATTCACCATTTTATTGTTTGTATGCTCTACAAATAATTAACACATTCATATTTTTTTGAAATAGAACTATGAATTATTTAACTAACAAAACACTTGGTGGTAGAACTTTGTGCAAGTCTGGGTAGGTATCACCCAATCCTCAGGTATTCTGCTGTCAAACAACAATACGTACGTATTGTTGTGTTCGGGTTAGACGGTCAGTCAGCGTAACCATTAACTATAGGCACAAGGGATATAACATTTTAGTTCTTCAAGTTGGTGGCCCATTGGCAATGTAAGAAATGCATAATATTGCTTAAAACATCATTAGCTACGGGTGATGGTGACCACATAGCATTAAGTAGTCTAATTGCCCGCCTACTTATGAAATAAATACGGAAAGCACAAATAGTGTATATATTGTTCCTAGTTTCGCAAAATATGTTATCCCTTGGCATTTGAGAAGTGTCATTAGGCGAGATCTTTAAAAAATAATTGAAATTAAATATAAAAGGCAATAATATTAATTGTTCAAAGAAAGCTGGTATTTATATTATGACTGATATAAATTATGCATGCTTTATGTAGGAAGCGATGTCTCACGTTCTAGGATACTATTAAATAGGCATTCCAGCTTACGTTATATGAGGCTCATTGTATTGTAGGCTACGTATTGTTCCTAGGAGATAAATTATGACCATCATTGTACAGTAATTGCTTAAACTATTTGTATGTATTGATTTTGAATTTAAATTCTTAATATTATACACTAATTATATTGATAATTATCACTTTAATATATTAAGTTAAAGCTGTGGCTGTATGTATATTGCAAATCGATGTGCGAGTCGTATATTCGTAGTCATATTGTCATCAAAAAAATTTAAAAGATCACAAATTATAAATAAGTTTAACTACATATGTACATATGTTTTTTTAAAGTTATATAATTATTAAAAAAGTAGGTTTATATTTAGCTTCTCAATAATGTTAAAAAAAGAGTTTTTTTCAGAATGTTACAGCTAGAGGTATGTTAAAAAGTACATAATTTGTAAAGGGTGACTTAATGTCCAAGCATTAAAGTGGACAAAATAGGGGTCCAGAGTAATGTCCAAATGCCGCTATAAAAAATCTATTTTATTTCCGACACGTGCGAAGTACTCTACGTTTTTTCTAGAGAGGGCGAGCGAGGAAAATTAAAATGAAGCTTTAAACTCAGCTACAAGTTTTAGTACGTCTGCGAGGTCGAGTTCATAAAAGACCAGCCTCGACGTACTGCGACGCTTTATTTCTATAGTATTTCATAAAATGTAAACAACAAGAAAACTTTCTGCGTCTTCCTTAAAAAGTACAACAAAAAGCGTAACGGTAAGTAATACGCTTTTTTGAGACAATCACAAAACGAGCCGAGGCTAACAGCGTCGTTACATAAATTGCTCCATTTATTATATTTTTTCTTAAGTATTATTATTGCACTGAAAATTGCTTCGAAACAATTTTAGTTAGTCTTATGAGATTGTAAGTAAGGAATTTTTTGATGAATTTCAACGCAAAAATACATTTTAAGATACAAAGAAACATAAGAAAAAAAACATATATGTACACCTTAAGTAAAAATAAGTTTCTTGGAAACATTTAAAAATACGGGAAGATTTAAGTGTTTATTTTGACAGGTTTATGAATAAATGTGAATGTTATTTCAATCAAACGTTTCTAGGTTTACTTGCCTCATAAAGCATCTATTTCGATTACTTTCGGTACTAGATCTAGAAACTAATGCTGTGGAATCTTTAGTGCTTATAAACGGATGGAGCTTGTATTAAACCGTTATACTACCCACGCTTCTTAGACTACAAGACTCTAGTCTTATATTTTGCTGTTCAGCGGTGAAAAATATCCCGAGACTACTTATGTTTTATCTATATATATTCTATTAATTTGGAGGTAATTACTTACACGTTTTTACTAGCCTTAATAATTATTGGCACAAGTTTGACAATTATAGGAAAAGATTATTAGGCAAATATTAGCTATCTTTCATCATACCGTTTTGGTCACCGGGTTCGGCCATTAAACGCAGTTTCATCAATTGCACAGATTATTAATAATGTACTGTACTGGGGAGGCACTAGTCGAGTCAAATGGAAAAAAAATAGCCGTAAGGTTATTTTAGTAGGAAATTTTAAGTAAGTTTTTGTTATATGATCCTTAGCAATTACGAAGCTTGATAAATCGGCAGGAAAATTTAATTGTAAACTGTATTATTTTTTTCCGCTAACGCTTAATTCTTATAACTTGCATCAGTTCGGTGCAAGCTGTTTTTCGAGCTATTAGCAAGTTGCAAATTATTCGCGGCCGAAACAGTATGTGGGCGGTGAGCCTACGCGGCTCTCTTTAACATCACTGAGCTATAAGTTATTGGAAAGAAATTATCTTGACGGAGAAAATGAACAGTATTTTAGTTTTTAGCCTTTGATGTTAGTTCAAAGGCATTTAAAATGTTTGACGAGAAAATTGGACATAAACAATCTATGATAAATTTAGTATGCTTTACTTTTCTTTTTTACTTCATTAGGATATATTTTAAGCATATTCTTGATTAAACCTAGCGTTCAGAAATATATTCTTTATTCATAACAAATAATTTACAGATTAAAATGAGTTCCCTGGTTCTTGTGATAAGCAAAAGCCTGTGCCACAACGAACCAGTGTGCTCTTCCATTATTAACTTCTTAAAGGTAAATTATACATGTGAGAACGTGACCAAATTATACATAAAGAAATAAAAACAATAAAAGATAAGGAGAATGAATGCGTGTCTGCTTGTGTGTGTGCGCGCGCGCGCATTGATCGCTCTTTAGCAAGTTGGACCGATGTGCTGATGAAAGTAACAGGATCTGATGGGTTGTCGAAACCGGAGAACCAGAAGCAATCTCCTCAACCTCGGGAGAAGTTTATGCATGTGTATCAGCTTGTGAGGTTTTTACTTGAGTTCTGATGATGATGACGTATTCGCCGTTTTTAAAAATATACAAGCGTTTCTTGTTTCATTTGTTTTTTTCGTAGTAAAATACGTATAGATGAAACACAAGATAAAAGTATGTACTTGATGTTATTATTAAATAAACCATCAGCGATACGAAGCAATTTATTTCAATACTAAGAGGAAATATATCATTCCGTTTCAAAGTTAAAAGGACTCGACTTTCAAATCCTCACTTCCTTCCATACGCAGCGAAGCGCACATCCAGTATCGTCTAATAGGTGGCGTTGGTTGTCATTAATCAACATGGCAGACGGGTTAAGCGAAGGAAATGCCCGTAAATAGATAAATGCAAAACACGGCAGTTGTCCTCCACATCAATCAATGATGTTCACTTAGTGTTATGCTGACGGGCGTTTTAAACGTTCCATTTTTAAATTAATAATTAAAGAATTCTTATTTTAAAAATGGAACTTTATTACTTTATTTTAGCTTTTACAAAATAATGCTATAAAAGGAATTTGTTGTTTTATAAATGGCAACACATAATACATACCTTCTCGAAACCGCTAATGATATTCCTTATAAATCTTTAACTGACTTAGGTGAACAGATAACATTTAGAAGTTATCTCATATTATTGATAAGGGAAAAAGTATCACTTCCATAAATTGATTTAGTATTACATAGTTATTGCTCGTCTTTTATTAATTGCTTTAGTATTGAATGAATTTCATATGTACCACAAAACTACTAACTACCTTCGTATAGTACGACACAACTTATAAGTCGCATCGGCAAAATTCGTAAAACCGATCACATCCGAATTAAGTACGCTATCCCAAATTACCAAAATTTATTTCTTATTTGAATATGTACGATCTTTACACAAACGTAATGTAACCTATAATATCATGTGACTTAATATATTCGTCAATTTGACTCGTCGATTTAGATGCACTTGCTTTCTCGGGTTGAACTAACGCGGGAATCTATAGCGACGAATAGCGTCGAATAGCGCGGTAGGGAGCTATTTCTATTAGTTGTCTAAACATACATCTTAGCTGTGTCGTACTATATAATAAAGCGCAATTTGAAATTGGAATTCATCATACAATTAAAAACACTATAAAAGTCATAATTGTATTAACTGTTATTTACGCAGGAATTTTAAGAAATAGCTTTATCTTGGAATGTTATCTGTATCCTACACTAAATGAGTTTTGTTTGTTTTAAACGGTTAACTAATTTAGAAAACAAACATAGCCAATGGTTCATAATTAATTTACTACTTAACTGTAACGGATTCCAACGATAACAATTTAACTTTTAATAATATTTTAGTTATAACTAATTTGACTTGTTATATAAACGCAAGTTTCTTGATCTGGAGGACACAGCGTAAGTATCTGAACTTCTCTTATTTGCTTTAATTAAATTCACAAGCTGTTTCTTTGGATGAGATATTTGTGAAAATGATCTCTATACTGGTTTTTGAATTGAAACAGAAAATTTTGAATTAGTTATTTGTCTTATAAATGTTATTCTAATTACGAAATTATTAATATTTTTTATGTGTCAAATTATGTTGTTATTGTACTGTACGATTAATTTTTCTAATGATGATATTGTTAGTTTTCTATGCTTATTTTAATATTTATATTATTTTACCTTTTAGTCCTCACTAAATTGAAGGAATGTTACATTAAAATTTGACTACAATTTCTAAAATTACATTACGTTAAAAAATCTGAATTGATTGAAACACATTTGACAGAATTATTTTATTCGACACATGCAGATTTCCTCACGATGTTTCCTTCACCACAGAACGAAGCTTGAATTATAAAGACAATTTAAGCACTTGAGCACATAAAAATAAGTGGTATATTCCCGAACTAACTCTTAAGTCGCAATGGACTTTAATAGTGCGTAGAGGAAATTATATGCTGCAGTAACATATGCATTTTATTTTTTCATAGATTTAAATTTAAACCATACCATATTTTTAGATTTTATTTATATATTTTCACAAAAACCTGAATAAATTATATACTTAACCTTCCTTATAAATCTTTCTGTCTATTAGTAAAACCCGAATGAAAATCCATTCTCTAGTTTTTGTGTTTATCGCGAACATACAGATAGACAGACGCGGCCGGGGACTTTGTTTTATAATATGTAGTAAAAGTAACTTTACTGGTATTTTTAAGGTGTCGATCATAGAGATAACAGCGTTTATTTGATACTTGCGGCATGTTATAAATATTCTATGGTCAGTACGTTTTATGGATTTTCTGGTAGACAATAAAATTGTGGCACGCCAGTGTAACGAGGGCTTTTGCTACTGCTCTTGAAGTTTACTCGTATAAAGGACTCTCCGTTATAGGCCAAACTTTAGTGGACGGTTCGCATTGAGATTGCAGGCACGTATCAAGTGGCACATCCTTGTGACTTCTGGTTTCCACACTGATTACAAATACTGAATTTATTTCCTGCACTATTATACCATAAATCAGTTCGTTCGTAATTTACGATTTACCGCTCCGATTGATTGTACTTGAATCTGAAGAATTTTAAATGACAATTGTTTGTGGAAAACGTCATAAGTCGTGGTATTTAGAAACATATAATTTCAGGCTTTGAAATAGAGTTTATTTTTGTATTTAATTAAAATGACGAGAAGGAACAGAGTGTAGGAAAGGTTCAAAAGAAAAACACCGCTGAGATTTTATTTGCTTAATTTGTGCTAACAGTTCGCATTGTACTCGAATGTGAAGGAAAACGTGAGGAAACTTACATTTGTTAGATGAAATTTTGCTACTTTGATATATATACGTTTACGATATACATACGTACCTTCAGTGGAGCAACCCTTTCCTTTGGGAACGAGGTCATTATCCAGCAGGAGGGCCTTCGAAATTTTATTACGTTTTTTTTTCTTTTTATTTGTTTTCATTCATATATAATTACATTTTTAAATATAAAATATGAACATAAAATATATTTAAAAATATAAAATACAGAGGCCAACCAGTGGCGGGAACAGGGTCCAAGCCACCGGTGGTCAGGGCTCCAGCGAGAGGAACTTCCTCACAATACGCGCCGTGCCGAGGAGTACTGCCTTCTGCATCAGGCCCTTGACCCAACTACCTAACGAGAGCCTCTTAAGGTGTTGATCGAGGCTCTTGGCCATTAGGCCATTCGCTGAAACAACTATCGGCACAATAACTGCTGTATCCACATCCCACATGTCGACAACCTCGTGAGCTAAGTCAAGATATTTTATTTGTTTATCTTTCTCAGCCTTCACGAGATTCTCGTCATGAGGGATGGTGATGTCAACAATTATCGTGCGGCGCTCTGACCGGTCTATCACCACTATATCAGGCTTGTTGGCGACAACAGTCCTGTCAGTGATTATAGATCGGTCCCAGTACAGCGTGATATGACCATTCTCGAGAACTGGGTCGGGCACATACCTGTAGTATGGTACCTCTGATACCACAAGACCGTATCGAAGTGCAAGTTGTTGATGGATAATCTTGGCCACTTGATTATGTCTGTGCAAATACTCTCCGTTAGCAAGACGAGAACAACCGGAAATAATATGTCTAAGGGATTCGCCCGGAGTGTGACAAGCCCGACATATGTCCACCGTGCCATCCCTCACAATATACTTCCGGTAGTTGTTCGTCATGATAACTTCGTCCATAATCGCACAGACAAAACCTTCGGTTTCACCAAATAGGTTGCCGAACCGTAGCCAAGATACGGACGCCATAAAGTCCACATCGGGTCCATGAAGGGCCCGATAGAAGCGTCCGTGTAACTCCTTGCTCTTCCATACTTCCTTGCGGTTCTCAGTACTTAGTACTACAGGTTTGCGCCAGTTCTCTTTGCCTAAGGAGAGCGGAGTTAGTCCCTTGTCTATTGTAACTACATCTCGGTGCATATCCAAGTCAGTGTGGAGAAAATACTCCCTGAGTTTGTACACCTCACGGTTATGTAGGGTCTTGGCATTTAAAAAGCCACGGCCACCACATCTCCGTGGGATGTACAATCTCATCACCGAAGACCGAGGATGATGCATTCGATATGTAGTCAGCAGGACACGGACTCTCCTATCCAATGCGTCTAGTTCTTTTTGAGTCCACTTGAGTATGCCGAAAGAGTACATCAAGACCGGCATGACCCAACCATTGAAGGCGCGAACCTTATTGCCACCTGATAAAAGACTTTTGAGTACCTTTTTCAGGCGACCAAAGAAACGCTCCTGCAATGATTGTTTCATGTCGGTCACATTGATGCCTAACGCTTCCGACATACCCAAGTATTTGTATGATTCGTTTGCGGACAGTGACTTAAAGTTTATGGAATCTGAAAGTTGTAATCCGTCAGATTCCACAATCTCTCCTCGCTTTACATGCATAACCGCGCATTTGTCAACTCCAAATTCCATTCTAATAGAATTACTAAAAGTTTCTGTTACCTTTAGTAACTCTACCAGTTGTGAATCTGAAGGTGCAAAGAGCTTAAGGTCATCCATGTAAAGTAGGTGGGATATTACTTTACCTCCTCTCCGCAAACGATAGCCCAGCCTTGAGCTCTCCAACAGAGTACTTAGAGGGTTCAAGGCTAAACAAAACCACAATGGACTCAAACTATCGCCCTGGAATATTCCCCGCTCGATCCTTATCGGTTCGTCATTACTATGAATCGTTCGACATCCTGGATAGCGAAGGACTGTCCGCCATTGTCCCATACATGATCTCAAGAAACTGCATAGAGTTGTATCTAATTTATACAACTCCAGCACCCTCAAGAGCCATGTATGCGGCACGGAATCATAGGCCTTCTTGTAATCTATCCAGCATGTCGACAGACTCTTTCGAGAACGACGAACCTGTTGGCTAATGGTCATATCAATGAGGAGTAGCTCCTTAGTGCCTCGTGATCCACCCCTACATCCATTCTGAGAGACGGACAAAATAGTATTATTTTCTATGTGACTATTAATCTTATCTCTCAGAATGGAGGTAAGGAGCTTATAGACCGTCGGTAAACAAGTAATCGGTCTATAATTTTTAGGATCTGTTGCACTACCTGACTTATGGAGCAGGTGGGTGACTCCGGTGGTAAGGAACTGTGGTAGCGACCCAGACTCTAGAGCTGACTGGAACTGAGATGCCAAGCATTCATGCGAGCTGCGCAGCCACTTTAGCCAAAAGCTATGAAGCCCGTCCGGTCCTGGAGACTTCCAATTTGGAACGGACCGAACTGCAGCGGCTACATCTTCAGAAGCGATGGAAATTTCTCCCATCGCTTCCAAAGGCTCGCACGCTTGCCTGACTTCCCGCATCCAGTCACCTTCTATGTGGTCGACGGGTACCGACCAGATGTTGCGCCAAAATGTATTTGTGGCATCATCATCTGGGCGGCACCCATCGCTCACACCCTGGTCAAGTCGCTCCCACGTTCTGTACACCCACCTTTGATCGCTCTGGAACATGCGATTCAAGTAATAACGGTCCACGCGCCGCCTGTACCGACGGATGCGGCTTGCCCATGCATAAACTTTTTGTTTTAGGAAGTCAATACGCTCCACGATATGGGATGGATATTCTTGCGGACTGATACCAGTCCCCAAGAACGCCCGCCCCACGAAACGCATTACACGTGGACGCGTATTCCCTTCCTTAAAACAACATAGTTTTCCAATGAGCACTCTGGTCTCATTAATACGTTTCTCAATCCTGCTCTGCCAGGCCGGTGCAACAGTCTTTGGTCGTGTAGCTCGTTCGGTGTCTTCAAATGTAACACCAGCTACACGACATGCTGTAACAGCCGCACAAAACAGAATTGAGTGCGTATCTTCGAGATTTTCACTGCTCTCGAAATAATCTGCGAGCAGTGAATCCAGAGTGCACACTAGGTCCCTATTCCGTTTAGTCATGGGCAAACGTGGCAACCGTGGCCTAAGCTCAGCGGGAATGTCACGATACTCCCGAATCGCATCCTCCAGTGCGCTCCTCAGTTGATCACTGTACTTACTTGTTGTAATAGCCATGTCACCCTCGCCCTCATCATCATGATCATGACATGGGCCCTGTGGTATTGCAAGAAGTGGTCCCTGTACCACGGGTTGTGACGGAGCGGAAGTGACACCGCCATTACACTGTTCTGAGCGAATTCGATCAAGCACGGTGTCACTCAGCCTGTTGTTACGCAGAATGACCCGCACCTGATCCGACAGTCGTTGAGCCGAGACGTTAATAGCTGGTTCAAGTGCCTGAAACATAGAGAGCATCCTAACACGGTACGCCGTGAGGTTAGTTCCCCCCTCTGTAGCCCCATAGTATGCGCGCATGACATTTTCATTAATGGATTGTGTCCATCGCATGCGCTGCACACCACCACCGGAAGCGGGGACCCCGTTTGAGACCGGTTGGCCTCTGGCTCCCAAGCCCGTCGGTGGCCGGCGTCTCCCCGCTCGACGTACAGGTGTTGGCGACGTCGGCGGGGAGAAGTACTCGTCGCTCGAGCTCGACGCAGCTGCAGACATCAGATTATTTCCCTGTGCGGGGTCCTGTGCCTGTGAGGCGGAGCTGAGCGGCGGGTCCGGAGATGGATTTTTGTGCGCTCGTTGTCTGGCTCTTGTCAACATGATCTTAGATTTTTACATTATTTGTGTTTTGACACTGTCACTTTCATTTTCTGTATACTGTTGTTATATGTATGAACAATCATATTGGTATATAGGCATATTTTATTACTGTTGTATTTTATATACTGGTATTTTACTTTTTTATGTTTTAAAAGCAGATTTAGACTATTTTAAATAAATTTCTTTGAATAATTCTTTGACAGCCCAATTTTTTGCATGTTGACGTATGTGTTGGTTGCCAGTTATTTATTACGAAATAATATTAAATTCTTTTTCGTTGTTCCTTAAAAGTACTTTTAGAGTTATACTCGAAATTCAATGTATTGTTATAGCGAAAAAAATATTTTCACCCAAATTATAGAGAATATTGTATCGACATTACAAATGGAATCTGTTTTCATCTCGTTGTTAAACGAGGATCAGATAGTGTTGCCATTAATTCCTTCATTGAACTTTCTTATAATGTTTTGAGGGACATATTATTATTGTATATAGTATAACATAAATAGCGGAGGATGTTTTTTTTATTTATAACATGGTGTGTTAGTGGTCTCCATATATACATATATTGAACATGTAAGAAATTTTAGCAATAGTTAGAAACAATTGGACGCCCAAGACATACACAAAATAATCGACGCCTCGATAAATTTAGAAATACAAAAAAAAGCCTTAATTCTATAACAAATAGCATGAAAAATTTTAGCTTACCGTTATCAGAACGGGTGTTATAATTGTTTTTTAAAATAATTAGTATCTTGTATCGTAAAGTTATTCGCTCTCAGAAGTTGCATTGCTTTCTTTTAATTCCGGTCTAACAGAACTAAAAAATACGAAAAGCCTGTTTATTTTAGTGCAAATATAAATATTCCTTAAAGAGACAGCTTTGTTGAAATAATTCTTGAAATTTTACGACAATGCTGTTTTACTTCAGTTTAATTTCTTCTCGAAAGCTTTAAACTTAATCTTTCAATTAAGAATCTTGACCTTATCGCTTCAGTGTAGATATTTTAAATTAAATCAGAATACTTATTACAAGTCCCGTAAGTATAAGAGATAATGTTAAACATTCTGTACCAATTAAAACCTTTGCTGTTCGTAATTATAATATCGGTTAAAGCGATTTACATATCAACGATTCATAAAATTCTCTCGATAATATAAAAATTATCTCAATGTAGATTGTGAAATCTTTAGTACATTTGAAACTTAATTAAGAATTTAAAATGAATTGATAGGAAATATTACGCCTTGTCAATCTTTTTGTGTTAAATATGAATACAGCTTGAGGCAATTATCTTTTAATCTCCACTGTCCTGGGCCGGGACGCCTTTAAAATGTAAATTGAATGACTCCATAGTACCTTTGCTTCCGTTACAGATCGGTTCATAGCTTTGTTTTATACGAGTACTCGTACAGATAAATGAATTAAAAATATCAAATGTCCCATACTGATTGACTTTTAATGCTGCGAATATTTGTTTAATTAAATAAAATTTTGGATACAATTGGCGCATAGAAAAAAGTTTGTATGGTATACAACACGGTACAGGTAGAAAAATATTTCATATTTAAGTCAGTAATGTTTTACTTGGGAGGTAATATAATTATATCATGAAATGATATTTCGATTCATTACTTAATTCCGTTATTTTATTAGTTTTTAAGTTGTAGTGTTTTATTTAAATTTTGCTTGATATTAAACATGAAACTGATGTTTGCAAAAAAGTTTGTTTTGGCAAAAACTACGATTAAAAAACTATTAATGTAATTAAATTAAATACAAATATTTTCAGACATAATAATCATTTTATGTGTGTTTTACATTAACTTGTTTTTACGGAAAATACGTTATTTTCGGCTATCACGGCACTAAGTCATTAGTTGCGAGGCAAAAAATTTAAAAGTATGTTTGAGATTTTTACTGCCATTAAGGGAATGTTGTTTAAGCCATATATAATATTCAATTCGTTTTGTCCATTACCATATTAAGAATTACAAAGGAGCAGAATGAGATACGAGGAACGCGTTAATTTAAGGCCGCGTTTTCTTTTATTTACTGGAGTTGTTACAGGACGATGTTAATGCATCTCTCACGTTCTTTCTTCGGAGTTAAGGCATTAGCCCTGCGGTTTATGGCGCCCCTCAAAACAGAATTTATGATTAAAAAGTCCAATAAGGGCTTGAGCGCGACCAGCCTTGCCTATTAGCAGTTCAATGTATAGCGTCTATTGTGCGAACTGTGAATGACCTCTTCAGCATAATAATGGACGAAGGGATGCGCAGGAGCGCGTGCGGCAGAGGGGCGACCGGTTTGAAATTAGAACGTTTTTTATTTGAGCACAGCGCCTTTGTCGGCGCCCGCCCGGTGCGCATGCGCTAACTCGACAAATACGTCGAATGAAATAAGCCGTATTTTATTTCGTTTCCTTTTTGAATGGTCTTTTAAATTTTTTGTTCGACTTCGAGCGAAATATTTGGGGTTGCGTCCCGGGTCAATAGTTTTTAAAACGCTGCAACGGCAGCAAGATTTGTTATAAGATGTTAACACAAATACACTGAGGCGTATTTAATTGCATACATTGAGGTAATTATTATGTTTTGTTAAGGCATGCCTTGAAGCTCATTTTTAAGGGGCTTTTTTATATCAAAAGAAAACATATATTCGCGTTTGTACAAAATAATTTGAATAAACATATCATAAATATTATTATATACGTATTCGACCTATTTAAAGCAATATAAATGTATATGAAACAAATATGAGATACAAAAAAGTAATGAATTAAGAACTATTAACTATTCATTATTAAAGTTAAAATCTAAATTAAATGAGAAACATACTTCATTAATTAAAATCAAACAGCCATAAATATAACTTTCATTTGGTATCAAGCAGGAGTGATAGTGATTTATAGCTCGAAGCGCCACAATTAAGCGATCTCTTTAATGTATGACGTTGCATCACAGTTCATGGCACTCTTCGTTTATTTACAATGGGTCAAACAGTTGTAATATCCCATTAGATCAGCGCACGGCGCCTTTGGATCCCCCCATTTTGGAGAGAGTAAACAGATGAGGGAGGGAGGTAATAGTACGACACACGACTCGAAACCAAGCGGTCGCGTCACAGACTACTTCGAACGTTCCCGCGCTATGCTTATGCGTGTTGATATAAAACTTTTTGGGCGCGCGTTCGAAATTAAAAAATGACATTTTAAATACATATAAAATACACTGGTGAATGAGAACTTTTTTTAAAACATGTAATTGGAAGTGAAGTGGTGTAACTCGGTGGCAGTATGGTGGATGCCGGTGGTAATGATTGTGATAGCACCATAAATGGGAGGAACCAATTTGTGTTTTTAGTTTTTGTTCATTTATTACTCATTGGACTGAATGGAACTAATGGTAAATATGATTTAAATAAACTTCAGTTAATTTAACATACATAAAACTTACGAATTATATTTATAGAGATGTATAAATATTATTTTTATTGTTAGTATAATTTATTGTAATTTTCGTACTCATAAGGTTTTTTTTTATGTAAATGTTATTATGTTGTGAACGTATATAAAAATTTATTCATTTTTTAAATAATTACTCTTATATATCTTGAAATGTAAGGCCTTTGTTCGTTTTAACTTTATAGCTTAACTTTACAACGCTTATAAAAAAGCATTAGGCGATAGATTTAATTAACGACGCCCTTACGTGTAACTGATTTATTACTTATATCATAAAACATATTTAAATTCAGTCCAAATGGTTGATGTTTATTAACATATTTATGATACTAAATTACAAATGAATTTATTGTTTCATGGCGAGGGAAAGTTATTTTAATAGTAGTGATATTATACAATTGATTTCATTCAAGTTTTTTTTTAATTTTATATAATTTATTATACTATGAAGAAAATTGATTTTCATTATATTAAATTATTTATTACTTCCCAGTGTAAGTACACATTCCAAGATACGACAGCACTATTAAGTCGATTGGTTGGTTGCGTATTGGCCATATGTACCGTACGTAATGGCTAATGACGATGAAATTATAAATTTGCCAGTGTCATTACAGAATCATTATTATAATATAGAGCGATTGTACTTGTACTAGCGTGATTGTATTGGTTGGTGGACGAGTATATGGGCACCTGGTAGTTAGTGACCACCGGCCATAGACAATGGCGCTGTAAGGAAAATTAACCGTTCTTATTATCGCCAATACACCAACAACCTTGGGAACCTAAATCTTATGTCCTTCAAACCGGAACACAACAATACCAAGTATTGTTGTTTGGTGGTACAATATCTGATGAGTGGGTGGTACCTACCCGAACGGGCTTGCACAAAGCCCAACCACTACATATAGCTATAGTAGTATAGCTTCTATATAGCTGTATGTATTGCAGATAAAAACGGACTATTTAACATATTTTATGTACTTGGTGACGAATTTGTCCAAACCCGCCAATGTTGGTACAACGACAACTTTATAGGACTATTTAGTAGTATATGTAGTACTCCGGTGTCACGGGTAAGTGAGCCAATGTAATTACAGACACAAATCACAACTGAACCAACTTCCTAGTTTTAAAGTTGGTAGTGCATTGGCGTGTTGTTAATATTTGTTAAAGAGCCGATGCCTATGGATGGTGACAACTTTCCGTCGGTTAGCCTAACAGCCACTCTATCTACCTATTATAAAAAAAACAGTCCTTCTAAAAATTAGTGTATATGCCACTCTGAAATTAGAATAAAAAAAAGACTAATTCCCATATTGAAATATCATTATAAATTATAATAGATTTTTCACTATGGTGCAATACTTTTGCCTTTTCTATAGAGCAAAAATATAAAAAAAAGAAGAAAATAATCTATGTGTAATAATAAATAGTCTGTGATGCGTCAAACCCGTCAATCGTCGTCTCGTTGATAACGCTAACCTAATGGGTGGTGCACTTTATATCGTTATCACAGGCCTTCGTATTTCGTAACCGTGCGTCTGTCAAACTTATCTCATGCCAGTCAATACTATTTTATTTCAATGGTTAATAGCAAAGGATAGAATTTCAGATGATTTATGGCTTTTATATTTTTTACACTATATTAATTCTATATATTTTACTACAATATTGACATTGCGCTTATAAAATTTGTAGAATAAAATTTGTTTAATTTATTTAGTAGCAACACTGATGCGCGAAATAAGCATTAATCGATGTCTCGGGTAAATATTCATCTCACTTTGAAATAATAGAAAACTACATACAATATCAACAACACGGTCATACAATACTGGGAAATAAATAAAAGTATGAAAAGTGAACCAGTCGTGTCCTGGAATGTCTTAGTTCATAGTATGTTAAATCTTTAAATAATAAAGTACCCAATAAAGACCAAACGATACGTACTTATATGTATTTTATTTCATGTCAGCTTATTTGGTTACGATATGTACATATTGACGTTTATGCCAAAGATTTATTTTTACGAATTGTCTGAGTCTGTGGGTATATACCTTATGTATACATATCATGATACCTATAAAGTTCATAACTATTGTAACGATTTTTATTCATGGCAACTTAATAAGATTACCCAACTACAGATTGCACAAGCAAGTTCAAATAGAAGAGCACTCTATTCCGTCACGCCCATAGTCCGAGATCTGTTCGAGGATACACTTTTGCGAATATAACATCGCCTATTAATAACTTTAAGCTTTCAATCTGCTAATGGCAATATGCTGACATGAAAATTTCAGAGAGTCCCACTTAGCACATGAATCCGATATATACATAACTTATGAGTTTGCTGAGCTGACCTGAGGTGTAGTTATTTTGATTAAAAACCAAATACCGTAGGTTCGGAATCTGGGTAAAAGTGGCATAAATGAAGTAGGTGTGAAGACATCTTGAGCTGAGTGGTCAACATAACAAAGTAAAATTGTTTCACGAACCCGACTCATGTGTACCTTTTGTGACTAAGCTCCATTATTTTATAAATTAATTTGAATTTAACTGACGAAATACCGAATAAATACTGTACCCTAGTCTTATACTAGGGTACAGTATTTATTCGGTATTTTCTGGGCAGGTAACACCGACTCGCCATGAATTCTACCGCCAAACAGCAATATGTAGTATTATTGTGATTGTTATAAAGGGTGGGCAAGCCAATATAACTATATGAACAATGGACATAAAATCATAGCCCTCAAGTTTGGTGGAGCATTGGCGATACAGGAATCGTTAATTTTTCATAGTCCAGTAGATAATATATGGTATTTATATCATAAGGGCCTATATACCCGTTCGTATTCCTCTATTATAAGTAAATATTTAAATAATAATAAAAAAAAAAAAACAATTTAGCTGTAAGGAACTTTCCTTATTTATTTTAATATTACAAAGTAAGACAAAAACAATACATTTAAGTATATATATTCGGGTACGTCTTCAAATAAAACAACGAGCTCGAAGTCCGGTGAAGATCTGCTGATGTTTAGTAATGAGATGAAACATAAATGGCACGCAAAAAAGGCACGGGCAGCCGTGAGACCGTGGATGTTAATAAATTAATAAAAAAATATAAAAGATGAGCTGTGACTATAAATAGTGAACTTACTTCATAGATTATCAATGCGACTCTGTGATATCTATAGATTTTATTCACTCAGACTATGTCTTCGATCACAGTAATATGTAGCTGAAAATAACGCAAGAAAGTCATCATTATTCATTGTTCTCACCAAACGCCCGTATTAGTTCACTTCAGGACCTATGCCTTTCCTATTACGCTACTAAGGTTGATCTTTAGCTCTCCTCCAATCTCGTTCCGCTTACGAATATCACCAATTTGCTACAGGTAATCATTTACTGTTAATTCATATTTCCTATTTGCCTGTGACAGGAGGTAAATCATTGATATTGAAGAATAAGCCGGATCTTACTAGTAAGAACTATAATAGTCAATCACATTAAAACAAGTCAAATAAATATTTATTTATCGTAGATATTACATTTCAATCAGACGTTATTGTAATCTTATATTTTCAATTTGATCAAATATGAACTAGTTTCTATCGTTATATCTTATCTATAATCGAGTAGATATATCTTTATTATATGACAAGTATGTTTCAATCTATTCGAATTGATCAACGTTGTAATAAGTTCTAAAGCTATTCATAAAGTGAAGACTTTTTTGCCCATCTGTGAAAAATTTATCTGACCTCTTACTTTTTACTTTACATTTTTAATATAACTAAGTGTTTATAACATAATTATTTTCAGAGAAATATTTTTTACGTTTATAAATACCTATCGCTGGTATGAGTATCCGATCGTTCTTTAATATTTTTTACTCGTCTAAGTTTGAATAATCCTAATGGAATTAAAATACACGGTTTCTATGATATAAAAACGTCTAGAATCTTAAATATAAAAATGAATGCTTGCTTGCGTTCGTTTTCTATGGGTTCACGTTCATCGTTCATCCTATTGAGTTGAATCATTGTTCAGAACAGCTGGGCCATTGACGTACATTTTAGGAGTCGCGAGAGTTGTTTCCAAAAATATATTGCAATGAATGCTAGACTAAATGTATATAAAAATATTGATGCCTATAAAAAATAATACATTTCCAACTTAAGCTTAAAGCTCGTGCAATCAATTCCAATTAAGACTTTACATTAATTAATGATGAGTTATCATTCCGATAATAATCACGTCTCAAAACAACGTACACGCTATTAGCGTCCTTATTAATTTACCGTAAATATTAAAATTGCATGCTCAAATATCGCCAACCTTTATACCGTTCAATTGTACATTGAGTAATTAAAAGTAGCTTGAAGCCAATTAACAAAATGTAGTTTTGTAAAAGTGTTACGTTAACGAAACAATGGACTCTTTGTTTTTTAATTTCGACCTTAATTAGACTTCGTGGGTAGTTATAGACTTACATTTTTATATCGTTAACGTTTGTACCTATCGATAGTTATTTTATTACATGTTTAAGCTACATTTTTATATTTTCAAACACTATTATGTACCTAAATTTATTTCACATCAAGGTTAATGTTGCCTACATAGAAAAAAAGTTATTTGAAATTAAGCCCTATTTTATCATAGTTCTATTTTTAAATAATCAAAAAAAAAATTAAACAAGTAATTCTAAATAGATGAATGTTATTCCTAAATTCGAAATTTAAAATTGATTTTTAGAACTACACAATATTTAAACGAATACCAATAAAAAACATAAAGTTTTCTTGCACACATAACAAACAGACGTCATTGTTTACCCCGTCCAAAGCGTCTACTTTACATTGTGTACGAAAAGACAGCCGCGTCAAGATAATGCGTACATTGTACGCTTATCACGACAGTGACAAGTATTAATAAAGGACAACTACCGCGCTTGACCGCAAGGGATGTCAAAAAAATAAATAAAGCTGTTTACAAAAGTACGACTTTACCGATAGATATACGAGTACTGATGTTTTGGTTACTGATGTTTTTCCAAGAAACGCAAAAAATATAGAGTTCAAACTTTTATTCCATATATGTTTTGCCCAGCTTATGTCTATACTTAATATTATAAATGTGAAAGTAAATCTGTCTGTCCATCGATCGCTCTTTCACGACCAAACAAATGTACCGAATTTGGTGAAATTTGTTATGAAGCAAACTTGGCATCCAAGGAAGGACATTACAATTCTTTAGCCTAACATATGACAACCAACGCCTATAACGAGACGTCGCAGTCAATAACTAGTAATCTATATAGATTACTACTACTACCTACTATATAGTAGGAGAAAAAAAAAGGATTCCGTAGATCAATTTGCTCGCAACATTATCTTAAGATGATCTGCTGTTATTTTGTCGTAAGACTGTAAGACCCCTTAATAAGAAATTATTACAATATGCCGCGTGTCAGTTTATCTGAGTATCGATCTGAATGCAGCGGGTCAGACAATGCGAGCCAAAGATCATTGAGACATTAATAGATATCTTTTTTTAGTTTTTTATCTACTCGTAAAATCTGAGCTCTTAAAAGCATAATAAAAATAAGATATATTGAGTATATCAAATTGTATTATACAGAAAAAATATTAATGCTCGATAAAATTAAACGAATGATAGTCGTTCTTGACACGTTTTGTGCCTACGTTTATGTTTTATTGTTGATTTTATTTTCTTGGCATTTATAGATAAATAATGACCAACAAAAAGTTTTTATATCGTTTTTTATTAAATTTTTGTTTCATATTGCTTCAATTGTTTTATAATTATGATGATGAAAAGGAGTCCGTCCATTGATCCATCTTAGCGCATACATTCCAAAAAAGATTTGAGATTGTTATAGAAATTTAACATTTTTACATCTAGATTTTGTAGTATGTCTTAAGCTACTGTTTGAAAAATCAAATTGTAAACGGTACTTTATTAATAAGAAAATAAATTTGAGCTAAATTTTATATTATACATAAAATTTGTTACTTTCATTAATGTCTGTAAAATATGCTTACATTTTGTTCTGTAGTCATTCTTAGGACTAAGTCCGTTTAAGGTGTGTTAATGGCATAAAAGAACATATTAACGAGTTTATTATGAAAACGAGAAAATTCTATACTTTTTGTAAATTATAAAAAACATTATAAATATGACTGTATCACACAATAATAAACAATCGTTATCCATACCATTTAAAAAATATTTAAATATGTTTAATATTAACTGTATATTTTAAGTATTAAGCCAATGTGTAAATGATCTAGTGCACGCAAAATTACATTGTGTTAAATTAATTAAAACGTTATTAGCGGGTCGCTCAAAATAAAATATTGTAAAAATAACATTGTTTGTTTTATATATTAAACTGAACGCAAAAGATTAAATAACGTACATTTATGTTTCGAGAGGCGAGATGGTCTCATGCTTTGTGGGATAGAATATCGTACTGACGAAACTTAACGAATATGTATTCTCCTTTAAAATCAATAGACCCCTTATATTTATAGACTCTTACTTATAATTTAACATTCACTAGCGCAAAATCGAGCTCCAAGAATTAAAGAACATCCTTCGAATACCGTATCTGGTCGCAGCGAGCCCGCAACTTTAAGATGTGTGGTGGAAGGAAGACCGAAACCAGCGGTGCAGTGGTTCAAGGATGGATCTCCTTTGCCCCCGGCTGAAGATGGGCACAGGGTATTGTTAGAAGATGGTCTGCTGTTTTTAAGGTTAGTTAATTTACCTCTAAATGATACCAATAAAATATTTTTAAATTTATGTTCACGTCGAGTTCGAGTCGAGATGGCCCAGTGGTTAGAACGCGTGCATCTTAACCGACGATTGCGGGTTCAAACCCAGGCAAGCACCGCTGATTCATGTGCTTAATTTGTCTTTATAATTCATCTCGTGCTCATCGGTGAAGGAAAACATCGTGAGGAAACCTGCATGTGACAAATTTCATAGAAATCCTGCCACATGTGTATTCCACCAACCCGCATTGGAACAGGGTGGTGGAATATGTTCCAAACCTTCTCGTCAAAGGAGGAGGCCTTTAGCCCAGCAGTGGGAATGTACAGGCTGTTGTTGTTGTCGTTGTTGTTCACGTAATATAAATAAAGAAATAGGTTTAATTAAAGCAAGCTAAAAATCGACATGTCTAATATTTTTTATGTCAACGTAGGGTAAACCGAGGGAAGAAAGAGAGTGATGAGGGGATTTATTGGTGTGTGGCTCGCAATATAGCCGGGGAGGCTGTAAGTCAAAACGCTTCATTAAATGTTGCTGGTAAGAGAAAACTTTTAGTTTCATGATAATGTTATAACAATAAAATTAGTGACTGCCTATTTACTTATATGCCGTCTTAGAATTAATCAATGTAGTGGTATGGCTCATTGGTTAGAAAAATTGAATCATACTCGAAGATAGTGGTTGAAAGGGGCACAATTTTGATTTTTAGAAGCCATCTTGTGAAGGCTTAAAAATAAATAAAATTAAAAATAAACTTAAAAATAAAAAATAAAAATTTCTCTATTATTATTTTAAATGCTGTATTATTTGCATTTACAAATTTTGCCAATAATATTATATTAATGAACTTACAAATACTAATTTGAAAAAAATTGTATTAAAACTTAAGCGTTCTTCTTATGTTTTACTTTTGTGACTCACCTGTAACATTTTTTTCCGCTTTGTAAAAGATCCTAAAGGTTACGATACTATTTTAGTTATGCGAGATGACTTTAGAGTCGAACCAAGAGATGTCCAAGTGGCTGCAGGAGAACCTGCTTTACTAGAGTGTGTACCTCCTCGAGGAGTTCCTGAGCCATCAGTGCATTGGTCAAAAGACGGACAAAATTATGACGTTGAAGTAAACGGAAGGTAATACGAATAACTTTAGTAACTTTGATTACTATTTTACATTAACGAAAAAGGCGTACATTATATTAAATAATAATAATAATAATAATAATAATATTTTATTTCGACCATCCAAGGATCATAACATTTACATTTATACAATTACATATTATCTACTTATGAAAAGATATTAGCATACAAAATATTTATTTTAAACTACGTTAATAACAATAATAAATAAATATACAATAGTTAAAATTTAAATACTTACTCTATTTATTTATTTAAGACAGGAACGATTTGCCAGCACATGAACCATTCCACAATGATTCAAATACCGGCAATCGCACCTGTCACTAAATGTTTTTAGGGTGCTGTTGGGACTAGCACGAATCCTACGCAACAAGGATGTACACCGTTTTCTTAACGTAGTGTAAAAACAATCTACTCGTGCTTCGGCAAACATACCGGATGCACTGCAGTATCGCGGTAGACCCATCAGCAACCTAAACGCATTATTATATTGTACCCTTAGGGCATTGAACTGTTTTTGCGTGTAGTCGACCCACAGGCTGCTCGTGTAAAATGAGGTACAGTAAGCTCTGAAAAGAGTGACTTTAACATCTATGGAACAACGAGCAAACCTGCGTACAAGCATATTAGCTCTAACAGACAACGCCCTGCGCTCCCTTTCCATGTCTGCATTATCCGTCAGGTCAGAACAAACCACATGTCCGAGGTACTTAAACTGCTCCACCCTTTTCAATGGAGTCCCATATAGCTTAACAGGAGGAACTGCATAAGACAGTGGCTTATTACTGGCCGGAAACACCATGAATTCGCTTTTCTTTACATTATATGTCAAGCCATTCAAACTAGCATAATTTTCACAGATCTTAAGTAATTTATTTAGACCAGAGACAGACGCACTCAGCAGCACCATGTCATCTGCATAACTGATGTTATTAAAACAAATGCCGTCGATATAACATCCGACATGTGTGCTACTGAGCTCCTCAATCAGAGCGTTTATGTAGAGGTTGAAGAGCTTAGGTGATGTAAGCCCCCCCTGCCTTACACCACACTCTAGCCTATATGGTTTCGAGAGGCTTTCAGACCATCGTACTACATTGACCTGGTTAAGATACCAAAACTGGTTAAATACTAAAATGAAATTAAATTACAAAATATAGCGGTTTATTCTTGTTCGAATTTCGAATCTTCTTATAACCTAGATTATGACCTCAATAAATATGCTCCTTATATTTTAGAGTCACAGTTACGGAAACCGGTAGTTTGAAAATACTCGAAACCCTACCAAATGATAGTGGACTATTTCGATGCATTGCTTCTAATATTGCTGGGGAGAGGCAATCGAGAGCGGCCGCGTTAATTGTTTTAAGGAGACCGCACTTTGTGATAAAACCCAATAACATTACAGCCTTAGTTGGTCAAAACGTAGAATTCAACTGTCAGGTAATTTGTCTTAATAATTCAAAAATTATACTTAAAAATATCGCATTATATAAAATGAATTAAAGCAAGCCCTGATTAAAATTTCTAATTTATTTATAGAGTTATGATACAAGTGTAAAAATAACATGGGTAAAGGAAGACGGTGTATTGCCTTCACACGCAACAATAATCCGGGGACTATTACGGTTGGAACAGGTGTCCGCATCCGATGCGGGTATCTATTCCTGCCGAGCCGATAGCCACGCTGGCTCAAGTATAACCAGCGCATCTCTGACTGTATATTGTGAGTTCCATTTTATTATTCGGTTTGATTTTATTGCATGTTTATTTTCGATATCTGTTTAGAGCTATTTTGATATGGCCATCTGTTGCAGCTTTACCGCACTTCACGCAGATACCGTCCAATTTGACCGCATGGGAGGGCGATGTTGTGTCAATTCCCTGTGAAGCAAAAGGTCTCCCGACACCCACTACTTTCTGGATTTTAGAAAGTACTGAAGATTCTCTTTTATTTCCCGAATGCACTAGAAGTAATTCAAGCTTATTGTATCTGGATGGGGCGAAAGTGGAACACGGCGGAAGGGTTATCTGTATAGCCGTAAATGCGGCTGGCAGCGTTATGCAAGAAGCTTATCTAAATGTGTTAAAGAAAACCAATAATCCATTGAAAGTACATTCCAGTGACGAAAACTTTGGTAATAATTACGATCACGAGGTTCGTATGACAGAATACGAGTTTCTTCAAGCGAGGAAGTACTTGCAACAAAATGTTTTAGTCCTAAGAAGGGTGGAAACTTTGTCATCGACTTCGCTAAAAGTTGTGTGGGACGTGAGTTCTAGTTGTGTTAACGTTGTAAATTAAACGTTTGATATTAATTTATCACTATAGACTTAACTAAATATTACAAATTAATTTTAGGTTTTGACAGATTATAACGAATATTTGGAAGGAGTAAAAATCTGGTACAATGGAACATCTATGAATTGGCGTAACAGCACTGAGGAAATAGCAGTTCTTAATGCGTCACAAGTGGAATCTTGCTCTAATGGTTCCCTCACGATTGTTGATAACAGTGGGTCATCGAGCTATGTCTTATCTGGGTTGTTAGCATACATGCAGTACGATATATTCCTTATGCCATTTTATAAAATGCTACTCGGAAAACCCTCTAATTCCATGATGGGTTATACTGATGAAGATGGTAAGTTATTTTATACTTTTTTTCAATTATGTCTAAGAACAATGGTCATTTGAAGTAAATTATTATTGTAGTTCCCTCCGCTCCACCCCAAAGCGTGACAGCGGGTGTAATTAACGCGACCTCTGCTTGGATACGGTGGGAACCACCACCTGCAAATACATGGAACGGGGAACTTACGGGGTATTTGGTAAGTTTATAAATTCTTATTGTACACATATATATTTTTTTAATTTTGTAACAAAACAGATTTCATTTGTGTGATGCTTGTGTATTTTTTAAATATGATAATTTAATTCACATTGTTTATCCGTTAATAAGTTAAAACCAAAAAAATAATAATTCCAAACAAACTATTAATTAATTATATATAACAATAATTGTATTGATAGAAGGTTTGTGAATCTTACGTGGTCAAATTTGAACGCAGTCTTTTTGTTCATACTCGAAGTTCAGTAATGAGGCTAAAATGAGCATAACTAATCTCCTAAGCTATATTAACACAGTCTCAACAAAACATTGTTTAGACTAGGAATATTAATATCACGAAACATACCACTGTTTTGGCAGTCGGTACTTTAGAAAATGGAATCGTATTGTTTATGTAGTTTAAAACAAATCCCTAGATATAGATTGAAAGATTACAAATTGTACTGAGGATTATTTGTTTGTTTTGTGCCTTATGCTTGACGATCAATTCCTAAAACGCCAGTTGATAATATATGGTTATTGTTATAATAAGTATTTTGATCTATTGTTTATTGTAATTAAAGTTTAAAGTAAAATATCAAATATTGACCGACCAACTTCTTGGTTAGGTTAGGGTAGTTAGCCCATGTCAAGTAAATTGTTTACAATGTATGTTCTCCAACTAAGCACGCGTGTGGTCTTTGCAATCAATTAGGTCAAACTGTATACGATATTGGCAATCAAATCAAATATATTGGTGATTTTACAGTTTCCGGACCACTTTTGACCTTATGATTAAGAATATTGCCATTGGAGTTATTAATTATAATAATGAATAGGTCAGCGATATAAAAGGTGTTTATCGATCAGATCGAAATACGGGTGGGTGGTGGTAGCAACGGTCGCGTGGTGGGTCAGATGTCCCTGGGCGCTCGTACCCGCGCGGCAGCAGCTAGCTCTTTGCGCGCTGGCGGCCGGTATAGCGCGCGCGCCGCCGCTGTCACTCGCAGAGGTCACGGCCCTTTCAGCGCGCCGGCACAAATACATATGATACCGACGCACTCGCAGAGACATTATGTACAGTAAGTATTTAATTGGGATCCAATTAAATTATTTTATTTACTGACACTTACACTTAAGTTATCCAGATAATTAAATTATTTCTTAATATGAAGATGTTTATATATGTAAATGTATATGTAAATGAAAAGTAAAGTAACAGACCGTAAATTTCCCACTGCTGGGTTTAGGCCTCCTCTTTCATTAAAGAGAGGGTTTGGAACATATTCCACCACGCTGTTCCAATGCGGGTATGTGGAATGCACATGTAGAAGAATTTCTATGAAATTAGACACATGCAGGTTTCCTCACGATGTTTTCCTTCACCGCCGAGCACGGGATGAATTATAAATACAAATTAAGCACATATATATAGTAATGCTTGCCTGGGTTTGAACCCGATATCGTCGGTTAAGATGCACGCGTTCTAACCATTGGGCCATCTCAGCTGTATGTATGTAAATATATGTTGGTTCATTATTATAAGTACTACATCTTATTAATTCAAGTTGATTGCAACAATGACGTAAAAACTTTCTAATATGCATAGATTTCTATCCACGATTTACATGAGCGGTCATGAGACTGATATCACACCAATAGTACTGGTATCAAATGACGTCACAATTTCCTCTGATACTATGAATAAAGAACCACATGAGGCATATTAAATTATCTAAAAAGGTTTTAATTAATTTCATATACTGTATTTTAATGCAAAGGTATGTTTCTAGGACTGAACCGCCAAATGATGGAACTATTCCGCACTTATTGCAAGAAACGTGGTTACTAGCGTTAGCCCTCACTTTGTTCTCTGTTATAGTGATTGGTATAGTTAGTATCTATTACATAAAGCGTCGAAATAGCATACAACGAAAAAAGTCAACTGGTAAGTCATATCTACGATTTATGAATTTGTTAACCTCTAAGATGAGTGTAATTGAAGTGTTGATCTCGATTGTAGGTCAATCTATTGTAACGGCCCAGCAGTGTCTATTGAATAAAGACACTATTTGGCTTCGAGACCGCCCCGTATTTGCCCCTCCCGATTCCACGTTAGATGTTAGCGGCTGTCATCAAAGTCTTTTACAAGGTACTTTTCTCATTATTTCAACATTTTGTGTTAACGATATTGGACAATTTTAAAAAGGTAATATTTTCCAGGCGGCCAGTCACCAAACATTTTGAATATCGAACCGGAATACTGTCTGCCACAGAATTCAATCCAAGGACTGGATGCTTCGAGTGTAGACAGAATAAAAAGGGGGCCACCGGAACCTTACGCCTCCAGTGCTATTTACACTGAACTCAATTTCAAGGTACTTCAAGATAAGCATTATGAGAATTTCTTTGTTGATCTTAGATAAGCAGACATATTTGATTTGCGCATAACACTATCATATTTCAAACATGGAATATAAAGTGATTTATGCATTAAACAATTTTTCTCACAGGACAATGCCGACATCGGAGATGCCCGAAGTTGTCCCGAAAGAAGATCGCACAACAATAGCATTGTAAGATCGTGCAATGGTAGCATTCAATATTCGAATGGCGAATGTTCCACTTGTTGCCATAGCACTTCTAGTAGATCTACAAAGGATTACAGGGAATTGAGACACGAGAACATCCATAATGATAATAATGCCGTCGAAGATGATTGTGCGTCTTGCCACACAAACAGATCCGGGTCGAGGAGTAGGCAAGACAAAAGTAAAGTTTGTCCGACGACTGATTTAGAATACGACTACCCTCAGTGGCATTGGTTGGGAAGAGAGAATAGTTTCAAAATTCCCATTCAGACAGGCCGACATTCGAACGTGGCACGGTCCGAGCAGGGCTGTCAAATAAATCTAAATGATATATTGCCCCCACCACCGTATGAGGTAAGCAATACAATTTCAATCTTTTATTAATTACATTTAAAGAAAAAAAAAACTTTGTGATACATTACATGAATTATAACACATTTAAATTTAGAACAAAAGAGTTTGACTAAAACTCGTAATGGTTTGATTAATATGAAATTGTTTTTACAGAGTCCTGAAAACAAGAGTCAGATAAAATAATTAAATCAATTTAAATCAATTATTAGCGATTTAAAAGAAACGGAAAGCAATAATCAATATCATCATTTCCATAGGTCTTAGATCCAGTGAGTTTAAAATTTTTAGATAAACGTGTCTGTCTATTTATAACTAGTATGTTAGTGTTAAAAAAAGATCTTGTAATTATCGAAATGTCTTATGAAGCTAAAGGGTATTTAGCAATTCTGACGTATTTAAATCAAAACGAACGATACGTAAATTCTACTTGAGATTTACGAGTGGAGTTAAATCTGTTAGGCCTGTATTGTCAATGTTGTTAGAAGTTATACGTGTAGTGTGTATTTCAATTTATAGAATACAAAATATATTAAGAATGACCCTGTTTTAAGCAAATTAAATTTGATACTCATCGATATTATGAAATACATTTTTGATACACATTCGAATCGAATGTAACCTGAGGTAACATTTGGTTATTGAACATATATAATAGAAATTCGTAGTGTTTTAAACTATAACGATTAAATAAAATTAATCAAAATATTAGTCGAATGATAGCACTTGTAATACGTAGCTACCAAAATAGTAATAACTGTATATCGTAATTTATTCCTAATTCTAGTCACAGTATTTAGACTAGCTTCACATTTTGGTATTGTCGGATAGATATTTCTTAATATATTTAATCAAGTCCATATGCTGTTCGAAGACAAGATTCGTTTTATCACATGGATATTATAAAGTATCCTAACATACACTGCCATTTAGATTTAGTGCTTTAGTTGTATAATCTTTGACTGTGATATTTATATTAAATTCGTGTATTAGAAATTATTGTATAATTGTATTGTATTGTATAAAGTGTATCGAGCTCCACTATTTCAAAATTTTAACTGTGTATAAACTGACTTCTTTCTGATCCCTTTTTAACCAATCGATTTGTTTTTTGCAATCCAAATATTTTCAGAGCCAGTTGTGTTATTTAAAATATCGAAATATAGGAATTTTATATAACAATGTCTTTTATTTACCTTTTCAATTTATATGAAGCGTAGTCAATTTTCATTGCCTTTCATTTTCAACAAAAAAAAAATCTTCGTACCAATATATATTTTTATCTTTCAATTGATCTATATGAACACCGGCTACAGCCGAGTGATTCGCAACTTACCCTGGAAAATCCCACGATCAATAAAAACTCAGTTCAATAATAAGAAACCATGGAACACCGTACCAAGGTCAAAGATTTAATTTGAATGGTTAGTGAGCTTCTTACACATTTTGATTAAATATTCTTTATTTGAAATATTTCTCATTAGGTAAGAAGTTATCTAGTTGGTCATAATAATTATTCAAATTATGAAGTTTATGATTTTATTAGTAGTCACCAGCGGCTTCTCTCGCGTTTTTGGGTGTGGGTTGTCATGTGTAGAGCAAAACAGTAGCCTACGTCCTTTCTTGGAGTTCAAGTTGGCTTCACATCAAATTTCATCAAATTCGATTCAGCGGCTTGGTCGTGAAACAGCCGAAGACAGACATACAGAGTTCCTATCACATTTATAATATCTATATAGATTCAAGTAAACATAACAGAATTTCTATTTAAATTAAGCCATGTCATTTTTATTGAAAACAAACAAAAGGAGTATAAAAGTCGAACAAAGACAGAAATGAATTAAATCTTAAGATTTATTGCCAAACGCTCTCAACTTGAAATCTCTCGTATTGTGGTTGCTGGAAATTGCATTTTCCTCATTGCATTCGACACGAACATTAATAAAAGTTGTCAACTAAGATTTCAAACGTTCGAAAACAAACTTCGAAGTTAGGTCATTTTTTTTAAATTATTTGTAATGCTTGAAGGAAATTTAATGTAAGTTGTGTTATTCTTCAATAATAGTCATTCGTCTTGGTTTATGGTTTGAAATCTATATATATATTTAGGTTTTGCATGATTTGCTTTGTGGTGTGAAAAACTGTTTATAGCAGATTGTAATTTGAAAGTATGTACCTATATATATTGCACAATATTTTGTTTGTCAAACCACAGAGGTCAATCAACTCAGCAACGGATATTTTCATTTAGATTAGGAGTAGGTTATTTCTCACTGGTAGAACAAAATACTTGTACCGACAGTACTGAAATGTTATAAATGTTATTATAATAGAAATGCGTTTTTTTAGCACGAGAATAAATAACAAAACAATAAATCTCAAACTTGTCAACATCAATACCTCTTTTCATGATTTGTGTGTTTCTGCAATAACGAATTAAAACTTATACTCATATCACGTGATAAGCGCCATGGATGATTATTATTTAATAGTAGAACGTCGCCATACTTTCAATACATTTCTCAGTGTTGTGCACTTATTGTTCAAAATTCAAGAAAACGTAGCTAGAATTATATACCAATTGGTAAGTAAAAAGTCTGATAAAACACGTAAGTTTGAAATAAATGATAGATAAAACAAAATAAAAACAAAACTGCAATCATAAGATATGTGCTGTGTATCTGCTCTCTTGTATAAATGAACACGTCCGTTATCAAATTTAGAGAGAATAAATTTATGTCCTCTGAAGTACCTTGAGCTAGTATATCTGTATGAATGTGTATTCCTTTAAATTAACCGAAACAAATTAATCCTTTATAAGATTATAAATTAACATAGTTAATTTTATTAACAAGTATTTAAAACGGGATATTTATTTAACAAAGATTTTTATATTATCCTTAATCTTATTAAATAACTCAAACAATGTAATGAATTTACAGAATTAGGATCAATACATTGGGTTTTGGGTTGAATCCCCGATTTGCAATCTTATGAGCTAATCTCGAACGAACAAAAAGATGTTGAAATGTAAACTCTATAAAGGATATTCGTGTAACAATGGTTAAAACAAAGAAGAGAAAAACACTTAAAATATATGAGTATAACTCTTTTAGGAAAGCTCCATTTTTAATCTTATTATAATAGCTGTTCGTTTGAAAATGTGTCTGATTGTGCTCTTGTTGTTTCCAATTTATTTAACAATCACCATTAAATTTGAAATTCATGGCTCCTGGTAAAGCGTCGTTTATACGACAATATCGAAGTCCTTAGTATTTATAGTTTCCATTATATTATTCTTAGAAATACATCCACACGGCTGAAGTCGTAGACAACTGCTTGACCATAAATACGATTAAATTATTATACGCAAGTTAGACTCGTTAAACGTCCTGCTATTTGCGAAATCTGTTAAATTAGAAATGTATTCCATTCTTTGGTAGCGTTATTGATACAATTGGGTTGTTCATAGGTTACGGTCGAAAATGCAAACACCATTTAGATCATTAAAGATTTTATTGTCAACATGTTCGAACACATTCCGAAAAAACAAGTGAGAAAACTGTCATAAAAAAAAAAAAAAACTAGATAGGTAAGTTACAATGGATATTATGAGAGAGATGAGACCTATTAAATTGCTATTTGCCTTATAACATTGCGTTTATAAAGACAGCTCTAATATTTGTCATGCACCATTGATGGGCTAAGGACTTCCCTTTTGATGAAAACCTTTGAAGCTTATTACAACTGGAAGCTCTGATGAGGCTTAGTGGATACAAATGTTACGGATTTTTTTGGGAATCCTCACTTTTTGGGTTTCCTCACAATGTATAATCCATTGTAAATGACGTTTGTGTCTGTAGTGTAAATATTGAAATATCTTTGCAAGAAACATATCACACATTGGCTTAGTACTGGTGAAGTGGTTTGGTTTCAAAATGATTTTAGCCCAGTTTGTTTGCCTATAAAAATCCATATAGAATATGTAATACATTCATTTCATATTAATATATGCCATAGAGGTAACATCTGAACTATCTAAAAGTATAATTTACAAAGATATTCATCGAGGAAACTATTTTTAACTTTAAAAGGTCAATCGTATACAATATAGATTAGTATTTCCATTGTTATCAAAATATTACAATAGTTTACTGAAACCTAAACAGTACATGTGTTTGTTTTTGAAGATCATTCAGAAACAATCGATTTCAGGAGAAACTTTACACTGAACTTTTACTGCCAAAGAAACCAATGGCATATTGTTTGGATGAAATAATATTAGTAATACCACTAATTAAGCTAAAAACTTGTGATAGCAATGAGAACGATAGTAGCCCAAAGATAAGGATCGTCTGGATCGATCTTGCGACTTTTTACATCGCTAAGCAACCCATAAACCATTCTATAGTATATATATATATTCATAGTCTATTTTTTTTATTTAAATTATTTTCGTATGTTGGAATTAATCTTCCAAATGTTTCTTTGACCTTCGTGAGAAAATTGTAACTTCCGCACTGCTAAGTGGAGTTGTCCAATTACTTTATAAACCATCTTTTCTTATTCAGAAGAAATCATGAAATATCAGCTTATGATGGTTTATATTTCACATTACAAATGCAAGTTTTGCACTTAATAAACTCAAAGGCGCTTTCAAGATTTGGAACATCTTCAATCCATATTTTTACCCAACAGTAAGTAAGTTCAGCTCGGCTCGGCGAGGAGCCAAGATAGTTTTTTAATTTTCATTAGTTTGTTTGACTCTAGTTTTGTCATGCTATAAATATGTTTAAGCTAAACTTCTTATAGTTTTCTTTTCTTTCATTTGCATTATATAATGTGCTATGTAATATTCTATTCATAAATCTTTATCTGCTCATAGGGATTGATTATTTGGTTCTATATAACTTTAACAATTAAATGTAATCTGAAATGTTATATCAAATCAAAAGGCATTATACTTAAAATTGAACGTGAGTAAAACCACCGCTATTTAAGGATAATTTGAAGCAGTTCTCTCATAAGAGATAATATTTAGTTATTCAAATTCACAAGACACATACATACAGTACAATAAAGCTGATCTTGTAGATACATTGTGACACATTTACAAAGTCGTAACCGATGCTGATAACATTGAAAATATTCAAATATATGTAAACGAAAATGCAAATAAATTGAAATCTTTCATCTTATAATTCTATTTTTGCTGTTGAAATTGTCATCGTAGCTACAATACTAAATAAGACAGCAAAAAATATACGATTTGTTATTATATTATTATTTTTTATTTTTATCTCAGTTGGCTCAATGGGTAGAACACGCGGGTGCCATTGCTTTTTTTATGTGAAGGAAAACCTTAAAAAGAAACCTTCTGGTGTTGGATGAAATTCTGCCTCGTATGAACATACCGACAAATATTGAAACGCCATGGAAACTGAGCAGCTATCTTTATAAGGGAAGCAAAAGTATTAACCAAGAAATGGGACATTTATTTGTTGTCACTCTTTTAATTGATATAAATGTTTGTCAAAAGACTTATCATAAATGCTGATAGTAAAATTGTCCTTCGGTTGTATTGTATGGTTTTGTTATGAACATACTATGACCTGGAGTATGACTTAAGCTGTTGTTATCGTAGTCGTTAAGCTTAGGAGACTTGGCAATATGTTAGACAAGATTATTAGAACATAACCATAACAATCAAATCCGTCTACAGCCACTTAAGCAATACAGCAATTCAACATACAAAAAATCATTCCGAGTTCAATCAATAAGACAAATCTAATCAAATATTAAGAAAATGCAATGCATATATTCCTCATTCGACTTTATCAGACACTAATCCATTAGACATATAAAATATTAAAAGAAGTCAATAAAATAGTAAGACAGGTAGACGTGACCCTATATTAGGGTGCAACCCTGCACTTTTACGTGCGAATAAAATGTTTATTAATGGTTCGTGCATTTACCAGAAGAGCGCAACTAACATTTTATGGAATGTTTCAAAGCATCTCTGGGTAAAGAAATTGAAATTATATCAAGTAGTAAATAACAAAATACACCAAATAGAATAGGGAGCATTATTAAAAATGAATTCGCAAAAACGAATTAATTTTATATGTTTTTTCATGTTTTTTTGTTTTAATTATAAATAAATTTACTTTATCATAAATAGATAATTTTTTGAATTACCTTGAAACATGGTAATTAAGTTTCATTTCTTTACTAGATGTCGCTCGCGGCTTCGTGTTTTAATGTTTGGTTGTCATATATTAGGCAAATAAGTAGCCTGGGGTGCATGTCAGTCGCCTCCTCGTGGCGCACCCTGGGCAACGGGGCCGGCTTGTGTGCTCGCCGGCCGCGGCTAAGACTGACGCGGAGGAAGGCCGCGAGGTCGCTCCTAGTACTTCTCCGAGCGCAGCGGAGTGGACTATGTGAGCGGCCCCGCTGGCATAGCGGAGGAGTGTACTATATGTACAATATGTATTATATGTATTTATGTAAATATTGTAAATAGTTGTGTAAATGTCAATATATATATATGTATATAGAACGGAGGGCTCTTTATGAGCGTCGAAGGAGGAGTGGTGGTCCACCATCTGATGCGTGGTGGTCCACCGTGTGGTGTGGAGATACACCGATGGTCGGCGGCGGAGCCTGTCATCTTATCCGCCGCCACCAGGGCGTCAGCATTGTTGGCGCCCAGCCTCCAGTGGCGGACTCGGGGGAGTCCGTCACGTTTACTGGACGGAGGCAACGGAGGAAGGCGCGCCCTTGGGCGCGCATTCAACGATTTGACCGCCTCACGGCGGTCGCCGCGGGGGGGCCGCGGAAGTATGCTCTAGCGTTCCCGTAGCCCCTCCATCACGCGGTACGGTGGAAACCCGAGGAGGTTTTAGTGGGTAGGACAGGGCCTTCTGCCCTGGCACGGGGCCCTTATGGCCCCGGTCGAGTCCCACATACCCGTCCCGGTCCCCCGGCCGGGCGGGAGGCGTAAATGCCTTTCCTCCTCGTAAAACAAAAAAAAAAAAAAAAAGGCAAATAAGTAGCCTATATCCTTTCTTGGAGCTTCATTCTTTTGTAGTTGTTTTTAGTTAGTTTGCTTCATTCAAAATTTCATCAAATTCGGTTCCAATGTTTGTTAGTGAAAGAGCGACAGTCGGTTAGACAGATGGAGTTAATTTCACATTTATATTATTGGTGTATTATTTTTTTTTTTATTCACAGACTAATTTTACAATTTATTAACATAAGAATTCATAACATTAGATGCTTAAATATATACAAATATGAACTAAAAGTAGTTACTGTATAAATCTTGACCGCGTGGATTGGTAGCAAAAATGCTAGCAGCATTTCCCCGTTGAATCGCAATTCCGATCTTCTAGGCAAAAAACGAACCAGCCCTCATGTCACCAGTGGAGGCAATGAGACGAGGTGTTATAGTTTTGGTGAAGTTTTTGCACCACTACTCCAAGGGCCAAACGTTTCGACAGCAAATGGAACAAAAAAGTAATTTGATATAATTGAAATTGGTATTGTTCATTTTAACCTGTTGTCCAAATAAATTGTAGGTATTAATTTACTAAGGAATCCTAAAATATCCGTAAGTATAGCCAGAGTTTCAGTTATTAATGTTTAATTATGTACTATTGTTATTTTTAGTAGCATATAGCCTCTTCCTTCAACGTTAACAAACTAAAACACAGACCGTTAATAAACTGGTTTAGAAACGTATCGAGTGACATAGCCGCTTACAATTAACCTGTCCTAATTAAACTCCTCTGAAATATACATTAATAAACATTTTGTAAGGGAAAATATTTTAATTGGTTTTATCTGATCCGTGGAAAATTGCTTAGCGATGAATAATTTATTCCGGGCGTGAAACGGTGGTCCAAATTTAATTGTTGTTGACGTTAAGACATAAATCTTGGCGAATCTGAGCGGAAGCAATTTACATAAATGCTGCCATCGCCGGTTTTATGTCTTCCTGTATTAGTATCTGAGATTTATAAGCTTGACTTGTTGATGTATTTCTTTATGAGAAAGTGAATCGTTGTGTAATCGTGATTTTTTTACTCCTTCAATCGATTAGCCAAAACACGTGCTTGTATAAATATTTGACCCATACGGTTCAACCTATACAATCTTTTTAAATAATGAGATACATACTACGGCAACATCAGCATCGAAGCAAGCGATCTGTCCGCCCGTTCTAAAATACCATTAGCACATTAGTACACGCTTAATTCCTTTTTTTCATGCTTTTATTTAAATATCCTTGTATCTTTAAACTACTGGTCCTGGAAGAATTTCGAATAGATAGATATGTTATTTAATTTTAAAATTAATTATCAATATTTTGCTACAAATTAATTATACCTACCTAAGCTAGTTCTAAGCTAGTTATGTTCCAATCTATTCTTGAAATTAGTAATTGATTGTCGTAGACTTACTGTATAAATGATCAAACTCGACAATTCCGTAGAATGTTTTAAGAGTTTATTCAGCGTAAAATATGAACGCAATTTAAAAATAATATGTAGTTTTTTCAACTATTATAACCATAAATAAATAAAAAAACACGGGAATATTACCTATTTAATCGTGAAAATCGCAGTAAAAACTAAAATCTAATTAGAAAAAGTTACCGAACACTATAACAGACGCATAAAACTTTGCTTTAATCAATGATCTCTCGGTTATTTTCGAACTATCGAGTTCTATTGGTAATCAAAATAACATCAGGATTACATAATAAATATTGATGAGACTTTTGAAGTATTTGACATTTACAGATCGAAGTGAAGTGGGGCGTAAACTTTCTGGTAAGTGAGGTCACAATTAGACGGAGCGCTTAATTACGAAATTCGTCGTAACAATGAGGCTTCGCTGTCCGTCTTTCATAGGATTCTTATCCGATGGGTAGACACAGTGTATGCTAAAAAGCGAGTAGCGATTTTATCAGTGGTATCTGTTTCATGTATTGAAGAGCCGAGATGGCCCAGTGGTGAGAATCCGTGCATCTTGACCGATGATTGCGGATTCAAACCCAGGCAAGCACCACTGAGTATTTACATGCTTAATTTGTGTTTAAAATTCATCTTGTGCTCGGCGGTGTAGAAAAATATCATGAAGAAACTTGCATGTGTCTAATTTCATAGAAATTCTGCCTCATGTGTATTGCACCATCCCGCGTTGGAACAGCGCGGTGGAAATGGTGGTTCCTAAACCTTCTCCTCAAATGGAGAGGTTTATTTCATGTATTGTTCTAATGTGCTCATAAACGGTTTCATACAAGCTGATAGTTTTATTTGTAAAAAACACAAATAATAAATAAATTCTTCACATTAATCACTAATAATATCACGTTTTTCTACAGACTTCAATACATAGTTCATTATATTATAAAAACGTAATAAATCTTCGAAGTCTATATTAAAGTTTATGTAATCGCTATCCGCTCAAGCCTGTGTAATAAAAACCTCTTCAGAAAGCATCTAACATAACTAAGGGTTGTTGTAATACGATACTCGTATTATCAAAATTAATTGTTACCGAACACGTTGCGATGGTTTACAGGTTAGGTCGAGGGCTGTGGTATTTGTTACTATGAAATATAACACTAGATACGTCTAGGTAATCCGTTTTTCGGGTAATATTGTGTGATATGAGAACAGAGTTTCACTATCGTAATATTTCTAGCATACCGATAACTTTGGTAATAAAAGTAAAATTAACACTTCTATATATCTGTGTAAATAACACAGTTATTCTTTTTACTTCCAAATTATTATTTTTCCTAGTTTAGAAATAGTTAACTTGAATTTTAAGATTTCATTAATTAGCTTTAAAATTCTCTTAGTGGAAACCTACTTTTCTTTAAACCTTATAATCAACTATGGTAAAGCTACAGTAAAAATTAGTTGTCAAAACTTCAAGTAACAAATCATATATACATTTGTACTACTTACGTGTACTTTTCGTATCGAAAAATATATCAAAACGCATTTACTTATAGATATAGTTATTACATTGTATTTTTTAGTCTATAAATTCAATTGGCAAATGCTCTCAATTATGTTATAAATGTCGTAATAATTTCAGTAACATTAATGTAGGTAATCATAATAACATACCACGTCAATAAATTTTAATTAAAACAATCTCAATTGCATCATAAAATACATATTTAAAGATGAAATAAAAACGATTAAAACACCTCGATCAGCTATCAAATTTAAATACCAAGTAACATTCTAGGTTGAATATGATTTACGACTATAATACAACTAATTACACGATAAACGATCGATAGAGCAATATCAAAAACGCGTTTCTTAAATCGAAAATGCTGTTATTTTAATAACGTTAAATTGCTAAACTGATAGAATAAACACAAAATTGCTTTTTAATAAACGCCCTCATGGGCGTTGCAGCGAAACCCTATTATTATGTATCGGTTTTATTTTGTTATGGTCATTTAATTCCGACAACATAACAACGTTAATGTAAAAGATGGACCATAAAATTTTACAGGAGACGAATATATGGCGCGAATTTTGTCAAAAATGTAATTGATGTATGTAATGTTGCGTTGTTTATAACTTTCCTCTCGCAAGCCTTTTTTCCTTTTTTTTAACTTGGCAATGTTTTTTTTTTTTTTATTAATTACTACAATCTCAGAGTTGTTATTTAAAAACTGCCTTCTATAGCTACTGAGGTTTACACTACAAAAAATGTTTTTATCCTGTAAATATTGTTTCAATCTAATTATTATTGTCTGCTAATTGTTATAAAGAATTTGTATGTATTTATTTCGCGATAATAATTGGATAAAACAACCGCAAATTAATTGTTACGCAGTCCTCTATAAAATTTTAAAGAAGTAGTTAATACTTTAGTTCATTTCCAAATTACTTTTTAAATTGGCCGTTAAATAATCGACTTTTGAAATTGTATGAATAATTTGAGAATTCAACGATAAACAGCACGGAACGTTAAGAAATATTTACAATGTTTCATTTATATTGAAGTTTTAATAAAACCCAAATACGATTTACGATGCCATTAATGTTTTTCATTGCAGTCTGCGTCTAGAAAAAGGATCTTTTATAATCCTTAAATTACAACCAATAAAAGGGATATTCAATTAATAAATGTCGCAAGCGTTTAAAACGTTTTATTTATTTTTTGAAATAGCGTACATTTCTTTGAATAACATGATATAATTTTAAGTTTATGTGGCATTAAGGGCTGCCTTGAACTTTTTACAGAATGCAAGTCGTATTTCTTTTTATCAGAAGTAAAGACGAGTAACAAATTATCACTTAAAGATACCGTCGCGGCCGCCTCTTATCTACAACTCGCCCACATTCGAAGTTACGGCTCGCTATTATCTCTCAAACATTCGTTTCGCTCAAAATAAACTGCTCGACAATCCTTACCTTATCTGCTTTGAAATATTTTAAATTGAATTTAACAAAAATTAGAATGCAATATTCGTTAGGTCAAACAATACTGCGTGAGACCAAATAAAGGATATGCGTAGATCGTTCCCGAAAGTATTCAGTTAGTGGACGGGACTGAAATATCGTTCGCAAAAAGAGAATGCGACATCAAAGCATTCGAGAGATCTTGCCAGTGCGACGTGATATGGTTTAGAAATAACCACAGTAGTCGGTACACGAGCTGTCGACGCGGAGACAGTTCTGGTTTTCGCCCACGAAGCAATGTTCGCGCAGAACTGATGGTGATATATTTTCATCCGATCTATTCTATTCCTTTGCCTTTTGCCTCATTATTATAATTCGTTAGCAAATTTAAAACGAATAAAAGTCGTAGATTTGGACTGAATAAGAATATGCATAATGCTTATGTAGAGCTAATTCCAACCAAAGTATGGTAGGTATAAAATGTAAGAATAATATTTGTAAACGCTGATCATTAGTCAAATAAGAAGGTTGTAATGTAAAATCATTTCGTGTTCCTTCGCGGGTATATTACAAGACTTGTTTTAATTTAGTCAAGTTGCTCCGTGCATATAAATGCGTTGTGGTTGCGCTATTGACGCCCTTTCCGAAATAATTACACGTTAGCAGTTCCGAAAATTACGAGTTCCCCTAGGTACGCGTTACGAGTGGGAATGGCTCGTTAAACTTGATGAGCGTCGCTGTTTCGCCGCCTTGTACAGTATCCCACACAAACAGGTAAATAATACATTGGAATATAATCCTTATTTTAATGCGTATAAGAATGAGCGAATTGCGCTTGTTTAAAATCGTAGCTTTCTGTAGTTATTCTTCCTACACCGTAAAACAAGTTTCGATCCTTGCGAAACGCCGCTGTCAGCGCGTTACCTTACCAAATTGCTATCAAGAGCAAGTATCGAGTCACCATCTACACAATATAAAACCGAGTGATAGTTTGATATGACCTTTTTGATACTAAAGCGTTCTCTATGATTTGCTTCACACACACATATACAGAAACAGCAATATAATACAATATTTATTTATATTCCAATGGATTATTTACGTTAAAATGTAAAGGAAAGATATGGAAGTGTCTTCGTCAAAGTTAGTGACATAATAAATGTGGAATCAAAATATCACTGTCGGCAAGCGATGCAAGGCAGGATCTCACCGTTGCCGCTAATTATATCTTACCGTAACGTTCTACACTGAGACATTAAAATTAACTATACCATCCGTTTGATCTTTCCATTAGAGCATCACTATAAATAATCTATTAAAACGACTTAGCAGTAGGTATGAGTCAATACTGTTCAAAAACAAGTCTTTGACAACGGTTGGATGTACTTTTTTTTAATTCCATTGATGAATACGTTTCAGTTAATTTATGCGTTTCAAAATTCCATTACTGTTTAGTTTAGTCAGAAATTATTTTGCAAAGTCTAAGGACTTTAAGAATACATAGAACAACATTCATATTATGTACGCATGGTAGGTTAATATATTGAAGGGTATTTATTTATGTTTATATTTATTTATTTTAAACTTTAAACATTAAAATATAGTATAAAAATTGGCTTAATGTTGTATAATAGCTAACCTAGGAAATTAACAAAGACTATGCTTGTGAAAGAAATTACCAAAAAATATTTGTTCTTGTAATGTTTTCTATTATTATTTGGTATAATAAGTCAAGGTCAGTAATATAATTTTTTATAGATACTACAAATAACATATTATTATAAAATAATCTTACCCTTTGAATCTACGTTACGTAGCAGTGATCCTAATTTGTTCTATAATAATAAAAAATATTTATGTATGTAATTATTATTAATTAAGAAAGCCCAAGGCAAACCATGATACCAGGTTATCAGTAATTTTGTGTGGGTATTCCGGTGCAGTTAGCGCGGATGAATCCCACATATCCTCCCACTTAATGTTAGAAAGGCATAAGCGCGGTTTTCCAATGAAAAAAAATGTATATATTTATAAAACGTTCTAAGTCAATGGATATTATAAGTAAAGTCTAAATAAGGTTTTCTCATTGTTATTAATATATATATATTAAGTGTAAACTATTGTTTAGCACGGTTATGTCGTTTTTGACACTGATTCTGGTCAAAAAGGGTAATAAAATATAAAACCACTACATATATACAATTGACTTACTTTTGCTAGCTGTAAACATTCATTAGTCGACGTCACTTAGCACTTCATTTTAAAAGGATTAAAGGACGTATACTTATATAATTTTTAATTGATTGTACATTTTGTTACAATTTTTTTTAAGATGACATGCATTTAAACCTAGAGTACCATATCAATCTGACATACGGTAGACTTAGAATATTACGTCATTGTTTAGTGTACCGATAATAATGTACGCCTTTCTCAAATAATATCATAACAGACAAAGCTCTGTTAGAGTTTTATTATATAAAAGGTATTCTTTGTAAACTTTAAGAACCGCACTAGGAATACAATGCTGTACGTACGGTACGATACGATAGTAATAGTTACCATTGTTTAGCGGATTGGCATTTCGCACACGCTTGAAATATTTCTACTTTCGAATCCGCGAAGTCGTGTAACATTTCGGAATAGTCTTAATAAATTGGAGATAAAATTGCGAGAGGAATGGAGCGGACCGCAAGGGGGAACAAAAAGTCGACGAGAGACGTTTGTCTGCTCCAAGATAAAAGTCGCGTCGCATTGTTCTACAAATGGTGGATAAAACAAAGGTTGCACAGAGTAGTATAACCAGTAATTAATAACATTCATTCGCAGAAATCACAACGCAAACAAATATACCGGGCGCTGAGATATTTTATCACCAACTGTCATATTCATAAATGCATTTTAATATCAATAATTTTGCGAATGTTCACATGACGGAAGTGCGTAGTTATAGGCGAAGACTGAAGGCTAATTATAAAGTTAGTACGTGAGTATGTGAGTAAGTTGGTCAATACTTGTAAACTGTATGATCAGTACCTAATAGTTATATCTTAGCAAGTTTTTTATTTTAGCTTTATTTTCGTTTTCTAAAAAAAATCAGTGCGTTTTTTTATGAGATTTGCTTTTGAGATAAAAATATTTATATGTAATCAATTTAAATAATATCTCCTCGTTAGTCACCTTGTAATTAGATCCCTAGTTCTTGTTATCATATCGAAGTAAAAAAGTTATAAACTTTGTTTAATTTTGACAGCTGACAAAAAGTAGTTGCGCCTGAACTCTCGTTTTAGTTTATGAGATTTTATCTGGGTTCGTATCTCACTTTTGTACTATGATATCTACTGTACAATTAGCTGGTCTCGGTTGGGTCTACATAGAATTGTGTATATGCATTCATGGACATAGATTGCGATACGAAGATAACCAACCATCTTTAGATGTATTCGAATTTTAAATACATGATATTTTTCAGTAAAAACTCTTTAATCAGGTCATTTAGTAGTAAATAAAATAAAAAAAGAATAAGTATGTAATTTTAAGTCGTGTTGGCTCTTCGTTTTACTACTCTACAACACGCGTCGAAGCCTGAGACTAATAAAAGTCGAGTGCTACGCTTTTGCGGAGCTAACTACGCTGTTAAGAAGCCTGTCGAACTTTCATGGCCAATTTGCTAGCATGGTCTCGATTGTTAGACCATAACGTCAATTACTATGCGAGTATGGTGTGCTAACCAAATCGTCGAGGGCAGAACTGCCCACTCGAATATCGGGTGGGCGAATTAGAATTCTATGGAGCAAAAGCTGTTAACTTTTATGAAAGTAATCTCCATCGTTTGAAGTGTGTTATCAAGCTTGCGCAATTTCATTTCTATTAGCAGATTAAATTTAATTTTGTACTGATTTGAAGATAAAAGTATTTCATTAGCATTTTTTATGATCAAAGGATCAAGAGATTTAATGCTATAAAACCGTTTAATATTTTCGATCTTTGAAAAGTACGTTCTAAAACATTGAAACTGTTTATTGCTTGAAATGTTATTATTTAAGTTAGCCGGAGGAAACTTCGTTCGAACGCATGCCGGTGAATATTAAAGTCATGTTAGTATTTTCACGATCATTTGTTATTTCAGGCCCTTTACCGAGTCAGGTACAACATATTCAAATAAGCAAATAAAATCTTTAGAGGGTTTACTCTCGTAGGTGGTCTGTATATTCTCACTTGAAATTCACATTATGCATGTCCGTCACGTGACATGCTCACATCTTGTTTATTGTCGACTATTATTCGTATTAATCCCCAGCCTGACATTTTTGTCCTCTGTTTGACCCAGTTCCGAGAGAATGTCAGGAAAAATGTGTAGGAAAAAGGCCGCGTATCACTAATGTGGCGATACTATTAATCATGTTTGCACAATGCGTGTCAGCGGAGTTACATGGGGTTACAGAGGGATAGCTTGAACTTATTACGGGCTAAAATTGGATGAACAGGTTACGTTATTGTTAAAGGAATATTTTATTTATTAGAGTAGCTTTCTTTCACTCGGATTTATTTGCGGGTCATTTTTGTTTTGGAAACTAATATTATATATTACGTAACTTCATATTTTTAGTTATAGCATAGTTCATCCGATTAGTGCGTTTTTATTTTTTTCATTATCTTAGTGTAGGCACTTGTTCTCTTGATACTTTTATTCTAAGACGTATAAAATGTGTGTAACTTATATGTTATGTTATATATAAGGATAGTTAACTTAGTTATACATATATGTAATAGGTGACATCCCGAATTCGTACGGATGAAAGTGATGAAACACGAACTTCGTTTCCAGTACCACCTATAGCATCAGGTCGAACATTAAACACATAATCAACAATATCGGTCCAGTCGATAATATTATCTGTGAAGAATTATGTGTCATTATATATATAATGAAATTTCGAGTTCTTAATATAAATATGAAAGAGAAATTAATTAAGCAATATTTAATATGATGGCTAGTTATACTAACAAAATTTATTCACTCAGAATGAAAGACGCTAAAGTTTATCAGTTATACAAGTCATTGAATAGCATGTCGCGTATTATGCTGTAATGTATGTATATCTAGTGCGTTACAACGCATTACGAATGCTGACACATAAAACGCTCTTAGTGAACGACTGAGGGTAAAGGTACAAATGTAAAACAGCACATTATGCGTGTCACAGCGGGTCGGCGCTCGCTACACCGCGACAGCTCAATTATACGCGCCTAAAATAACAGTTTGGTCTTGGGTGGTCGGTACCGAGAATAGTGCGTTTTAAATTGTAAAGCGCTTCTGCTTTAGTTGACGGAACACAGCTAACATCGACGATAGACGACGTGGTTATTGCAGTAATTGAAATTGTTGTAAATAAATTTTTTTTTAAGTAACGATTTATCTTCTATACATCTAATAAAATTGGAGTCTATTTGTAATATTAAAATAGCACTTTTTTACTCAATGCATATGTATTTATACATAGTACATATACCAAAATAACATTTTTTCTGTCTGTCTGTTTGTTCCGGCTAATCTCTCGAACGGCTGGACCGCTTTTGACAGGACTTTCACTGGCAGATAACTGATATAATATGGAGTAAGTTAGGCTACAATAATATTTTTCTTACTATTTTTTTTTGGGCACAGCTAGTTTGAATTATATTTTTTACGTAGCTTACGACTTATTATTCCACAATTTATTAGTTCTTTATATAGCTGTGTACCATGTTGATTGATGCAAGGGGAACCTGACGCCATATTGGTAATATCCTGTCGTGATACATACAATATTTTAGATCCCTTTTTTGGCGAATGAAAATTATTGCAATTTTTATAGCGACAATATCTATGGGCGATGGTTACCAACCACTTTGCCTGCCTGTAGTAAAACCTATACTAATATTATAAATTTCAAACGTTATTTTTTTTTAATCAACCGTTAAAACAGAAAATGTTTATAGAACATATGAATTGAAAATATTGTTAAATTTGAGTAACTCTGTCTGTCTGTGTGTCAGTCACACTTTCAAATCAAAATCAAATCGAAATAAACTTTATTCAAGAAGGTTTTTAAAAGCACTTTTGAATCGTCATTTTACAATTAAGTGAAGCTACCACCGGTTCGGAAAGCAGATTCAACCGAGAAGAACCGGCAAGAAACTCAGTAGTTACTCTTTTTTAACATTTAAAAAATTCATAGTCGTTTTAGTTAAATAAAATTATTTAAATTAATATAACCTGCTTGGAAGTCAACAGGTATTAACTCCACGCTTTTTTATCATCTATAAAATCTTGTATCGTATATCGTATGTATAATCATATGCTCTTTCTACCAATGTATTTTTTACAAACGACTTAAATTTACAAACGGCAAAGTTAAAAAAATGTCTGCGAAACTTCATTATAGAAACGGATACCCTGCCCCAAGAAGGATTTATTGACTGCGGAGTCGGAAACTTGGCGTTATAAGCTTATCCTCACTCCTAGTGTACATACAATGATTATCACTGATTTTATCGAAGTGATCAATGTTACTGTGAATGTACATAATATTGTTGTAGTTATATAATAGGTATGAAGCAAACTTGAAATCCAAGCAAGGACTAAGGAAGGACCCCTAAAACGTGAGCAAAAACACGGGCGACAACTAGTAATACATACTTCATTTTAAAAATAGTAATCAAATACCAGATTACATTTAATTAACCGTCCACTTACAATTGTCAAATGGGTCACGTGGTGAATGCCACCACTGTCTAAAAAAAAAAACAAAGTAACAGCCTGTCAATTACCCACTGCTTGGCTAAGGCGTCCTCTCCTATTAAAGGAGAGAGTTTGGAACATATACCACCACGCTGTTCGAATGCGGGTTGGTGGAATGCACATGTGGCAGAATTTCGATGTAATTCACATGCAGGTTTCCTCACGATGTTTTCCTTTACTGCCGAGCATGAGATGAATTATAAACACAAATTAAGCACATAGATATAGTGGTGCTTGCCTAGGTTTGAACCCGAAATCATCGGTTTAGATGGACGTTCTAACCTCTGGGCCATCTCGACACCACTGTCTATATGTATGAAATCGTTACCATTTCTTACATAAGCAATGCGCCACCAACCTTGAATAGTGAGATGTATCGTTGCATGTACCCGTAGTTACATTGTGTCACCCTTGAGAGTGGTAACTACCCTAACTGTTTTTAATTGCTCAATACTCTATTTACTAGTAATATAGAAGACAAAAATAATTAAAGTTTATTTATTAATTAAATGAAATAACTTAGGAATATATTTTGTCATCTTGGCCAATGTTATTTATTGGAAACCCAACTTAATTGAATATAATTGCTAAGCGATGTCAGTAAATTACTAAGGCAAGTACTTGCGATTTATTGTATTGTAGCTGTAGTAATAATTAGTCAACTGACACTATATTGTAGATTTAGATTAATATACGTTAAGTAATGGAACAACCTGGATATGGCCCTAATCGTTTTAATCTTTAAATATGAGGTTTGGATTTAAAGCTGTTTTGACCAAACTAGTTCTTTACCATTTAAACCATTTATTTTGCTACACACATACATTACATAGATTATACAGAAAAAAATAAATAAATTTAAAGAACACAATGTAGGTAGCAAGGGGTTCATCTCAGTGTAAGCTGTGCAAATGCACAGCACTGATTTTCAGATGGCCCCTGACTATTGGGTAAACATAAACAAATGAAAATAAATAAATAAAATTATAAGAACAAAAAACGAAAATTAAAAGCCCTTATACTAAAAAAAAGAAACATATTACACAAAAATACAGACGAATTGATAACCTCCTCCTTTTGGAAGTCGGTTGAAAAAGAAAAACATCACAAGGAACTTAGACTTAAGATAGACAGACAGACAGATAGACTTAGACATAAGACATTAATAAATAAAATTTTAACAAAAAGAAAAACCGACTTCAAACAAAACAGTATTTTAAAACAAATTAAAATGCACTAAAAACAAATAAAAATAATTGCATATTTAACACATTTTTGAGAGTCCTCCTAGGTAAAATGAAATGAAAAATATTAGACTACTTAAAAGTCGATTTACGATTATATAACGTAGTTATAGTTATTGTTATATTTGGAGCCGGTGTCAGCCACAGGCACACGCTTCAACAATCAAAAGAAAGAAGCGATACGAGCCTCTTGATTGACCCAGTATAATATCGTATAAAAGGTAATTTGTAAGAAACATTTCTTAAAGTATTCTCGTATGGTTTTTTGATAGGTATAGTATATCCATATCCATATCCATCCATTTAGACTTATAGCGAGCTTATAGCGAGCTTAGAGCTATAAGCATAAGAGGGGTGTTATAAGTTTGACGTGTCTGTCTGTCTGTCTGTCTGTCTGTCTGTGTGTCTGTCTGTCTGTGGCATCATAGCTCCCGAACGAATGAACCGATTTCAATTTAGTTTTTTTTGTATTATAGGTGTTTTACGGGCGAGTGTTCTTAGACATGTTTGATGAAAATCGGTTTAGCCGTTTAAAAGTTATGGGGGGTTAAAGTGGGGAAGAAAAACCGAATGTCTGCAAATATGCTCAATTGGGGTATCAAATGAAATGTTATGACTTGTACATCACAAAAAACATTAATTAATAATTAAATAAAATTATTAGATAAAAAAAATAATTAAGAAACAAAAAAAAATAATTAGTAACTAAAATAAAAAAGAACAAGATTGACCTTAAAATGTAATCTTAACTTATATGTTTTAAATCAACAAGAACCAACGTATTTACAACTTAACCAGAGATATTATAGGGATGCTTACCTTTAAAAAGTATAAAATAAAAAATTATTAACCTACCGCACCTAATTAATTAGTGTCACATGCTTACCTATCTCATCTTTTATATAACACTTAATATTATTTTGTACAATAGCGCTCGGTCCCCCAACGCGAATTTTTTTTTTTTAATATTAATACATACTTATGCATATAGGTACTTTAGGATTAATTTTCTTTTATTATTTTTTACTTTTTAAAGGTAGCTTATGTTTTTTGTGGCGGGGGTTTCTGAAATTTTTAATTTAATTTTTTAAGTGAAGCTGATGTAGACTAACATTATTTTATTAATATGGATAGATTAAGCGTGCCGTTTATATGAATCAGAAACTACTTCAGGGACAATTTTAAAAGAAACTTTCGAATAAAGCAAAAATAGACTTTCGAAAATGCGGCTTTAATACGTCATGCGGCATAAACTACAAGGTACCACCCTCGAATGAGCTGTAATCGACCTCAGTAAAAAAACTTTGCAAAAGAGCTATTTGTATGCTATGTCGTACATCATATGACATCACATCATATACACAAAATTTGATTAAAGACAGAAAGAAATTCTGCCCCAAATCGCACCCTAACTGTAAGCCGTTTAGGAGTTCCGTCAATACATAGTATAAAACAAAGTCGCTTTCTCTGTCCCTATATCTTTAAAACTACGCAACGGATTTTGATGTAGTTTAATAGATAGTGTAATTCAAGGGGAAGGTTTCTGTATATAATAAATGAACAATATAGTAAAGAAACACTGACAATTTTAGAAGTTTGCAATGTGATGTCGTAAATAAACAAATTCTTTAGTATATTTAGTATCAGTATTGCACCCGTGAGAAGTCGGGGCGGGTCGCTAGTTGATTATAATATTCGATTATGACAATTACATGAACATAACCACGTTCCAGAAGGTGATTCAAATATCCAAGTAACCCATAAATAAAAGATTCGACCGAGTATTGCTAACGTGCTCCCCAGAATTGTTCCGTTCCCTCCCGTTCCCTTAATTTGTCATGGATCCTGTGCTCAGAACCTTACCAAACTTTCACCAAACTACCCTTAAAGTATATCCTTTATAATAAAAAAAGAATAATCAAAATTGGTTAACGTGATTTTGATTTATTCACCTATTTGTCGCGCATATACATAATGCAAATTTAAGACTTATGTCGTTTTCATACGGATACCATCATCGGAAAAAAAAAAAAAAAAATGGGACCCCACGGGAAGCACTACCTTTCAAACAAAAAAAAATTATCAAAATCGGTCCACCCAGTAAAAAGTTATGAGGTAACAAACATAAAAAAAAAAAATACAGACGAATTGATAACCTCCTCCTTTTGGAAGTCGGTTGAAAATGAATATGATGAATACTAAGTCTATGAGGTAGTATGACTGACACTATATGTGGAGGTTGGTACTCTGACTTTTGTTTATTTAAAAATAATACCGTCAAGTGTTTTTTCCAAGTTTTTAAGTTTTTATTAGAATAAGAACTAATTTGGTAATACAATAACAACTCAATGAACATGTGTTACTCACTGTGGCTTAAGAATAGCAGTTCTTGATATGAAAGTGAGGTCACTTCATGGTAAGCTGAAATAAAAAATCAGACGCACACGTGATCCAAAATAAGCGGTACCTATATTGTATTAATCAATATTCGAATTCAACCTATATGTGACTCATTTTCATTAGAGACATGTAACTTCACGATATTTTCCTACATTTCCGAGCAGAGAAACAAACGAACTGTCTAAAATCAATATATTGAAGTTATATCAAACTAAAATTGGTAACAACAATTATTGTATCGTGTTACAAAATAACAATATTTAAGTCGCAATATTACAAACTAAAATTTCGAGCATGACAAACAATTTTGTAGCAAATGGAATTCAGCAGATATAACGACGTGTTGTTAACCGAAAATCTCAGTTAACTGCAATGTAATCCCAACACGCGATTGTAGATCTCACTCGCTCGTGTTTGAAATTTATTTGGCAAAGCTACAATAAAATTGGTTAGCTGGCAATTAGCAATGAACGATTCGAGCCAGAGGGACTATGGTATTATAATTTGAAATAATCATTACTAATTTTGTATGTAGATTCTGATCATAAATGCTATTGGCTTTTTAGATACACCATTTATAATGAATTTAATGTTCATGCTTTTACTATTTGTTGAACAATAATCAATATTTATTATTGTTTTGTTTTATTTATAAATGACTCCATTGTCACAAAACATTTTTAGTTTTTACTTCGGGCTTCGTGCAATCCCGTCTGAGTAGGTACCACCCACTCATCAGATATACTACCCCCAAACAACAGTATTTAGTATTGTTGTGTTCCCGTTTGAAGAGCGAACGAGCCAGTGTAACTACTGGCACAAGGGATAAGGGACATAACATCTTAGTTCCCAAGGATGTAGGCGCATTGGCGATGAAAAAAATGGTTAATGTTTCTTACCAATACCTATATTACCATTTTCTATGAGCGGTGGTTACCACTTACCTTCAGCTGGCCCATTTGCTCGTCCATCAATCAATAGAATAAAAAAAAATCATGGCTTAAAAAATATGTGCAGTACACAAATGCGTAACACTAAATAGAAGTAATCTTTGTACAATTGATTTTGCATGAAAATAGTGTTACTTATTAAAAATATTTTATATAGATTATCAGCAATGTCCTCTCTCAAATGCGGTTGTTGACTAAAACAAAGATAAAAAGCAAAATAAAAGAATAGGCGCCTTATTCTATGTACATTTAATCTATTGATTCAAAAACGAATTAAGCGATTCAAGTAAGCAAGAAAGCTACGTCAAGCGTCACGGTCGAGACGGGCTTCCTGTCCTCGTCGCGGTGTTTGTTTAATTTTCGAAGTGTTTGTTCAGTCGACAAAAAACTCGCCGTGAACGCAAACCGATGCAAGTCACGCGCATCATGAATTTTTGATGTGTTTTCTCAGTCAACAAGGGATTTCAATTCACTTTCGATTTCTAATTCTTATTGGTAATCATTGGATTTGCTCGCGACTTTCACGTGTACTTTTGATTTTATAACACAAATATACCTTATAAAAATGCATACAAACTTAAGACCCTCGAGTTATTAATATGGAAATATTATATTTAAATAAAAAATCATCAATAGAATTCTAAGTACTACAAAAGCAAATGATTAAAAAAAGTCAATGAAATGTTAATGAAAATGTTAGAACTGAAATAACCTAATGGATAGAATACGTATTTTACTATATCGCAGTTTCTAATAAAGACAAGCACTATTAAGTTTTCATGCTTTTCGAGTATTTGTAATTGATGGCGTGACGGACGATGCACAAAGGCATTGTGAACCTGGAGATTTAAGATGAAATACTGTTACAAAAAAATATATAAACTAACCACTAGGGATGTTTATAAACTCTTATGTTTATTTTGTATCGAAAAAATGTCTCGATCAATTTATTTATACAAAAAGCATACAGACAGCTGTATGTGTATTTTTTATAAATAAAACAAAAATTTTATACGCATTTTTATTTCGAAAGTACAATTAAAAAATAAATAATACAAGTACGAGTATATTTGTTTTGTCATTGAAATAATTTTCGATAATTTATTCTCAGAATTGTGAATGTTGAATGTTTGTTTTCTAACGTCAGATATCCGCATAATGACATACATTTATTGATAGTGATGAATGTATAAATTAATTTTAATTGAAAATGTGTTGTCGCATCTTTACAAATATTATTATTGTAATTAATAGGTTTATTGTGTAATTATGTAGTGTTATTGGATTTCAATAATTTTCGGTATTTAGTGAATAACGCGCGATTGCAATTTCTATTTAGAGATTGTATTGTAGTACTGTATACTGATATAAGGCCTAGGCCCTGAATAAATATATTTGAAATACGTTAAGTGGAAATTACATTATTCCCAGCAAGAATACTACTTATGAAATATTTCAAAAATAATTGTAACTATTTTCAAACTTAATTCGAATAAAACACAAGTTTTTGTCAATTACCGTCTTTGGTAATATATATGTATAAGGTTGTGTTTCAAATATTAAATATAGAAAATCTATGGAGTTCAAAATCTTAAAATTACAATTATATATTATACTACTGTACATACACATCTTAAGACAGTTGTAATTAACTAGAGTGTTTTATTATTTATTTAAATTCTGTCAAAATTAGTACTCGATAATATTATGTTATATATTATGCCTAGCAAAGCGGGTGATTTAGCCGGTCTATAATTAATTATAATGTTTAATGCAACATCATTCAGTTTAGATATAATAATCATCACATCCATAGCAACAAATCAAGTGAGATAGAACAGCAATAACCAAAATAAATTAATATTTGGTCAAAACATTTCACATGAATTCGTTCCGAATTTTAGGCACAAAGCTCGTTGTTGGACACAACTAATTAACGATTTCACAGAACCGCAATTCGATGCAAGTAATAAAATAATTTAGCTAAACAAATCGACAGCGCTCCGACGCGTGGGTTATAAAATAAAGTTAGAATCGTTCGAATGCACTGTCGCTACGGGATTTATATGTAATACGTTTCAGGATTAACACTAGCTATAAAAACAGGTATGCGTTGTTTTATTATTTTTATTTATAGAAAGTGATGCAAGTGAACGCTTATGGAATACACTCAATATAAAAAGCAACAGCCTCTAAATTTTTCACAGGGCCTCCTCTCCCTTTGAGAAAAAGGTTTGGAAGAACATATTGCACCACGCTATTCCAATCCGGTTAGTGGAATACATATGTGGCAGAATTTCTAAGAAATTTGACACATGCAGTTTTCCACACGATGCTTCCCTTCAGCGCCGAGCACAAGAAGAATTATACTATAAGTTAAGCAAATGAAAATTTAGTGGTACTTGGGTTTGAACGCGCTATCATCGGTTAAGATGCACGCGTTCTAACCACTGAGCCAAATATAATATAGAGTAATTAAATTAGAGTATCATTGTAGCATACCATTTTCAGTATTTCACTATTCTAAATTAATTATAACAGAATATTACTAGTATCTACGATATGTTAATGAAATTGTATGGTCATAGTAGGTAAGCTTTGTGCTGGAGTATTTATAATTCGAAATCAATACAGCTCAAATAGAACAATAAAACTACAATCAATTCTCCAATAAAATATTCGCACTGTTTCCTGTTTTTGAATAATGACCGTCTATATTGAAAATTTTACTAACAAAGTAAATAAAACTATGAGAACAAAGAAAATATGCAATTTCATTCACTATTTATACATAAGTATTTATATTTTTTCAAGTGAAATAAATTCATTGTTTTAAGTGTAATTTATAACAAATTTACTTGTATAACATTCATATTTATATTGTTTTAATTGCAATAAATTATTGACGATATTAAAGTCTAATTTTTAACAAAAATTACACGACACTCTTGGTAGATTTGAAATATCGAAATAGATAATTGAAAGTATTTGTAGGTAAAAATTAGAAAATATAAAATATAGAGAGTGGTGATGTAGAGGGGTAAGGTGATGTAAGGGAACGGCATGGGGTGTTGTGTCACGGCTACGAATCGGTCTTAACCCCAAGGCTTGGTGTTTTACATCAAAAAATAACTCACAGCGCAAAAAACCCTTAGGCAACAAAATAGAATTTTAACTGCTATACGATTGTAAACGTAATTTACAACAGCACGATGTTTTATACATCTATTAATACCCAAGTTCCATAAAAGTTCCGTAAATTTCTATTGGATCGGTCAGTTCTGGGACTGATCGCTCATCCAGCTGTATTTATAGCTCTTTGATTTATTTTGTTATCTCTTTATTGCTCGACTAACGACAAGCATTCTACTTGGAAGATTAATCACTCCCGTCGACGTGATTTAGCAGAGCAACTGATATTTAATGTGTGCTATTTAGAAACAATACGCCTCGTTTTATATTTACGTTCTCTTCTTAATAACTTAAAATCCAATAACCTAGAATCCGATAAGTCATCATTCTAATCATTAAATAGTATAAAACAAAGTCGCTTACCTCTGTCTATCCCTAGATCTTTCAAATTGGTAGAGTGATTCGAATGGAAGGTTTTTGCATATGATATGTACATGGACAAGAGTTGAGATGGCCCAGTGGTTAGAACGCGTGCATCTTAACCGATGATTGCGGGTTCAAACCCAGGGAAGCACCGCTGTCTCATGTGCTTAATTTGTCTTTATAATTCATCTCGTGCTCAGCGGTGAAGGAAAACATCATGAGGAAACCTGCATGTGACAAATTTCGTAGAAATTCTGCCACTTGTGTATTCCACCAACCCGCATTGGAACAGCGTGGTGCGTTCTCCTCAAAAGGAGAGGAGGTCTTTAGCCCAGCAGTGGAAAATTACAGGCTGTTGTTGTTGTTGTACTTGGACAATATCGAAAAGAAACAATAAAAAGTCTGCATTATATTTAGTATCAGCTTTGCACCCCTGCGAAACCGGGGCGGGTCACTAGTGAATAAGGAGTGAGTTGATACGACACTGACAATCCGCTGACAGATGAGATTAATAATTATTTTAAAATTTACATAAATGTCAATTTTACCGCTTCATTATATGAACAGATAATAAAATAAAATGAAACAATTTCAATTTCATTTCAAAGAAATAAAATATTCAGTCTGATTCAACCTTAGCGAGTTTTAATTAATTCTCAGACTGTTTGCTTAAAAGCTAGTTGCTTGTGGAACGAAATATACATTACAGTAAGAACTTTGTAATAATTTTGTATGTTTTCAGGTTTTATTACAGATTTTACGTAGTCTAGACTCGTAATCAAATATACAAAGGGAAATATAAAAAAAATAAAGTCTTAATAATCATACTACGTGAGTAGTAAAAATATAAGAAATATAATTTTATGCATTTGATAATGCGAGGTTTAATTTAAAGAACGAATATAAGTGTCAAATCAAAATAAACTTTATTCAAGTATGCTTTTGAATTGTCATTTGACAATTAAGTAAAACTGGGTTCGGAATGTAGATTCTACCGAGAAAAAACGACAAGAAACTCAGTAGTTACTCTTTTTCAATACTAAAAAAATACAGTCATATTAGTTAAATACAATTATTTTTGTATGTAATGTATCCTGCCTGGAAGCAACAGGTATTAACTTCGCGCTTTTTTATCATCTATAAATACTTGTATCGATTAATATGCTTTCTTTACCAATGTATTTTTTACAAATGATTCGAATTTACGATAGGGCAAAGTTAAGAATGTCTGAATGATGTTTTAATCATATAATCAACATCGCTTAATGAAGTTGTCTCAGACGGTCATGCATCTTACATTGAACCTGCACTTAAATACACTTACGATCATATTTTCAAGGCTTTGAATAGTTATTTGTTATCTTTTCCATAATTTGTGATAAGCGAGTGTTGAAAATTAAAAGCCTATAAGTATCTTCCCACGCACCAGCGACAGGTTCGGGGTTACGTTTTAGACCACGTAAATAGTATCTACTAAAGGTATGTCGTTATATAAGCGGTTTAAATATTTTCTAAAGGGTATAACGAAAATATGTTACGGTTAAAGAGAAGTATGCTTATGTATATTATATTGTCTAAAATATTAGTATCACTCGAACAATTTGTCGCATTTTCAAGGTTGCAAGGATTCGTTTGGATGATAAATGCTTTGTTTGCAGCGAGGTCTCATTTTTGCTGTCAGTGTCCCAATAATTTTGGAGTGGACCCAGCATTTCTTTACAGCTTTTTCAAATAAAAGATCTACATTACTTATTCAACTTTGCACCTAATCTTCTATATGATTTTGGACAAACACAAGCTGTGGATTTTATAGCTGATAGTATGAAAATCGCTTGTTTCTCGGACATACCTTTAGTCGGAAAGGTACTAAATGCATGGCGTTTGGCGTCGTAATAGTTCTTGCAATCGCGGGCCGAGCCGAGACGGGATCGTGGGCGGTGGCGCCAATGCCTACTTTGATAGCGCGAACTTAGTATTAACGTTTTAAACCTATCAGCTACAAATAGTGATTACGGACGTTCGTGTTTCTAGTCCAATAATTACTCGCCCGACTACATTGCTATGTATATTTCTAGCAGAGCTGTAGGTTTTCTTGAAATGTTTTGAATTTGAATTACATAGATTGTTCGGTACAGATAAGGTGGGAGGATATTTCTGGATTTTGACTTTCACTGTGATATATTTAGTACCACAAGCTTAATTTTCAAGATTTGATACGTAACGTATTCTTAAGAAAGCAAATAACTAGAACGACATTATGGATCCTTAGTATTTGGTATTACTTTTCATAATTTACACAGCTTTATTTCTAGCTAAGGTCTACACAAAATGTTTATAAGAAATCTTAGTAAGAAATATGAATTTAAATATGTTATAATAAAAGGCAAAAGGGTTGTTAGCATATCATAATATTAACCTCACAAATTAAATTTAGTGTAAGAGCTTATAAAATGAAAGAGCACATACAACCATATCATTTCTTACTGTAATGTGTAAATTTAAATTAATAAAGTCTGACTGAGCGTAACAAATCATTGAAATGGTTGTATCTGTCGACGGGCGTATTTAACACGCCTTAACATCTTTTGTTCTGTTGTTTATACAAATTAATATTTAATTTTCACGTCGGAACATATCATGACGCGAGTGAAAAGGTTTTTTACATGCGAGGTTTACGTGCGATGAGTTGACAGGCAGAAGGCCTGTAATGTATAATTAACATGAACGATATTTTTAGCGATGGTCAAAAACATATTTTTACATTTTTAGTATTAAACATAAGCGAAAGTATTTAAAAAATCAAGCACCATGTTGTGTTTTGAATATAATAAATTTGATTGTGTTTGTATTTGTTGTATTAACACATCTGAATATCAAATACTACTTGCATATATCTACTTAATGACATTTTAAAATGACTGATATGTATGTCAGTTAATAGTTTTACACACAGCTTGAACCACTGAATGAATATTCGTATGCCTAATGCAACATGAGGATGATGAGATGATCACCGATCGAGAAGAAATGTTCAATATTTATCTTCAATAGGGGTTAGACATTATTTTTGAAAATTTATCACCAGAGTTTTTTAGAGTCCGTTCTAAGTCTACTTTCATTTATCAGTATATTATAAAGACAGTCTTTAATAGGTATGAAAAAATATCATCATCAAATTCATGCATATGACTTCCATAATTGAAATGGATATGTAAGGTTATTAAGAAAAACAGTTTATTAATTATGTTTTCGATGAAGTATTCCATCCAGTACTCGACTAGTATCATATATATAAAAACGGTTAAAAAAAACTTGACAAATAATGAGGTAACATTACATCTGACACCCACAGATTTCTGCAAGCTATTTACAAACCGCCAAACGCAAGATGAATCATAAACAAGCACATGCGAACTCAGTGCGCCTGTAATTGAATTATTCAATAAAGATTCAATTTAAATATGACGAATTTCCAAATTAAAAAAAACCACACGGTTATTCATATAAAATTATTTACTTGGTGGTAGGGCTTTATGCAAGCCCGTCTGGGTAGGTACCACCCACTCATCAGTTATTCTACCGTCAAATTATAGTAATCAGTATTGTTGTGTTCCGATTTGAAGGGTGAGTGAGCCAGTGTAACTACAGGTACAAGAGACATAACATCTTAGTTCTCAAGGTTGGTGGCACATTGACGATGTAAGGAATAGTTAATATTTTTTACAGCGTCATTGTCTATGAGTGATGGTGACTCCTTACCAAATTATACCATAAAAATATATATACATATATAAAGGTTATAAATACATAAATATTTATTATTTATAAACCCATACATATTTAAGTAATTTAGTCCCCTATATAATCATATTGTGTGCAAATTCTAACATCTTAAGTATCTCTCGTGGCACTGTCGTAATTTAAATAACCTATAAATAGATTAATCCAGATTTCAAAGCTACGCCCATAAATCACTTAGTCTTCGGCTTTATCAGCCTACGCCGTCGAAAACGGATAAAATTAGAACCAAATTTAAATTTTAAAATACACTGATGTCTATATTTTGTAGTAAATTTGTACGATTTTATTCATTTCATTCAATACATAATTCATTTCGATATTATTATAATAAATCTACTCACTGAAACTTATAGATCGTAAGCTCATGTTAAACTGTGAAAGCTTAGAAATATATACCAATATTTAATCAAAGATTTTAAGTTACAGTATAGTACAGTGAATATTACAATAAAAACTTAAATAAAAATCTTAAAAAAAAAACAAAAGAAAAACTATAGACAGATTCTATATTTAAATTTGAAACATTTTAATTTAATCACTTCGCAAAAAATGTTCAAGGAACGACAAAATGCGGTGTTTACAATTTCGAATTTAAAATTCTTTTGTTTCCTGTGTTGCTGTCATCCTAATGATGACGATGCGACGCCTCACACCGTTTCATATTCATCACGGTTACGTCGCTATTAAGCCGCAGACGCTTAGATTTACAACCAGACCCGCCACTATTTGCATAATAATTTTCACTTATGAATAGGTATTAAGGCCTTATTGCGCTTATAAATATTTACATCTAACTCGATAGAGTGGGAGGGGCCTATCTTATACCTTCACTCTTCCTGTCAAGTGATGACGTGAATGCTTTGATGATTCCAGGAAGCGAATGAATGATTGATGTTATTTCGCCGTAATGAACATTTTGTGTGATATACGTGTACAATTGAGTTTATTAAACTATACAATACAGATATTGTACTACTTAGCTAAGCCAATTTATTGATCAATGCTGATGTATTTTATGAGCCTTTTGAATATAACATTATTTATAGTCATGTTAATAGTATATTTCGATCATTATAATTAATGATGAAAATATTTCGATTACAATTATCACAAGTTAGAATTTCGAGTCGCATAAAATATAAATTGCGAAAGTAATGAGTTATAGAATACTAGCTAGAAAATATTAACATATTTACAAAGCAACTTAAAATACTGATGTAAGATAACTTTGTTTACAACACTTTTTTCCAATTAAAAAGAAGCCTTTGTCTTTTCTCAGGCTCTAGATTATTTGTGTATCAAATTTAATTTAAATCGGCCCAGTAGTTTTGTCGTAAAAGCGAAACAGACAGACAGACAGAGTTGCTTTCGCAATTATATTAGTAATATGGATTTAAGAGTTAAACAGGGTAAAATATTTGATCGTTATAAATAAATTGAATTTACTTTTTAAAAATAGTCCGACATACGCCTGCTGTTCCTGCGTGACTAATCCACATGATATAAACCGTGGGAGTCCCTTGTATGCGGGGCACCAACAAATAAGTGCAGGTTCCAGTTCGACCGCCACAACTCGTGTAGCGTAGGCTTTGTCTAGTTATTTATAGGCATGCGCTCTGATAACCTGTCGAACGTTGTTAGCAGTAATTTTTAGTACTACATTTCTGATACTGATTGATGTACGTTCAGTTATAAGATATTGGATGATCAAGTTTATTTCAAGACGCCTCTTTTTTTTAGATATTTATGAGATACCGTCTATCCTACAACTATGGATACTATCAAGCCTACGATTTTAGTATTATAAAACTGCTTATGTATAATTGTCTTCGTATTAATGGTAAGATTACATATTGAAAAGTTGGCTATAATTATGTTATAGAGAAAACGAATGCCTTTTTAATATTAATACCGTTTATAGAATATCAATAAATAAGGCTAGAAGACTACGTAATAAAACAAGGTTGATTTTAAAGGGAATTTTTTTTTATTTTTTTCTCAATATTTATTAGTAACATTAAAAAATAGCCGTTTCATTAACTAATAAAATAGGCTATAAGCACGTTTGTTGAAATTGCTAGAAACAAAAATATCATTGCGTTTTTGTCGTCAGTTCTTCTCAGTACGGAGTTTCTTTCTGAACCGATAATGGTAGAATTATAAAATTCTATTTTGTACCCAGATATTTGAATATTGTTTTTGTTTCTACCTAAGATTCCAATTTGGATCGGATCCCTTTACGATCTTTTGTAGTAACATTTCTATATTCCGGCAATTCCATTGCGAAGAATAATATTCAATCATGACCTTGTAGGTTCGGTAAATATTTTGGCAACTTTGTGATCATGAATCAAGTCAAGTTACGGCTATTGCTCGTAACCGTGAAATATCCATAAAATTATATTGCTCATGTTACGTTTCTTCCTAACAAAACTTTGTCCTTGATTTAATAAACTATACTTCGGAAGCTCGGTCTGGTTAAGGATCACATAAAAAATCGATCACGTAAATTTGCCAAAAAGTTTGTAATATATTGAAAAATATAAATTCAGAACTGGCTGATGATTAAAGAAAAAAAAAATAACGTTGGTTTTGAAACGAACAGTTGCAGAGCCCATTGTTACGAGTATGTTAATCTCTGAGATGTAGCAAAACTTATGTACATCCACAGTATTTACATAACCAACGCACATTCAATTAACATGGCTCCTACATTAACATAGAATTGTCATTGACTACCTACATGTTTACTGTTGGCCGAGAAATTGGAGCTATGGTAAACCAAATATCAAACATGTTTACCCAAACGTGGGAATTAGGTAAACCGCTCGATCTTAAATGAGCCTCTTAAGCCACTGCGTCAACATCAATTTATTTTGTCAATATTGCTTCTAGACCACTCCTCTGACGGTACCAATGTTTAGTATCGTGAACCAATTTACAGAGCATCTATTTAAATGGTACACATTTCTGAAATACAACTAAAGTAGGTAATTTAGGTTTAATAAAAAACAAAAAGTGTTAATATTCTGTTAGTTTGATTATATGATCCCTGTTAAGTTTTTAGAAGAGTTTTTCGTATTAAGATACCGTAAAGAATGAAATGAATACACCTTTAAAATAGAATCGTCTGGTTTTTAACATAAAATATCAATAATTTATTTACTAAAATAAATGGAAGTGAAAAACATTTCGTATTACAGCTTATCTTGTTTTGATTTCTTTTTGCTTAAATGAATTGCAAATTGTATCAAATGAAACACTTAAGAGATCTCGACTACGAGCCGGTTCCGAATTTGTTATCCGAAAGTAACTGTTTATTCTAATTTCAGGGATTTAGGACAATAAAGCAACGTTATACAGGAAGCTTTGTAATGGCGGAACTTGGGGGTTGTAGTGAGTTCGAATCCAAAATTTCAAACAGGTATTGGCTCTTGGTGATAAAGTTATAAAATCGCTTTGCGCTGCGTGACCGCACTCCCGAACGGCTTCTGAGGGTGTTTTATTGAAAAAGTACGAGTCGTGATCTGACTGCGTGAGGGCTGGTCGTCGTAAAATATGAATAATGATTATCGACTCGCTTCAGTATTTGGTGCTCGGAGAAGATAATCTCGACTAAGAAGTGCCATAAAGTCTCGTTCATTATATTTATTTCCTCATTGAATATTTTAGATTTTAATTTAACTTTTTCCTAAATAGGTATAATATGCTCTTAATAGAACTTGTTTATTACAAGCATTATCACTTAATTGTTTTAAACTTTTGTGGTAATCGTGATTGTTAAAAATAAATTTATACGATTAAAATATTGTTTAAATTTATATCACGTTCCTGAAGAGTTTTTCTCGATAGAATATTCGAAATTTAAAAGAAAATAAATTTTATTCGAGTGTTACGAGCTATTTTGAATCGCCGTTTCACAAGATTAATTAAACGCAAAGCTGGTTCGGGTTGTATATTCCGACAATCGACTGGAATCTCTGTAATTAGTCTTTTATACGGATTATTATAGACAGGTACATAAATTTTAAATAGTAGAAACAATTTGTATTTATTTATATCTTCTACGAATACTATTTGTATAATTCATGAACTTTTTTTATAATAATTTGTATATCTATATTAAATATTTATTCTTCCATATCATGACGTTCTTCTGACATACTTCGACCACGACTATTCATTTCAAGATTTGAATATAGAATAGAATATGTGCTATAAATGATATAAAGAATTTCATGATAACAACAACTTTCAAACTGTAAAAATTAAATATTAAAACCGTACATAGTAAACTCCTGACTACAATCGACTGCGACAATTCCAACGGTGACCATACAACTACGCAGAAGATATTACGAGTGTGCGCGCAAATACTCAATTTTCCATAATTTGATTCGACGACAATCCGAATCGGCTGGAATTAGTCCAGGGGCTGAAGTAACGGCTTTACGTGCTTTCCAAGACACGGGAATGTTCCACTTCGGACTTCGCTTTGGACTCTACTGACATCAAATCAGGATTTAAACTTAGGCCCGCAGGATCCGTAGCCTTATAAACTAACTAACTCACCCAAAGAGGCATATAATATATATGATGAACATATTATGAAACGTATTGCGTGAGCCGAGATGACCTAGTGGTTAGAACGTATGCGTCTTAACAGATGATTGCGGGTTTTAACCCAAGCAAGGACCTCTGAATATTAATTCGCTTAATTTGTGATTATAATTCAACTCGTGCTCGTCGGTGAAGAAAAACATCGTGAGGAAACCTGCATGTGTCCAATTTCATAGAAATTCTGCCACATGTGTATTCCTCCAATCCGCATTGGAAAAGCGTGGTGGAATATGTTCCAAAAACCTTCTCCTCAAAGGGAGAGGAGGCCTTAGCCCAGCAGTGGAAAATTTACTGGCTGTTGTTAGTGCGTGTATTTGTACGAAGATTAAAGTACTACACGTCTGTATATGCACATATGTATATCCGATATAAAGGGTCTTAATCAGCTTAGTGGATTTGCAGAGACTACGCGTAGCAATACGATGATACGGATTACAAAATGGACGATTGTAAGACAATTACAAATGTATATGTACGTATTCATTTCATCATTTTGTCGATTGATACATTTACGCGAATTTCCGATAATATTATAATTGAAAACGTTATTACAATTAGGATATTACATGTTCCATATAATTGGATTTGTTTTGAACAAAAATTATATTAGCGATGATATATTTCTGATCGATTTTGGAAATGGCGGTTAAACTTCGACCTCCGAAGAATTCTGTGACAGAAAATCGAATAATTTTATTATTCCGACCTGTGATTTAAACACGAGACTATCACAACCTTGCATTCTTTAATGCCTCCTTCGTCCTAATTGAGGCATCAATTGGGATTATTCCACCCAATGCTCTAGTGAGATTAGGATATACATGTAATGTATGTATGTGGCAGACCTAAATCCGATACTCAGGTTTCCTTGCAATGCTTCACTCTTGTATAATTAAGAATGTGATAAATTATTAATAAATCGTTACATCTTAGTGATGATTGCCTGATTTGCCTAACACTGATTGGACGCAATCATCGGGGAGATGGAATCTATCAGCGTGATTGGGTAAATACTTTAATCGTTTGATAGTTTATTTTATTGAATGTAGTATAACTTTACGCTACGAGTCTAAAGAACTGGCTGCTAGACAAATTAGAATTCAGACAACCGTTACTAATATGGCAAACTTTGACATTTGAAAAAAGAACAAATACGAATAACGATCCGGCTACTTAATGATAAATGATTAAAATATAATGATAGTTTAATCTAGAAATTCCATTGTTACAGGCACCCTTTAAGAACTAAGACATACAATATCATTTAAACAAGGCAACGCACGAAGGCCTTTGTGCCCGATTAGAACTATTCGAGCACTTCCCATCGACAAAACGGGCACGTAGCCAGTTACCGTTCCTTTAATAAGACGGCAGTGGGTGTAATAGCCAATAAGCATTACTGTGTATCAAAAGGTTATTTAACAATCTGTCATTAAGCTAAATGAAAGCATAAAAACTCGTGTAATAGATGATGGGCATCATTAATCATGCATTCATAGCCAGCGTCAATCACAACGATACCGCTTAGCCGTATCAACTTTATGCTTGGATAAACAAGTTTCCTGTTACAAAATGATATTACTTATATCAATTATAGATTTTAAAAGCCTTTTATAATGTTCTAAAAAACTAACTGATTGCCGTGACTAAAGTTTGTGTGTTTTTTTGTCTGTGTTAACCGTTTTTTTTTCTAAAGGATATAAAATTAAACGCTTACAACGCCATACATGAAGTTATAAAAAAAGATAAGACGAAATAATAATATGATAACATAGAACACTGTTTTATCACGGATGGTATGTAACTAAATGGGATGGTACCACTATCCAGATATGACGATATGATTCGACCACCAAACTGAAATACGCATTGTAGAATGAATAATCAAGTTAAATTAAAAATACTTAGACGTAGGAAAACCTTTTTTTTTCAATCGATATTTGGAACACAACAATCATTATCAATATATTAAATTATACCTATGTGCTTAATTCGCGGAGGAAACCTGCATGATTCGGATGAGCAGATGCATCAGAGCGTGATATTCCAAAAAAAGAAATGAAGTTGTTTTAGCAATACACCTTTGCTTATTTTACCATTGCAGCCTTAGAATGTACCATCAGATGGCTCCTTGACTTTTATCTTTGCTAAAAATAATTTAAAAAAAAGAACCATCAATTTTAACTAGCGTTATGAATGAAATATTTGTAATACTTAATAAACAAATAATCAAAACAATTAAATAACAGTCGAATAGTAACTTAATAAAAAGTTTAATATTAAGTAAATAACAATAAATAAGGTTTATCTTGAACGTCCTAAAATCTAAGATTTCATGTTGATTTCAATTTATTTTTATTGTATGGTCGTTACCGCTTATCATTTAAATAATGTATTTAATTATAGTGTAATAATTCATAGCTTTCCTCACGGAAGCATTTGTAATTGTTTACCCTAAATACCGTTGTTCGCGTGGTGTGCTGAAATTAAAAAAATATATCTTAATTGTGGTGGTATACGGCGTGTTTTGTGATATAAGTGTTTATTTTCAGCGATTTCGTTTCAAAGCGTGTTGACTGTAATGATTGTGATAAGTGGGTCGCTATTATTCTCCTCTCCATTATTACGCTTAAAATCTGGTATGAAACGACGTCCTTAAGAATGCTTAGGAAGCTGTTGATAATCAAAAGAATAATTACACATGTATATAATTTTATTACAGTCATTTGAAACGGCATGTTTACCGTGTTATTTTTTATTTTTATACGGTGGAGCTCGATATTTTGACATTAACTACTAATGTCTTGTTCACGAGACAGGTTTGCGGGTAGATGTTGACGGCATTAGAAGTGTCTATATCGGGCTACCTCCATTTTGACGTTTGCTGCGTAAACAATGGTCACCACTACTATTTCACTATGTCACTTTTACCCCTACTATAGTCCCTTGTTATAATTGTTTTACGTGCACTGGACACTAAAAATCTTAAATTTAATTTAGTCTTATGAATTGGGACATTTCTTTGAATGAAATTATACAAGTCAATATTTATAAAAACTTTTAAATATTTAGTGTGTGGTATAAATAAATAACTGTTTTGTATTAACAGCTTAATTCAGAAAATCCCCAATTATAAAGGTAAGGCAATATAATATGGGTAGATCCAGTAAAATGAGAACATAAAGGGGCAGCTTTAAAAATAATTTGGAATATCGCCAACTGCCGTGTGGCTTGCAACTGGTGGCGGATTTACCCTTATACTGCATGAAAACAATTCCATTGCTTTATTTAAGTACTTACTTAGAAATGCTAAGTTGAAATTTTACTTTACGTTTCGTGCTATAATAATGCCATTATAATTTCTTCCGTCTGTGTACCACTGTGTCGTGTATCTGTCTATAATATATTATGAACGCAAAAGTCATGTTTGTTAGTTCTATAAAGGCTTGTAAAAAGCTGACAGACAACAACAACAACAACAGCCTGTAAATTCCCACTGCTGGGCTAAAGGCCTCATCTCCCTTTGAGGATAAGTTTTGGAACATATTTCACCACGTTGTTCCAATGCGGGTTGGTGGAATACACATGTGGCAGAATTTCCATGAAATCTGTCGAGATAAATTATGAAGACAAATTAAGCACATGAATCAGCGATGCTTGCCTGGGTTTGAACCCGCAATTATCGGTTAAGATGCACGCGTTCTAACCACTGGGCCATCTCTGCTCACAAAAGCTGACAGAATTTTGATGAAATTTTAGATGAAATTTGAGTCCCGGGATAAACATAGGCTGTTTTACTCTCGAGGGAGCAAAAAGTGACGGTTTGAGTGCCTATATTGAAAAATTTAACATAGGTAAAGACGCAGGTTTGGCTAGTGGTACGTAAAATATACTATTCTGTTCAAAATTGTAAGAGATAAATCATTTTTTAATCGAGTTATAAATTGAGGTGAATAATTTACCGGTACACAATTTTATTATTTTCCAATTAAAAAAAACCGCTCGTTGTTTTAAATTTAGATCAGTACTTTCAGTATCTTAATTTATGCTTAAAAACGTATAAAAATGGCGCGTGCGGTGAAATATATAAGTAGGTTTTGCGAGGACAGAGCTACTGATTATATGTATTTTAACTGGTAACGTTTGCGGTCGAAAATTGCCTCTTTTTTGGATGAAATTCGACCAAATTTTTGTATTACTTTATGATGCCTTGTATATCTTTCGAATGAAACATAACAACATATTATATGTATATTACTCCTAGTTTATGAAAATGATAAAAATACTACTGTAACAAAACACATCTAATATATATAAGATATATCATACACAAATATTTAATTTTCTCGTAATTAATCTTGTCATGAAAATAAACGAATTGTAAAACACACAAACACACCCACACACATACACACCATCGGATGTTAATAGTCACGCTCATAGAGAGAGACAAATTAATAAACATATACATACTTATATATTATAATTCATCACATTTCTTATATATTGTTATAGCTTAATTTATACCATAAATCGCCAACCGTGGGTACTAAGATGCTATGTCCTTTATACATGACACAGCAACACACCAATTAAGTATTGATATTTTACGGTAGAAAAGCGAAGTGGGTTGTAGCTACTTAAAAGAAACTGCACGAAGCCCTACTGGTATAATTATATGGATCAGATAGTTTAGTAAATGTAATTCACTTAGATCTATATTATCAAACTTATTAAACTATCTAAATTTACAAAGGTGTGTGTGTATCCACGTGAGTTATTTATGTAGTTTAGTCGATTAATTTCACTTCAAAAATTACCTCAGAATATATGTAAGTTATTATTTGATTTATATGAGACTCCAGCTGATGCAATTGCTGAAATACTTTCACTTTTAATGAACGCTACGATATTAATAATTTAAATGAAATGTGCCCTACTTATTTCAATCTTGGATTCGTAACTGTTAAGCACAGTTTCGAAAATTTTAGAAATGACTTACTAATTTTAAATAGTAAAATATCGATTGCCTTGAAATAATAATTTAATTTAGTTATAGCTAATGTCACTTCAGATAACATAAGGATTCTAACGATACATTCACAACTGTTCAAGCGCTTAAAAGTTATGCCAGAGAGGAAGACACACATACACAGCATACATACATAGATACGTACTTATGAAATCTGAAAACATTACAATCCTTTTATTTGGTCAGTTGTGTGATAACTACATCCTGTACCATATGAAAATAAATATTCTTCGTATCGAAAAGAGTTGCCAATACAGCTAAAAAGTTGGAAGTTGCAAGTTAGTCAACAATGGTCTATAATAAAGTTGTGTAAGGATACGGAAACATCATAAAAGAGGTTTTCGTGTACGTCCCGTAAGTTTATGGACCAGAACTGGGGAACTGTCGTTTTATATCGTTATTGTATTGTGTTCTTATAAAGACACGACATTAAGTACCAACCCTTTCACAGCTACGTAAATAACTTTCATTTGGCAATGAAAATAATAGATATATTCAAAATGAAATGCTAAACAGTAGTCGAATACAAATAATTTGTATAAAAAAACATTGGTAAAGAAGTCCTATTATATCGATACAATATTGAATACGTTGATCTTAAATAAGCACTGAGCTAATTCTTTTTGACTTCCAGGCAGGCTGTACTGTGTTACTGTCTTGTGTTGTCTTTTATATAATATAGGTAGGCGGAAAGCAAAAGTGCTACCTGACGGTTTGTAGTCACCACCGCCGATAGACAATGGAAAGACAAGACAATACAACCAAAAATGTTAACCTATAATAATTTTCTTATATCAATACTGCGTCATCATCTCTGGGATTTTTTTTATGGAATAGCTTGGCGGACGAGCATATGAGCCACCTGATGGTAAGTGGTCACCATCAGCCATAGACAATGAGGCTGTAAGAAATATTAACTATTCCTTACATCGTCAATGCGTCACCAACCTTAGTAACTAAGACGCTATGTCCCTTGTGCCTGTAGTTACACTGGCTCACTCACCCTTCAAACCGGAACACAACAATAATGCGTACTGTTGTTTAGTGGTAGAATATCTGACGTGCCTTGTGCCGGCAGAGATACATCTAGTTTTCCCGTTCCCCAAACTATTTCATAAAAAAGGTTAAACTCTATATTTTTTCAGATATATTTTTAGATAAAAGTCCGAATAAAAATATGTGAGATAAAAAAAAAAATACGCGAAGGCAATCAAAAACCAATACGGTTTACTCGACAATCTCGATACAAGATCTCAATATCTCATCGGATGTATCGGAGTTATTCTCTCGAAATATGGCTTGCAATAAAATACCGACGCCGGGAAATGGAAAAGCAATCGGCAAAATCCACACAATCATAATACGAGAACTGAATATGAATTTCCGAACCCTTATATGTATAATACTCCGGTATAATAACATACGTAGAAATATGTAATAAATATTATCGTAAATATTTTATGTTTGGCTAGCCTTTTCATTGATCGTATACCTGAATTATTTTTGCTGGGCTTTGGTTGAAATTTCCTCATTTTATATGGTGTAATTATTGTTTGTAGCGTTAGTAAACTTAGTATTTTTTTTATGATATAGGCTGGCGGCCGAGCATATAAGCCACCTGATGGTAAGTGGTCATCATCACAAATAGACAATGAAGCTGTAAGAAATATAAACTATTCCTTACATCGTCAATGTGCCACCAACCTTGGGATCTAAGATGTTATGTCCCTTGTGCCTGTAGTTACACTGGCTCACTCACCCTTCAAACCGGAACACGACAATACTGAGTACTGTTAGTTGACGGTAGAATAACTGATGAGTGGGTGGTACCTACCCAGACGGGCTCGCTATATATATATATATATATATATATCGAAGTGTAATAGTAATTGAAACTGTACACTAAAAAACTTTAGACGTAGGTCGATTTTAAATGTATCTATGGTCCAACTTTAATGCTAATTTAAAAGAACAGGCTCTTTTTATCTTATATTTATATCTGTGATAACTTTACGGTATAGAAAATATCAAGAGACTTATAAATCCATAATAATCAAGTTACCGAAATTATTTTACAATAGCCATCTTACAAATCTTTAAATTATATTTTAAGTTGAGAAGTTTAAACAAATTAACATTCAAGTGAACGATTGTCAATTTTCTAAGAACCGGCGAGAGTACCTCAGTTTATTTTTCAAGTCAAAATATAGATAGAATATAAAAATTTATAAGTCAAAGTTAGTTTGCTGTGAACATGAAAAAACGTGTAATTGGCTTATCTGATTTTTATTCGATCGTTATAAACGAGGCTTTTTGCATGTTCTTTTTGATACACTACAAAGTGTAAACTTTTGAAAGTAAAATAAAGTAACAGCCTGTAAATTTCCCACTGCTGGGCTAAAACCTCTTCTCCCATTAAGAAGAGGGCTTGGAACATATTCCACCACACGGATCCAATGCGGGTTGGTGGAATGCACATGTGGCAGAATTTCGATGAAATTAGACACATGTAGATTTCCTCACGATGTTTTCCTTCACCGTACGAGCACGAGATGAATTATAAATACAAATTAAACACATATATATAGTGGTGCTTGCCTTTTTTGATCATCGGTTAAGATGCACGCGTTCTAACAACTGGGCCATCTCAGCTCTTTTACGTATCACTAACTAAATAGTTTGCAAAAATATTTAATCTGTTTGTAAAATTCGAATTTGGAATTATATATCCAAATCAATTAATCAATGAATTCATGCATCCAAAACTCTAATGCGATTTGTCGAAGATGTAATGTACTGCGCAAGCGAGGCGGATAGCCGAGCCAGTTCATTTGATCGGTTCATTTGGAGTCTGACTGGAGCTCTCCCGATACATGCTACGACTGGATGAACTCGATTTCGATCGTCAATAGGGGAAAAGGTCACTATTGATGATACAAAAACGTTCGAAACTATATCGCATACAATCTGTATTATCAAAGCAAAAGAAAAATGAAAAAAAGTATTATTAATTCTCTAATATTATCAAACGGCTAATCTTTTCAAAAAAAATCCATAATTCTATTTTTCGATATGAAAATAAGAAATTTATTAATTGTATGTATGATCATATGAAATATAAATAACATTATTTAAAATGATTCATTTTCATTTACATTAAAATAGTATTTGTTGATAGTACGTTGTTGAAATTATCGCACGATTTCGAGAATATTCCCTCAGTATAGCTGGTGAATAGACTACGGGAGGCTGAGTGAAATTGACAGATTTATTTGCGTTCGGATAAACCGGGATTGCAACTGGCTGAATTTTTTACAACGCCCGAGTCAAACGGACCCAGTGTATGTTGGATTGGAAATAATTTCATTTAAACTGACAATTGCTTGCCAATGCGTATTACAACATGAAAATGTTTCGTGATATATTTTCAAACTCTATAATAAATGGTTTGTTTTATTTTCAATTGTATATAAATTATAATATTCACATTCAAAGATATAATACTACAGCCAAAATTAAGATTGTTGTGTGTGATTTTGTAAATGAGCGAGCTAGTGTAATTGCTAATTTTGGTGGTACATTGGCGATGATAGGAGATGGTCAATATTACACTGCCAATGGTACATAGTCCATACGATGACGATCACCTACCATTAGTCATCCCAATTCTATAATTCGTTTACCTTTACTTCAGAAAGAATTTTTGCTCAGACGATCTTGAAATAATTTATTTACAATTCAATACAAAGCTTATATAGTTAATTTGTTGTATGTGTATTCGAATTGAGTACTGTAAAGATTGCTACAAAATAAAACGTCTTTACCTGGTCTGTGTCAAGCAACCGGGCCAAAGCGTCGAATATTTCATCTCCTGGGAAATTACCACTTCCTCAACGTGGGTTCTTAACTCGGTGTAAGATAGCGACTTCGCCCCTCGCGCGCCATCAAAAGCAAATTGTGGTGAGACCGCATCGATTTTACATACACATAAAATCCGCATCGCCACATCAATACTACGTTCGGAATTTAAAGATTGAACGTAAGTTTGTTTATCAATGGTTTTTGGATACAAAATGTTGTATAGTATATTTTACGTATTAAGATTATATTACTTTTAAGAAAATAATAAAATAGCTCCAAAACTCCATACTGATTTTATTATCGAGATTTTAAAGAGCTTCTCTTTATTATAGCAAATCAGATTTTATATATAGATTATTCGAATTACTTTCGTTTGTAAAATATAAAAATACTAAGTATCTAAAGGTTTTGAAAAATATACATTAAATAAACCAATGTTAAGAAATGTGTTTCTAAGAAAATTATAGATATAAACAAACTTAGACAGGATAAATTACAGTGTTTTGTACGGAACTCAATATATTTCGTAACATTTTTTTACAAGTATCCCTATTAAAAAATATATAGTTATTCATTGTCAATATGGTGGTCGCATCGGTTTAAAATCATAGCCCATTGAATGGGGTGGTCCGGCCATTGTTATAAAATATTTTTATAAGATACGTAGGAAATACCTATCCTAAACCAACAAAGCCGTGAATGATATTATAAATATTCCATGTACATTGTACAATTTTCAAAATACAAATAGCAAATTCAAACTCAACTTTTGTTGTTTACAGAATTAAAACATAACCTCAAATTAAAAACTGTTCTTTAGTTTGAATTCACATTTATGCCTATTTATATGCCCATACTCACAGTAGAGAATGCGGCAAAAATAGTGGTCAATAGTTATCACTTACATGCACACTAGTAAATTAGGTTGCACACTAATATATAACAAATTTGACACGTTTGATTTAATTCACTTATCGCTGGTAACCTCTATCCAGATATATAAATTAAACAATTATAATCTGAGATAATAGTCACCATTTATAATAATTGGTACTAAGACCAAATATTATCAAGCGGCGTTTATTAAAATAATGCATGTGAAGGAGGCAATAAATATGTAGATGTAACAACTAATTTATTGGATAAATCATAAAATCTCAACTGGTAGAACTGCGTAGAATCCACATTCCGAACCTGTGATAACACTTGACTATGTGTAACATAAAATAATGATCAAACACAATAATTGATATTTCTTTTGTACAACAAGTATGAGAACATTTAGTATTTGAATTTCTTTCTTTTTTTCTATTCTTTTATGTGTTCTAGACTTTAAATCTTATCGTAATGGTATAATCTATGTGAGCATTATGATGTAACGATGTTTTCGAAAAAGGGTGTATTTGTAAGTGCAATTCCATTAGCCCGGATTGCTAACGTTTCCACACGCCAAACATCTATGCAAATTGAATGAGGAAAAAGTATGATGGAGGTTCTTCTGCGGAATTAGGTTTGCATGTAATCATACTTACTGCAAAGACTTTTTAGCCAAATATGATTCAAACTTTTAGAACTCTTTATTCTAATTTTAAATATAATAATGTTTTTTTTTTATAAAGAAACAAAAAAAAATACAAAAAAATTAAACCAAATTCAAAATTAGAAACAGCTAGTGAACTAAAGATAAAAATATATATATTTATAGGTATACTTGACCGATTTTAATGAAACTTACACTGGTCCCAAAGTTAAAGTATGTTTGGAAACCTAAATGGATGATCGTACTTAAATATAATTCAATTCTAACAATGTTACAAACATATATATGTCGAATGATAACCTTCTTTTTTAGAAGTCAGTGAAAAAGTATGTATGTATGATTATCATGCCTGCCTCTCTTAAACTATTTAATTTAATTATGATGAAAGCAATCACAATAACTAAAAGAAGTTTTCTCAATACTTTTAATTTCAACGTCGAGTACAAGATGCATTATTCAGGTGCGATTCAATCAACATGCGATTCGGCTTAACAGCATATTTCTTCTTCATTATTATTAAATATATATAGACATACATAATAGGTTGATTTATTCATAAATAACGTAAAGATCTTTTACTGTGTTATTAATTTTTTAATACTTTATTAGAGGTGTAAATTGTGTATTGAAATGTCGGCTATAAAACGAGATAACGACGGTGTAATGTTTTCGCGATGTACTATCTGCCATAGAGCTATAAAAATTTTATTAGTTTTTGTTGAGTGTGTGGAATATGAAGCTATTAACCCCTGAATCAGTACCGCAAATTAGCATTCCTTAGACCTTACTACTTGACATACTCGAATACTTCACTACTAACGGTTTATTTAAATAAAGCTACGTTAATTCATTACATTAATCACTAATAATATTATAAATGTGAAAGTAAATCTGTCTGTCTGCTCTATCTTACGACTATACCAATGAAGCGAATTTGATGAACTTTGGTATGAAGCAAACTTGAACTACAAGGATATAGGCTACTTTTTTAACTAACATATGACAACCAACAGCCTGAAACGCGATCGAAACCGCGGGCGGCTAAAAGTTTTGCTATATACTTAAATAAATTTTACGAGTTATTTTTACAGTTATAATAAAGTAAATAGACAACCATGAATTACATTCTAGGAAGTATAGTGGTTCACAACAGTCATAAGAACCAATGAAGTCGATAATAATCTTAAATAAATAAAAATTTTAACAAAAAGAAAAACCGACTTCAAACAGAACACTATTTTAAAACAAATGAATAATCACTAAAAAGTAATTTGCGTATTCAACATCTTTTTTAGAGTCCTCCTAAGTAAAATGAAATGAAAAATATTAGACTACTTAAAAGGCGATTTACGATTATATAATGTAGTTATAGTTATTGTTATATTGTATATATCACAAAAATTATCTAAATCGGCCCACACAGTTAAAAGTTATGAGGTAACAACATTAAAAAAAAAACAGACGAATTGATAACCTCCAGAATATAGATTATCATGGTACACGATGATTAGAATACTACAAGCACATTAATGATTCGAATGATTCAAAATTTGCACCTAAAAATTAAAAATAAAGAAACTGACAATTTTAAGAAAACTCTTAAGAAAATTCTGTACAATATTTATAACTATTGAAAATCGAAACATTCTCGATATCTAAACTCTCTAAACTGGTTTAACGATCGTCATTAGTTTAGGCCTTATACCGTATTCGTAGTACAAATCGAGCAAACGGTAACGCAACGTTTACAAATGTGGAACAATCATTATTTAAGTCTACAGTGAAATAAACAGTAGTAATTCCACAAATCCCCGTAAGAGGCGGCGTGGGGCAAATTAATGAGTTGCAGGCGGAGCATACCAGTTTTACTCATGCGGGGTTATAATATGGGATGGTGTTAACTTAGTTTATTAGACGGTTAACGTGTTTGTTTGCTTCGTAACAACGAAGTATTATGCTCTCTGTGACTTGAAGATTATATCGGTATTAGCGTTACAACTTCCGTGTCGATGAAAAATTGATTTCTTTAACGTATTTTGGATATTACGTAACGTATTTATGTCATTTGAATTTCGAACTGTCAAAGCTTTAACAGTTTTATTTTGTTTAAATGTGCATATAAAGATTTATACATATAATAATATTTGAGTGTCTGTTTGTCATATTAAAAAAGCCCTTTTTACTCAATGTATATGTACACGGTACATAAATTATACCAAAATAATATTTTTACAATTTTTGTCTGTTTGTCTGTCTGTTTGTTCCGGCTAATCTCTAGAACGATCAAACCGATTTTGATGGAACTTTCACTATAATAGCAGATAACTGATATTATAAGGAGTAAATTAGGCTACAATAATATATTTTTTTGATAAATTCAATCGCGATCAAGGTCGCAGACAGAGCTAGTACAATAATAAAGAAATATGCTAAGCATTTTTATGACTATATATTATATTTTTATCACCAGTTAAAAGTATACGAGAAAACTTCGTTGTCGCTCAGGAATATTTACCCGTTGCGGTATCGTCGTCAATTATTTTTTAATTATCTTGCTAGATGTTACTTTGTAGATAATTCCTATCACAACTCATTAACGTTGAATTTATGAACAAGTATCGGTTATAATATAAACGACTTTTGAAACAGCAGGGATATACTATACAGAAAAACTGGTATTGCTGAATTATTGTTTGAGATAAGGTTGTTGGCAATTGCTGATGCATCTTAAGTGAGATAAAGTCCTCGTATTAGGAGCGATGTATTCTTCGAATCATCTAATCAACATAACAACAACAACAGCCTGTAAATTTCCCACTGCTGGGCTAAACCGTCCTCTCCCTTTGAGGAGAAGGTTTGAACACATTCCACCACGCAGGTTGCAGATCCATGTTTTCCTTCACCGCCGAGCCACTTGATATGAATTATAATAAACAGAAATTAAGCACATGAATATTTAGTGGTGCTTGCGTGGGTTTGAATCCGCAATCATCGGTTAAAATGCACGCGATCTAACCACTGGGCCATCTCGGCTCATCACTAGGTCATCTTCGAACAATATGAAAAACATAAAAACGTTTACCAAATCAACCTGTACTTTTTTAGTTACTAAGAATAAGTATGTATGACTAAAACAAACGGTGCAAATTTATTATCTTTGTGTGCGTGACTACTACGTTTGACACACGCCAAACGACATACTACTTCAGTAGTGTGCGTGTAATTTATGACTAACAGTCTATCTATATGTATAAATATTTAGGGCTTTTTTCATATGAAATCTTGGGAAGGAATAATTGAATGTACGAATAAAATATTACTCAGTATGTATTTAAATTCTATGTGCTGTGTGAAAATTGCCTTACTGCTTTCAATGCAGATTTGCATTAATAAATTGCTTATTTATATATCTCCAATAATTGCATTATGAGAAAATACAATATTATATATTCCAAATACGCATATCAATTTAGATAATCCAAGTACACTAGTTTACTATAGACGGAGGTCCCTTTTGTCTCATATTTGGTAACAGTAATGGTAAAGGCTTTTTCATAACGTCTTATCCACACAAAGAACTTGCTTATGGGATCAGAATACAACTCCGTCGAGGAATTTCAAAGAGGTTCCGCTCTGCCATCCGCGATAAAGAGACAGTATTAGGAAAATTAAATATCCTTCCCTCGATTATAAGCCTTATTAGCTAAACAATAAGGGTTAAGGTTGAAAGTCATTATAAACAACAAAATCGTTCTACGGAAACTACGTAAGAGGTACGCTGTTATTGCGACTGTTATACTAAGCAGGTGGATAAATTATTAACACACGTATAATTTACTGACTTAAACTAAACTAAGTTTAAGGTCCTAAGCAAACAATGTGTGGATTTCGGGCCTATTGTGATACCTTTGTGTGCAGAGGTGTTGAATAAATAACAAATAACAAGCGACGTAATTACGATTGAATGACTACAATTTATTATTTTGTACAATATACACATATATTAAATCATTTTTTCAAAATTCGAATACACGTGACTTTGTACATAAATGCGCACAGGTCACCGTGAATATTTACAAAAGATTGCTGTTCAAATCCGAGCAAGGAAACTAAGTTATCGAGTTAGTAATGTATATAATTCATATGTGTATAATTCATCTCGTACTCTGTGGTGAAAGAATACATCGTAAGGAAACCTCTGTATGAAATTCTGTCACTGTCATTGAAGCAGCATTGTGGTGTTGCAATGATTCTCCTGTATAGTAGCCGTTTACCTTTACTTTTAATTTATATAAAAATCGACAGACTTAATATTTACTAAATTATAATTGTCCTTTTTTTGTTTTAAATGTGAAGTAAGGTGTTAAATTGCATGTGTTCTGTATTTGTCTAAGTTCGTTAAAAGTAAGGACATTTGAATATTGGAATAAGTTAAATATTCATGGAGCACCGTTATTCCCTTAAAACGAAAATTGCCTAAAAACGATCGTACGACTTACTTCAATTTTGAGTTTTTATGTATAGGTTAAACTTTTCGTTGATAATAATAATTCGTAATATGCTATATTTAACAAGATTGAGCTGTACAACATAAATGAATGAATTAAATGAATTTAATGACCTCAATGGTCGAGTTTCGTTCGAGTTCCCGGGTTCGAGTCCCGGCCAAGTCAGTGTAGGTTATCATTTAGTTTTCTATGTTTTCTTAGGTCTAGGTGTTTCTGCTATTGTCGTTACTTCTGATTTTTCATAACACAGGTGCTTTAGCTACTTACATTGAGATGAGAATAATGTATGTGACGCTATCTCATATTTATTAATATTTATTTATTAATTGAAATTATTTTTAAATAGTTTCTCCTAAAAATCACGTATTGGAAATAATATTTCAAATTATATTGAATATACACTATACATACATACACTGTACATATACTGTACATTTTATCCTCGTTCAGTAACTCACTACAATGCCAATGACTCATACCTAGAAAAAGTTGTTACGACACCAATATCAGTAATTTACATTCTATATATTCTTCTGTTATAAAAATAAACCACTAGAAGCCATATTAATTCCCCGTATACGCGTGTGCTCGGTAATCTTATTACGTATCCATTCCTGCAGCTGAAGCTATAAGTGCATACAGCATGTTCTTGTCTTATTCACGGTTTAATGGAGTTTTTCTCCGCGAGAGTGTTTATTGGCACTTGTCAACATGAACTGACGTCGCTCGCCAAAACATTGTCAATAGCCATGATAAAATTTGATGGGGCTCCTACTTGCCAGCCTTTCCTAGCTGAGGGGCGTCATATTAACTCTCGTTACTGTCAATGAAGTCAACCTAATTTTAAAAATTCAGTTTTCTAAAACGTCAAATACTCTTGTTCTACTTATAGCAATTTTGGTGCAATTTATTTTTAGATAGCAGAATTATGTATATTTTTTAATACTTTTCCTATATTTTACTATACTAGAGTAAAATAAAGCTGACAGTCTACCTGTGTTCTCTGTGGGCAAAGTACTTCTTTCCATTTGCAGAGCATGTTTTCAACTTATAACACCATGCTCCTTGAATGGGGTTGATGAATATAAGTACATAATATAGTAAATTCATATCCACTACATGCTGGTTTCTTCACGGTATTCTTCTTCATCGTCAAATAAAACACATGTCAAATCAATGGTGCTTATCCGTTTTCGAGCCTGTTATCTTCGGTTAAGATGATCCTGTTCTAACAGTAGGTCATCTTGTCTCTTAATTAATAATACTATGTATGTGACAATCATTTATCGTATCCTATGATGACTTTCACTAAATATGATAATGAATGCACAGAACGTGATAAACGTTACTTAATTTTAAAATTCAATAAGTGTGCTTCTAAGGGATATGAAAACAATAGGTTATTTAAAGCAGGATACTAATGCGTTGCTATTTCATGAGCTATCTGTGGCGTGAATTTTTAAAAACAATAATAAAAAACCTTTATTGTCTTTTTTTATTTTTCGATCTGAATTTATTATTTGTAACGACATCAATAAATTATCTTTGGTTGTTTATTTAAATAAAGTATGACAGTAATCATTTAATTTAAACCAAAATATATTTCTACTATTATCATTATATTAATTAGATTTAATTTGACAAGGTTAATTAAACCTTAATATTCCAGCGGTCTTGTGAAATCTACTATGCAAACCGTCAAGAAACTCAGTAGGTAATTTTTCTATGCATTGATAGGCATTACATAATCACTATACTTAAATATTTAATTTTATACAGTCTGTTTTTATAAAATTAATATAAATTTATTTTTATTTACATAAATGTTTTTTTTTTAATTGAGCGGTCATTCATAATATATAAAACGTGGTATCTATTGCTATGGTGTTATTGAGAGTAACTCAAAAGTCTGTTGTTGAAGGAGAACCCACTGCTTGTTTTGATAACTAAGTTTGGTTGTTTGGACTTGTTCACTCCACTCGCCAAGTATTCAACTTTAGACAATAGGGGCCGCTCTGAAAGGACACTACCTAATGAAGCGAATTATTACGGGGTATTAGTTAAGTCGTTAGTGATATTAACGTTTATGCAAACGAACTTTGGAACATAAATGAACATGAGATAAATCAGCAAGCAAGCATTGTTGCTATTGAAAATGAAATAAGAAATCATTCATCGTCGCAAAATTCGTTTTATTGACCGTCGATATTGATTCTAGTATGTACCCTTTTTTTGCTATTTCATATAGAATTGTATGGAGCATAATTCACGTAAACAAAGGTCTTCCCTTTGTCCCTGCACCGCATAGTATTGGGGGTGGGAACATGCGAAGGACCAATTAATTTCAAGAAACGTTAAAAATCTAGGCTGCTAAGGAAATAATCTTGACAGAAATTATATTAGCATTTTATCGGCACACGTGATCTAGCCTTGCAGATTTATAAGCTAACTACGACCAACAAGGCAGATATAAATAAATAATCATTAAATGTCATCTATGTCCAAGTATAACGATTTGTCATTTCTACATAATACCATTAATACATTTCAAAAATGTCGTCAGCACAAGTGTCTGAGCTGGGATCGAACCCACGCATCTGATTTGCAACCGGCTCAGAGCAAGTAGGCGGAGCGAGCTGTCTCTGTTTGACTGGTTGGTCTATTCTGAAACATTTGTTTTATTCAAGGAAAACGTATTAAATAATTTCGAAGTATTCTTATTTTCATTAAATCTGACATATATTTATTTAAAATGAGAAAAACAAAAGAAAAGTCAATTCAACCCAAGATAGCGAATGTATTAGGTTATATTACATGTTATTACTTTTATGTATGGAACATAGTCGCATAAGAAATAAATATTGGTAATTCTTAATAGACTACTTAATTCGGATGTGATCGGTTTTACGAATTTTGCCGATGCTACGTCTAACTTGTGTTGTACTATACATATACAATTGAAAGTAAAATAATATACGTACACATACATTCAAAATGGACTATTATTATTTTTTTTATAATTTTACATTCAAATAAATTTAATATGATTAAACTGGAAATTGGATGAATAATAAAAAAAAGAATTAATATGTATATACCTAATATGTTAACCCTTTCACACCCAAAAGGTCTCTTCTGTAAAGTTTTTACGTATTATTAATTGTTTTGATACCCTTAGTTACAAAAGTTCCCGGACCGGCAATTACTACCTTAACTCCGTTGATTTATCAACTAATGACATATGACTATGTATATTTATATAGCCAATAAGCCCATCTGGTTTACTCACATGTTTTTTTACCTTAAATGTCGATAATCATAATAATGTTATTAATTCTATTTTCCAGTTTAAAGGAAGCATGAGCCAATAGCTACGTAGGATCAAAGGCAACATATTATAGTATTGAAATTCCATGTTTGAGGCTAATTAAGGCACAACATCTTAGCTCTTAATAATGGTGATGCATTGATTTGATGTATATCCATATGTCATGCAAATACCATAGTTATGGCCAATATTTTTCACAAACTGTAGACGGCGATGACTACTTACCATCAGGTAGTTCATTTACCTGTCAGTTGTTCCATTACACACTAGGAATAGTTGATGTCTTACAATGCTTTGCGTATAGAAATGTGGTCCATCATATTGTGCCCATTCATCTGCATATTAGAATATTTATATTTCATATTTAAATTAAATTATTTTGTTTTTAACAATTTCGTGTATGTACGTTACACTAAGTATAAGATGTGTATTAAAAAAAAAATGGTAAATTAATTTTATTTATAAATTTATGTAATCAAATAAATGTTATGGAATTACCACTTTCTAACGTAGGAGGAACATGTTAGGCGGATTAAGACTATATCTTGTTCGATAACATACAGGAATGTTTATTGGTTGAAATATGTTTATAACCATTCAAACATATTAACGTACATAACATACTTCATATCAAAGTAAGATATAGTCTAACTGATCAACAAATATTGAGGTTGAATGATAACAATTTCATTACCAAAACTATCGGTTTTTCACCTCTAGTCAGGTTTTGCTATCTTCTTCAGGTCATGTTCCTGGTGGTTTTTTCTCTCGCTGGAAAAACGCATTACGCGCTTCCCCCACGTGATGGAAAGTTGTGTATGTGGGACTCCCCGGAGCCCTGGACGCCGAGTGCGCCCAAGCCCAGTGGGTTTACCCACAAAAAAACCAGCGGTACCCTCTCCGTCTTTCGGCGGACTCCACGAGATCGATTACGCATGCTACCGTGACGAATCCTGGTGGTCCTGATGTATATGATGTGTAATTAATTTCAAACACAAATTTTTTGAAATCAACCAAATATAGAACTGAAATTTAAAAACAAAAGGAATACTGAGTTTTTAGCTAATGCCTCTATTATGAATTAGTGATACTAAAAATGTCAGTATTTCTTCCGAGACATGCAGGTTTTCTGACAGCATTTTTATTCACCGTCAAGCACGAGATGAATTGTACGCATAGTACCACTTGACAACGCAGACATTGTTTAATATCCACAAATCTAGTTACAGGTATATTTTTATGCTACTAATTTTTGGCTTTGTTATTCATATTTAAAGTCAAATGCCCATTATTATTAAAGTAAAGTTCATTTTCATAAGTCCAATTCATCAAGTAAACCACAGCTACATCAAACACCGCTTATTATACATTCAGCAATATTCATTCCATTGAAAGGAATATGCAAAGTCTTGAGGACAAATATTTTATTCAAGAAAATAATTAATCATATTTAAAAGCAAAAGGGAGCTATTTGCAATACCCATTTATTATATTATCATATTTAAAGATCAATCAATGTCAGTCTATTGACAACGTTACTGTCGTAAGCAAAATACAGCAACTCAAACAATGCTTTCGCTTTTCGCTTTTAGGGCTACAGATTAAGGGTTGTTTGCAAGAGATACGATGTCACTCACGATAAACTCAGAGTGAATAATGTATACAAGCTAAAATAGACTGTATACAACAGAGAATAACGATGACAATACACGCAACAATACTAGCTTTATATATGTATCTATTAGCGTGCGGGTAGCCGCAGACAGTATCGTCTACACTACATACAGTAGCCCACGCAAACGAGATATGTAGCAGTCTTTACGTCCTTAAGCATACAAACTATAATACCGTCGAATTATTACCTTCAAACGTTGCCTACCGTACATAAGCACACATCTCGGTTGCTTGCATTTATCTTTGCACAGCAAGCAATTTCAAGGCCTGGATTGTAGTATGGCAGTGTATTTACAATTTGCATTGCGGTTCGTATATTTGGTCTCCTCTCGAAATCCGTATTATGAGAAAGTCTTGTTAAGTCTCAGAGATGAAGATACGTCCCACGCATGGATATTAATATTGACGGTGGGCTGTTTAGGTAATATGAAGATATTAAAATTCAGAGCGAAGAATATTGTAACAAACCCCATTCCTGTATTTGACGTAGGAGGGAGGAGAAAACGTGAGATTAGAAAACGTGTCGCGAGAAAATTTCGTCGCTAAATTGTTTACAAGATCTGAATTTTATATTACAATTTAGAATTTAAACAATATGGAATCGGAGGAGCTTCTTGCAGATATTTTATATCAAGAAATTCCTGTAGCTAACGAAACAGCCATACCTTACCAAGCCAATAACTTTCCTGGAGGTGTAATTAAAACCAAGCCAGCCGTGTATCATGGTTACGTGGAAAAGAGATGGCTATACAGGCGTGTGAGACAAAGGTATGTTAACGAGGGCCAAATTATATTTGTTCCGTGTGCGGAATACATGAGATGAAGTACAGGGTTTGAACGTACAAGTTTTGTTGAGAGTTCTCCGCATATTGTGAGACAGTTCACACGTTTTATAACATTCCGTATGGCTCTTAGGATTAGTGAGCACGCTTCTTTTACGTCGTGTTCTCCTTTGTTTAGGGCGGCTTCCGTCAGTTGCTTTGTAGAGTTTTTGAGATTGCGAAATACGAATACTGAAGGAGAGTATAAAATGCTTTTATTTAGAGCGTAATTGCGACGATAACTTTAGCACAGCATTATATGACCGAATTATTAAAAACCTTCTAAAGCAATTTATTTCCATTCATAGTTCTTGCAAAATAGAATTTTTTTACAAATCTAAATTGTACCATGTTATATTTGGATTATAATTCGTTTGAAACTGCAAAAACTAATATTCTTGAAACGTTATGCTTGATGACGGTGAATAATCGCGTTAAAAATTACAAAATTCACATTTTTTTTTTTTTTTTTATTCTAAAAAAAAGGGCTTTTTCGCATAAGCGAACATGCCGCCCTGGTTGAGAATTCATAGGAGGTTACAAAATATAATATATTAAACTTAAAACTACCTTAATTAATCACAGATCTAATACTTAATTTGGACAACATTTTTGCGAGATTTGACGTCGGATCTGACAGAATGACATTGCATTGTCCAAGAGACTTTATATCTAAATTAAGTCTAGTTCTAAGAGATTCGTTCTGAGCACATTCCATCAATACGTGCAAAAGATCATCAGGTACATTACACGTTGAGCAGTTCGGAGAAGTTGATTTCCGCATCAGAAATGCAAACTTATTGCATGGGATGTGCCCAGACCGAAGCCGCAGAATTAATTTCGTTTCATTAAAATTCATGTTACTATTCTCAATCCAAGGATATCTGCATGGATGAGGCTGGATCGTACGGTACCAAATACCTTTCTCCTTAGCTCTTTCGTCAAAGTACTCTTTCCATAAATCATAGCAATGCACTTTTAGATTTGGCAAGTAACTTTCAAATGAAGGTGTAAAGAGGACTTCATCACCGTCAGATATAGCTTCTTTGGCTAGTACATCTACTTGTTCATTCCCTTCTATGCCTACGTGAGATGGTATCCATTGAAAGAAAATTACTTTGTCGTCTGATTGTAACTTAGATAGAAGCTTTACAATCGCGTAAGCTACAGGTAACCCTCGACAAATCGAGGTACACCGAGCTAGGTGTTGAAGCGCGCTTTTGGAGTCTGACAGGATAACTACTTTACTGTAGCTTGTACACTCAATATAGCCCAAAGCCTCTAAAATAGCCACAAGCTCAGCTTCCATTATAGATACCTCTACTTTAATTTGGAATTTAGAATAAATGTTCAAATTGAAATCCAAAAATGCAGCTCCTATTCCATATTTGTCTTTCGAACCATCTGTAAATATTTTTTGACAGTTGGAGTAATTCGAATTTAAGAATTTTATACAAGTATTTCGCAAACTAATTTGATGATACTCTCGCTTAGAACCGGTAAATCCTTCGATATTTGTTTTTAGAATGCTTGACATATCAATACTAGTTACCCATTGATCTAATGAAAACATGCCTAAACTTGAGAAAGAGTTGCATGGTTGAGATTTGTACATTTCGGAAATTTGTGTAAGTAGAGGTTTTTTCTTGTTAGTCCAGAATCTGTTATGTGTTAGATCTGTTAATTGATTAATTAATCTAAAAGAAGTATTATTATAGACTGATCTGTTTTTAAGCCAAAATTTTCTGCCAAATATAATCTTCTTAAATACAAAGGAGGTAAACAAAGTTCACTCTCCATCACATGAATGGGAGTGGTCCTTATAAACCCTCCAATGTTTCGCATTGCTTGATTTTGAATTTTGTCCAATTTCGATAAATTGGTTTTACAACAGTTGTCATACAAAAATGAACCATAATCTAATCTACTTCTAAGTAACGTTATATACAGCTTACGAATATGTTTTGGATGGACTCCCCAACCTGATCCTGTTAACACCTTAAATATATTTAAAAACTTAGACACCCTAGACACAATCTCCTTAATATGCTTAGTCCATCTAAGACCGCGATCCAACCACATCCCCAGGTACTTAACATTATCTACGACATCTAGCACTACATCATTTAGAGTAATAGTAATATTGTGCAATTTGTGCCCTCTTGAAAAAATACATATTTTGCTTTTTGTTGATGAAATTTCTAAATTAATATCATGGAATTTTTTGGCTATACAATCAAAAGCAGTTTGTAATCGGCTTTGAATGTCACCTAAATTATCAGAAGAAGTAAATATTACAAAGTCATCGGCATATTGCGAAAAATTAATATAATCCATCGAATTAATCGTTTCACACATATCAATTGTTGCAACATTAAATAGTAATGGAGATATAGGATCTCCCTGTGCAAGGCCTACTCCCGTACATCTTACAATTTTAAAGTCTTGGCCTTCAATAATCAGAAATCGTTTATGTAAAAATTCCCACAAATAATTACAAAGCATACTGCCTACACCTAATTGATCTAATTTACAAATAAGATACGTAACATCAACATTGTTATAAGCATTTTCTACGTCTATAAAACACCCCACTGTCATTAGATTTTTACTAAATCCAATCTGTACACTAGAAACGAAGTCTGTTAGATTATCTAAGCAAGAGCGGGTTTTTCTAAACCCTTTTGTTTGTTCGGAAAATATATGATTTTTTTCAAGATACCATTCGATTCTATTCTTTAAGATAGCATGAAAAATTTTGCATATGCATGACATCAGGGATATTGGCCTAAGAGATGATACTTGGTTACAGTCCCGGCCAGACTTAGGAATGAGAAGTATGCGAATGTATCGCCATTGATTAGGAACTATATTACTATTGAGGAACATATTATAAATTTTTAGTAACGTAGTCTTTCCTATAGTAGGTAAATTAAAAATCATTGAATATGAGACATCGTCTAATCCTGGTGCAGTGTCCTTAGATTTTAAACATTTTTCTAATTCATGTGTCGAAATGATGGATTCTAATTTTAAGTTTCGAGATGTACAGCAAGGGTGGCATGGAGTGACAAAATCGGGTGTGAGGTTATTTAACATCGTTTCGGCTACAGTTTTGCCTACCATTCGCTTAGCAAATTTGTGTCCTTTTATCCATCTCATTCGCATCCACATTTGATTAACAGAAGTTTCCTCATTTATTGAAGAGCAAAAGTCCCACCATTCCTTATTCTTTGCTTTTCTAATGAGCCTTTGAACGTCCGATATTTTGGCTTTCAGTTCTTCTAATTTAATAGGTATTGAGTTTTTCCGAAACTCTGATAATGCCAGTCTCCTTTCCGCTACGGCTTTAGAAAGTTCCGGTTTCCAGTAGGTTTTTGAGACAAATTTAGGACTAGGGTTGACACATACCTTAGTATATGGAATGCATAAATTTGCTGCTTTATTAATTATGTTAACAAAAGCATCGTAAGCTTTTTGGGATTCAACTGGCAAACTTATTTGTATTAGGTCATTTTCTATTGATTTCCTATATTTTTCCCAATCTGCTAATTTGTAGTTACGTTTTTTGTTAAATATAGGGTTATAGTTAGAAGATGTTGATAATTTTATGATGAGGTGGTCGCTGCCTAGACATTCATTGGTAACATTCCAGGAGAACTCCAATGCAATATCCGACGAAACTATAGATATGTCAGGACTCGAATTTTGTAATACACCATTTGCAAGTTTTATGCGCGTATGTCTACCATCATTAAGCGTAACAAAATCATGGTCCATTAGTGCGTCAAATATTTGCATTCCTCTAACGTCAGTTTTATTGGACCAGTTTGGGTGGTGTCCATTGAAGTCCCCGAGTATTATAGTCTTCCTATGAGCAATTGAAAATATAAAATCCCAATCTGCGTTTGTTGTACAAGCACTCGGGGGGCAGTACACTGAAATTATGTTTTCTAGTCTTTCACAGTTCAATACCCTAACAGAAATAACCTCAATGGCTGTATTTCCACTTTGAATTGACAGAGGCTCCGTTTTAAAGGATTTATGAGCCACTATAGCGACACCCCCATAAGAGTCATCCCGGTCCAACCTGTAAATATTATAGTTTGTAAGTTTTAATGTATTTACTGAACTAAGCCACGTTTCACACAGTGAAGCAAAATGTATTTTTTCCAGACACAGTAATTGTTCCAACTCAAGTATTTTTGGTTTTAAGCTTTGTGCATTCCATTGCAATATGTTAATATTAATACTGTTCATAATTAAATATTAATCCTTGAAAAAAAGGCAAACTTGAGATGTTTTGTAATATCCAAGAGATAATCCACTCGACACATAATTTTGCTAACTTTTCTATTTTATCATTTATTGAAATATTGCTGCTACAAAAAATATTAATAAATTCTTTGACTAGACAAGTAAACGGTATATCTCTTGAAGGTCTCTTTCCCTTTTGCCTACTCTTTTCCCTTTTCGAATAATAAGACACACTTTCCTCAGAGTCTGTAACCATCATATTTTCTTCATCGCTGTTTGCTTCCAGTTCTTGTTTTTTTTCTTTTTCTTTGTTCTTCTTTTTAGCGTCACTTGTCTTTCTATTTTTCTTTACTTTATTAGTAATTTCTGTCTTCCTCACACGAGTTGATGCAACTTGTGCATATGTCAGGGCTTCTGTGGTAGATTTCGCCGGGGATTGATGATTTGTAGGTGCCGGCGTTGGGGCACGAGAATCAGAATAATTATGGTTCGCTGGGAGCGTAGCCTCCTTTGCATTAAGTTGCGGCGGAACATACATTGTAATAGCCTTTCGGTATGAGACATTAAACTCGGCCATTATTTCCCGTATCTTTTTTTCCCTACGATATTCCGGGCAGCTACGATCTAACGCCATGTGGTCTTTAGAGCAGTTAATGCACTTGTACACTGTCGCTGGGCAGTTATCATGTTTCCCACCACACTTTGGACAAAATACTGTTTTCGTAGGACACATCTTAATAGTATGCCCGTACCGCCAACATCTAGAGCATTGCGTCACTGGAAACATATAGGGCTCAACTTTCACTTGCATGCTATAAATGTGTATGTAGGCAGGCAAAGACGGCCCTTTAAATCCAAGCCTGACTGCTTCACTGTCTGTCCAACCTCCCTCTACTTCAGCCCGGCGCTTAAGTCTTTTCAAACTAGCTACCTCATATACGCTAGTGATCGCATCTAGCAATTCTTCTTCCGACAAATTCAGCTCTATATGTTTGATAACGCCATAGGAAAGTGCAACTTCCATCGGTCGTTGAAATCTCCATCCCAAACCGAGAAGGTATTCGCATGAAGTTAATTTCTCCATACTGCACACGTTAGTTACCTCCACGATTATTTTATATGGGTTTATATACTTAACGCGGCTTATGTCGGTAATTCCCTGATCCCTGAATATTTTGGCTAAAGCAAATTGTTTGGGTAAAATATTTTTTGAGGTAATGCAAATATCTATAATACCTCTCACTTCCCTTCGCCTTGCTTTTCTATTTCTGATTTCAACCCATTCCTCATCCCCTTCATCTTCCCTGCTTCTTTTAGCTAGCCTTTTTTCGCCGTATTCAATAATTGGTGACGGTACTGTTATTTCTTCCTCGCATACTTCTCCCACTTCACTCAAGATTGGATCCACACTCATTGCGATAAGGTCTAAATATCACTAACCGGTCCAGTCCACTAGAACCGGCCGTTAGCAAACAATTCCGAGAACTGATAAGCGATACTCACAATATAATAAAAACAATGAAACGCGTCCAAGCAATATAACAATTACTCGCACACTGACGAAAATTCACATTTAATCTTAAATTAATTAAGAACGCGCATTACCCATTAATCTTTCAAAATCAATGTATCGAAAACTTTAATTCATTTAACCTTTCTCAAGTTATCGCTTCTTAATGAAAGCCAGCGCGTTGAGAGGTTTTAACGGGAACATCAATTTGGATTATGTCCTAAGAGCTTTGTCCAAGACCATTACAGGTAATTGTTTGTTATCCGCTTGGACAATAATATGATATCAATATTTATAGGTGATTGTCGAACATGCTATAAATATAATGTAATCCCTTTGTGTTGCAATAAATAAAAATATATTTTATTAATGATGGGCTTAAGAACGGCTTTTACTAATAAATAATATTAGTGGACAAGCCTGTTAAATTAAGATGAATATCGCTTGCTTGGTTTCGCTTTTTAATCGGCTAACGTTATATTTTTTATAAATAACTATGTCCAAATTATTAATGATTTAATATATATGAAATATCATCTCGTATTTTGCCAACTTAGTTATTATTAGTGCCAAAATGTAATGCTATACTTAGATTGCCAAAGAAATTGTGAATATTAGGGTGTGTAAAACCTAAGGAGAAGAAGAACTATGTCTTCCCTCGGTAATTTTAAATTTCAGACAAAAAAGTATGAATTGGTTTATTTATCTAGTCACTCTTTACAGTGGTCACTCAGGTAAGTGCTATTTTATGACATATATAAACGTAGCTTTTTACGGACCTTCAATATGTACTAATACTTATAGTCTGAAAATTATTAGTTTTATTATATGTATATATGAGTCTTCTTAGTATTTTTGTGTTAATGTTAAATGTTAATTAAGAGACGTAATATCGATGTAAGGAATGGCTATTCTTACGGTGCGAATGTCTTCGGTCTGTGTTGACTACTTACAATCAGGTGGTCCATTAGTCCGACCGACAAAAAAAAGGCGAATTAAAAATCATGCGGATTTTCTTATTCGAATTTTAAATTCACGCTGCACTAGTTTGTTGGTCTTTCGATTTCAACTTTTTCCTGAGTGACTTTAAATCTTTCCTTTTAATATAACGTTCCGTTCGTATCAGCGGTGTAACCAAACTGGATTAAGTTGGTGCCGAAGTTTCGGAGCAGTTGGCAAGTTCTGCTCTCGTATCGATACTGAGTTATCTGAGTTAGCTTCTGCTAAGTTGCGGCTTTAGTTAGACGTACGTTATTATTGTCATTCCGGTCTGCAAGTTGCTGATATTAGCTCGAGGCGGTGCGGTTCAACCACAGTATGTTATAGTTAGCTAAATTTCATGTACAACTTTGGGCGCTAGGGTGGTTGATTTGGAGCTCTGGCAATGCTGTAACTATGAGGCTAATTTTAACTATATTGTGTATTGAGGGTCTTTTTTTAAACCATCGCCTTCATTGTAATGAACAACTGGGATAGAACTACTGAATTATTTTTTAAGGAAATGTAATTATTTGTGATTTTTTTTTCTATCAAACAGCACTAATTCTCATTGTTGTTTTGAAAAGATTAAAAATGACTAAATGTATTTTTAATTATTGTAACCAACGGTAATAATAATCGAGGGTTCTATTTATAAAATATGCGCTCGTTTGCTGGATATTGAAACGACTGTATTACTAATAACTTTATAAACTGTATAAATTGACCTGCTTTCATAAAACTTATATTCTTTCAAATTAAATATACATCTGGTCAATCAATACTTCTATTTGAATAGCTAATAAAACGTGATAAAACAGAGGCTAGAATAGGCCACCTGACGATAAATGGATACATACACCTTAGAAGTAATAATGTAACGGACATTCGACAAGCACTGGAAATTGCTAATATTGTGCCTAATAAGGACCTGGGAATGATATATTTTCTGTTTTGAATTTCAATGGCTCAGTCACTCTTTATATTGCAACAGCACGAAGTTAGTTGCTACCCGTTGGACCTGTGTTAAGTATAAAATAGAGAGTAATATATTTATTATATACTAGTAGCTGCCCGCGGCTTCTCTCGCGTTTTAGAGTATCGCTTGACATGCGTCCGGAAAAAAAATTAGCCTATATCCTTTTTAACAAGTACACATTATATATGTATATTACTTTTTGCTGTATTGCTTGACTTGTGATATCGGATATAAATTTTAACTTTCAAACGTTTTGACAAGTTGATATTAACGTCTTACCTCAACAAATCATTATATCTATAATGTATGTATTATTTCATACATTTTGTCAGTACAGTAAATGACATAGGGATAATAACACCTACCTCCTAACACGGGTAAAATACCGCGGACGGAGAGTAGTAAACACGAATATCATTGTGGATTTTTAGACTATATAAGGCACTTTAAGTCAAAAATAAAGTATACACACACATATAACGCATAAATAAATACGAATCACTGTCGAATATAATGTGACACAACAATAAAAATAACATGTCGAATGCTTAGAACCGTATTTAAATGAAGAGAAGCAATTTGTGTTGAAAGTCATAAAAGTCGTCTGGGCTCAGCGAAGGCGCCGCATCGCCTCCTCAAAGCGTCTCTGTACCTATTAAAAAGTTAGGGCGTCTATTTTTGGCTCCGTCGACACTGTACCGAACAAGATGTATTCGATAAATTGTGAAAATAAGTTACTTTCATACCATGAACGATAGCCGAGTGTGAACATCGTTTATGACGTAGGGCGCTCAGTTCAAATTCAAACGAGGGTTGAAATTTAAATTTACTTCACATATACACACATTCATATATATCTACACATGTAATTTGTCAAGATAATTTTAAACCTTATTGAAGCGCACGTAATGAAGTTGATTTCTTTTAAATATGCTTTATTATAATATTTTATATTTATATACCGTTATTTAGCCAATCATCATCGTAGTCCATATTTACAGTATTTTTTATAATTATGTTGAAGCTTTGCCTACCAGTTCTACTGCGGACAATTTGTATTACACGTGGAAAGATTATATACGTTAAATTATCCGTTTTAATTTTTGATGAAATCGTCCAATTTTGATTGAATAAAGTCTAATTGATACCTTACAATATTTTTACATTTACTATTTTTACCCCCTTTTTCAAGATTATATCGAACTAATACGAGAATGCAAGTAACCATATTAACCCAAAAACTTAATAAAAAAAAAAAGTCGGTTTCGTGTTAACGTTTTTTCTACAGCTAACAAGGCCTTTAGATTTAAATATAATAATAAGTAATTATTAAATCAATATTATGATCCATTTTTGTATCTAGGTGAAGTACGTAGATAAGGAAAACTTCCGAATTTATATAATTATTATTAATATTCAAAGCTAAAAGAAAGTACTATAAATATTATAAAGAGGATTAACGTGGATTACGTCTAAGAGTTTAAAAGAAGTCTGTATTCCGATAATACTAAAGGTGCTTTTGTAAAATTTACCGTCTATAATAACCATAAGACTAGACGATCACGATCGCTGAGAGTCAGTACATTTTCAGAGTCGTAAGTCCGTGGAAAAACCGCAACATTTAAATGTAGCCGTGTTCCGGTACTGTACTATGGTATCGTTGTTTTCTTTGTTGATTTTTTTTATTACAACCCATTAAACTTGTATAATGGAACGCGAAAACCTCCGCCTCGTAATAGAGACAGCGAAATTCGCTACTGTATAAGCCAGTTTTTTATTGAGCTGTGGAATGGGAAGTATGATAAATTAAGTCTTAATTATTAACTAATTTAAATGAAACTAATATTCTGTTTCTTTGCCTCTGTGTAAGACATGTTTTTGTGTACATATTAATTTTAATAATATAAAGTATGTTAATTTAACCAAGTACAAGTAATCCTAATGTCTTTATTTAAATTTCGAATAACATGGCAGATACCTGGTGGAAAATAGTCGCAATGGCTCATTGAAATTGGCGCTAAGCTAAAATTGCGAGTAAACCTTAACTGAAATTACACGCGTATCACGCCGGTAAATATTTCATTGCTGGACCAAAGCTGAATCTCTTATATAGGAGAAAGTTTGGAGTATATTCCACCACGTTTCACCGACATCGGTTTTTGGTTGTGACAATTTTTTTAAGTTCCCTTATTATTAAATCTCTTCTTTTTTTTCTTAACTTCCTTAAGAAATAGTATTAAGTGTGAAAGCTGACAGATTATTATTTTTAATCTGTTATTTTTTAATTAAAACCTCCTTTATACGTTTTTAAATAACCAATCGGAGACACGATCATTATAATCAATATGAACATATGTAGGGAGCGGTGATAATGGAGACATCCGTACTGTAAGTAGTTTTTAATATTTTTAGGAAGCTTTCTCAAAAATAAACTAATATACGGGGGTGATTTTTTGCTTATCGTACCGTACGCCCCTAGTTTTAATGTTCACACTATATTTGATACTTTGTTAAAAACGTAATTTGGGATGCTTTTTTTAGTATAACTAATGTGTAAAACATGTCATTCGAAATCATATTATTTTTATCTCCGTTTATTTGCTACCTAAAAATAGAGTTATTATTTTTTTATATATTTATAATACATTTGAAGTCCAAGAGCTAAAATGGTGTTACATAGACTTTTAAAATTCATTATCATTCTGTCGTATTTGCTAGAATACTTTTGTTACCAGATCTTGTTTTCTATTATAAAAAAAGACTTAAGTAACTTAAGCATACTCTTGTTCTTATCCGTTATTTGTGAAGACGCTCTTCTTTTGAGGAATAGAGGTTTCATCACTACGTTTCTAAAATTTGATTCACTAAAAATAATATACAGTTTTTCTCACAACGTTCAACAATTCTTAACCATAATTGATGGAGGACGATTCTAAATGTTCGTGTATTATACATACAAATAAATTATATGAACACCGTAATCTTTGGTGAAGATTTAGGTGTTCGACTACTAGTTCATCTCGGTTCATATCATAAGATGATTATAACAGATAAAATACATGTATGGAAGACCTTTAAGAAAGGGTTCTATTTCAGGGTTATTGAGTTGAATAGACAAATTCGTATGTTGTATAAGATAATACGGTATGCATAATACATGCTTTTATCTAAATCTTGTCCTCTTTTGGCTTTAATGCTCCATTGTAGTACCGCTGCGTACGTGTAGTCTTAGGTAATATGGAAGTTTAGGCAGTAAATTTCAATAGCATACAAAAGCCACAAATTTGGAGTTAACCAGTTTAGAACGGTTTAAGTTGGGGCAAGTTAGCCGCCCCTGGAAGCGGCAGGCGCACCTCAGTTTAGGCAGTTATAAGAACTATACGTGAAATAATTTTGAAGAGCTCAGTGCAGGCAGAGATGGAGCCAGTTTTTCAAAATTACCACCGTAATTGCTCTATAGGTTAGTGAGTCTTGTTCTCATACTGCATAATTTTGGTTTCTGGGATTCAAAATAGTAAGCTATTTTAGTGATATGAGTTTGCTTTTTCAACCGACTTCCAAAAGGAGGAGGTTATCAATTCGTCTGTATTTTTTTTTTTTTTTTTTTTTTTTTTTTTATGTTTGTTACCTCATAACTTTTTACTGGGTGGACCGATTTTGATATTTTTTTTTTTGTTTGAAAGGTAGTGCTTCCCGTGGGGTCCCATTTTTTTTATTTTTTTTTCCGATGATGGTATCCATGTGAAAACGACATAAGTCTTAAATTTGCATTACGTATATGCGCGACAAATAGGTGAATAACTGAAAATCACGTTAACCAATTTTGATAATTCTTTTTTTATTATAAAATATATACTTCAAGGGTAATTTGGTGAACGTTTGGTAAGGTTCTGAGCACAGGATCCATGACAAAGTAACGGAACGGAAGGGAACGGAACAATTCTGAGGAGCACGTTAGCGATACTCGGTCGAATCTTTTATTTATAGGTTATTTGGATATTTGAGTCACCTTCCGTAATGTGGTTATGTTTATGTAATTATCATAGTCGAATATTATAATCAACTAGCTACCCACCCCGGCTTCGCACGGGTGCAATACTGATACTAAATATACTACAGAATTTGTTTATATACGACATCATATCGCAAACTTCTAAAATTATCAGTGTTTCTTTACTATATTGTTCATGTATTATATACACAAACCTTCCCCTTGAATCACACTATCTTTAAAAAAAACCGCATCAAAATCCGTTGCGTAGATTTAAAGATATAGGGACAGAGAAAGCGACTTTGTTTTATACTATGTAGTGATGGAACTCCTATACGGCTCGCAGTTAGGGTGCGATATGGGGCAGAATTTCTTACTATCTTTAATCAAATTTTGTGTATGTGATGTGATGTCATATGATGTACGAAATATAGTTGGTCTTTTTCAAAGTTTTTTTGCTGCGTTCGATTACAGCTCTTTCGAGGGATCCTTGTAGTTTACGCCGCGTGACGTATTAAATCCGCATTTTCGAAAGTCTATTTTTGCTTTATTCGCAAGTTTCCTTTAAAAATTGTCCTCGAAGTAGTTTCTGACTCATATAAACGGAACGCTTAATCTATCCATATTAAAAAAAATTAGTTAGTCAACATCAGCTTCACTTAAAATCAAAAAATAAATAAAATTTTAACAAAAAGAAAAACCGACTTCAAACAAAACACTATTTTAAAACAAATGAATATGCACGAAAAAGTAAGAAAAATAATTGCGTATTCAACATATTTTTTAGAGTCTTCCTAAGTTAAATGAAATGAAAAATATTAGACTACTTAAAAGTCGATTAACGATTATATCATGTAGTTATAATTATTGTTATATTTGGAGTCGGTGTCAGCCAATAAAACCCTACAGTATATCTATCAAAAAACATTACGAGAATACTTTAACAAATATGTTTTTTACAAATTACCTTTTACACAATAATATACTGGATCAATCAAGGGGCTCGTATCGCTTCTTTCTTTTGATTGTTGGGGCAAGGGCACCGTGGCTGACACCGGCTCCAAATATACCAATAACTATAACTACATGATATAATCGTTAATCGACTTTTAAGTAGTCTAATATTTTTCATTTCATTTAACTTAGGAAGACTCTAAAAAATATGTTGAATACGCAATTATTTTTCTTACTTTTTCGTGCATATTCATTTGTTTTAAAATAGTGTTTTGTTTGAAGTCGGTTTTTCTTTTTGTTAAAATTTTATTTATTTTTTGATTTTAATATAGAACTTCGTTTTACAGATACTGCTTAAGAAATTAATTTATTTATAGGATTGATACTATATTTATTTTTTATATTTTTTCTGTATTTAACATTGTATCATTATGTAATGATCAGCTTCGTATTGCTATTTAAAGCATCTGTTTATCAAACAAACTCGTCGTAATTTTTTTCTCTATTTATATTTAAGTTACTGTTTGCTTCAACTGCGATAGTGTATGACGAGGAAACCTGTAAATAAAAAAAACATTGGCCAAATAATTTTGAAAAGTAAGTTTCTTTTTGTTTTAATGTGATAAAGTATCTAATGAAATTAAAAAAAAAACTCAGTCTCGTAACTGCATCAATTAGATGAATCATTTCTCAATAAAGTATGTCCTTAAAACCTTCACGACTTTGATCGAATATTACGAAATAATTTCCCAAATACATGTTTCAACAAAGTTCATATTTGCAAATAGTAGAAATACAAATGTAATAGCGATGAAAACAATATATTGATATAGTCGTAAACAAACCGAGTCAAGACTATTAAACTGTATGCACGAGTCCTTTCAGGCCGCAGGCGGACAATAGGATTCTGACATGCTAGTCGCTACCAATTTGCATATTGATTTTGCACGTGAATAATAATATTCTTAAGCCATGGGCGTATTGGGGCTTATAAAGAAAAGGTGAAGTGGAAACCGTTTAAGATAATCTGCAAATCTATGCTAAATATTCAGTATTGTTATTCCTGACTATAATTGTTTATTTTATTAATATTGTTTTTGCTCATAATAAAATTGAAATTATTAAAGGCAAGTGTACATTCAATGTTCGAGTAGTTTTCATTTCATTTAAGAATTTAAACGAAACATAAATTAAAAGATATGTAAGAAATATTTACTTCTTCTTACGCCAATGCGCCAACCTTGGGAACCAAGATATTATGTCCCTTGTGCCTTGTAGTTGTAAATACACAAATTCACTAACCTTTAAAACTAGAACACAAAAGTGACGGTTGAATACATCATGAGTGAAGGCCTAGCACAAAGTACTAATGAATTCATAACTGAACGTAATATTCCAAAACAACATTTAAATATTCAATAAGCTATCAAAACTTGAGTAGTATTTTATGACATTTTAACTATCAATAATTATCGTAAAGCTTGCCTTATAATGACAAGAATGGTAGGTACTATAAAATTGTAAGTGGCTACTGGGCTGTGTAACTTAGGCGCCACTGAAGTTCCCTATCTCTCGGGACTTATAACCGGTAAGTGTCAAATAGTATTGAAATTGATACCAAGCAGGCAATAAAACATAATTTACTTGCTTGCTTATTCTATTTACCTTGCATCTAAATCAGATCTTGCTTAACTGTCTATGGATTGAATATTAATTAGGTATTCTAGAGCTCGTTTAAATCAGAGCAGACTAGTATCGAGTATTTAGTTATATCAGAATTCGCTAATATGGAAACAGTTTTATTGGACTAAATAAACTTGATTTGTTAAATCCTCAATCGATTAATATAAGTTAATTTTTTTGATATGAGTTTCATATTAGTAATAATTTCGTATTATTTAATTTATGTGTAAATATGAATTTAATAGGTAAATTATGAGGTACGTAATGACGTACTGATATACATACATACAGCCATTGCAATAGGTGACATTTGAAAGCAGCCGAGCTTTCTTTTCATTACATTAAATATATTTTTTATTGTTTGAATTAATTATCTACATACGAGTATATACGAATTAAAATTTTATATATAGTCCATTTCCTTTCCTTGTACTTGAAAAATTAGATCTTATTATTTTAATACATTTAACATATAGTAGATAAGTATTTAAAAAAGTCGATGGGAAATAAATATGTACATAAACTTAACTATAGAACTATTCCATAATTTCTTTTTATTAATTCCATCCTTCCCTTCGTCGGGCCGTCGCGAACTAAACGCATTAAAGCGTGAGGTCACGATAACACAATTATGTTTTAATTTATATACCCTGAGTGGCACGCGAGCCTTAAACCAGATGTAACAAACCTTTTTGTAACCTGTACAATTTTAATTTTGTTTTACGTATTGAGTAAAGAAGATATACATTACAAATATGCTGCGAGTCTCACTTTTTTCGAAGAAACGTGTGAAATTTATTTGTTTTACGTTATAAATTTGGAATCTACATATGTTTACGCTACTTAAATTTCGGCAACATTTTTTTCGTTAAATTCCTGGTAATAATTTGTCTATATAACATAGTTTAAATACCCTAATTTAATCAATCTTCTTAATTAGTTTTAATGGGATTGAAATAGTTGTTTTTAAAGTATGTTATGTGCTTTTTAGGCTAGTTCGAATATAGTTTAGTAATATGTATTATCAATGGAAAATAGGGTTTTAATTGTTGGTGACTTTTGAGGTTCACTTATTCAAAAAAATATTTACGTAGTTTTAAGTAATCGTGTACCACAGGCATACAACAACTGGCATGTGACGCTTTATCAAACCACGGATAAGCCAGCTTTTGCTAATTATCAAGATAAATATTGCTTTAACTACACCTTGTTTTGGAAACCGCTTCTCATTAGCGTAGTTGTTATTGTAAGTCTAAAATGTGCTAAGACGACAACAATGCAGTCCAATAACTCACTGAAATTACGTATAAATTTGTTTTATGCAAATGTTGCCACACCAAATTGAATAATACAACACTACCACAGTACTTATATGTCATTCTAAATTGAATGAAACACGTAAAGTAGAATTGACTTGGCCATATGTATGTATTATTGTCTTTGAGCAATAAAATAAATCAAATGTATTTTATTGAAGTAAACTCAACGATCAAGCATTTTTGGATCATGAATATTTCTACATTACCAACATTTCGGTAAGCAGTCTTCACCGAGAAGAAACGCAAGAACTTGCTTAGATGCTCTTTTAAACAACCAGATTTTTTCAAGTGCCAATTTTTGGCCAATAATTATTTACATGAAAGAAATCATCATTCGATGTACGATTATTTGATGACGGAGTTTGCCCCTTAGCACTGAGCAATGTGCAAATCAATAGAATAAAGAAATGAAAATCCCGTGAGCATCCATTGCTGGGCAAATCCCTCCTCTCTTCTTAAGGAAAAGGCCTCGAGCTCATTTCATCTAATTGCTTTAGAGCGGGATGCTCCATATAATATGTGGCTGAATTGTTCCAAGCACGAGATGTATTATACCTGTACGTGAAAACTCTAAGTTTGAAGCGGTGGTCTTAAGTCTAAAATAATTCATACTATAATAAATAATTTTTGACTAATGTTTAAGTCAACAGAAATCACTGATCGATAACTTCAGAAAACAAATGCATATGCAATGCATTTCGATGCATTAATTTAAATTCATCGTTATTCACCCCGGTTTTAGTAACGTCGCCGATTAAATTAAGAGCAATATAATTTATTACAAATCAAATTGTCCAGGGTGGGATCGTTTACGCTGCAGATACAACAAAAATCGTGCGACCCTAGATGTGCAGGGGAATAACATTATGTCTGCCTTTATAGTCGGTCGCCAGACAGTTGCAAGTTTAAGGCATGGTATGGTGGTGCAAGTGAAAAGATCTCAGTGGTTAAACAATTATAAATTATCAAGAACAAAAAAATTGTGATGTCATTCTAAATATTTTGGGAAATTTGATTGGTTGTAATAATATTATAAAAAAATTAATTTTATTAGTAAAAAGGTAATCTCCGAAACTACGTTCCAATTATATTCGTTTTAAATTGTAGACTTACATGTATTATTCTGAATACTTCTTATCGTTTGCTTATTAATGAAGTGTACACGTGCGAAGCCGCGGTGTGTGCTAGTGGTTAAATATAAACAAATTAATTATAATACGAATGGTTAAATAATTCCCTATTGACGTCTAAAACGTACATTTAATACTCAATGTGTACTTTGTGATAATAAAAGCGATTCAAAAACCATTTTCATTCATCAGAATCATTCACTAAATTCAACTAATAAACATATTAAAAAAAAACATTTTGTATATGAGAAAAATAACAACTTAGGTTTTATCCCACAATTTCAAATTTAAGTCAAATTTACCCGATTATAAGAGGCTTTTGTACATACTCATCTAATTGACTATCTACCTATTTGACCATTTTTTCCCCACATCAATATAAACACTACCTGATTAGTGTGTGGGTGAGCCAGTGTTTTTTTTTATGGTAGAGGTTGGCGGACGAGCATATGGGCCACCTGATGGTAAGTTGTCACCATCGCCCATAGACATTGACGCTGTAAGAATTATTAACTATTCCTTACATCGTCAATGTGCCACCAACCTTGGGAACTAAGATGTTGTGTCCCTTGTGCCTGTAGTTACACTGGCTCACTCACATCAGAGCCGTCCGTCTGGATAGGTACCACCCACTCATCAGTTATTCTGATGAGTGGGTGGTACCTACCTAGACGGGCTTGCATCAAGCCCTACCACCAAGTAAATGTATTTGTAATAAATGTATAATAAATGTATTTAGATAAAGATATTATTCTAGTGATTCAAAAACTTTTGTCCCATAAAAGAAAAACATTGAATCCGAAAATTAGTAAAGTATAATTGAAGATATAACTCGCTGTAAGTGTATTACTTGTAAGTAACTAATACAGTTCTGTTAATATTTTCTAAGCAATTAGACCCCCATTTCTGATTTAAGGTTATGGTCACATGGCGTGCTTGTGGGGTCACGTGGCTCCTATCTCTTTATTTACATTGACATGTATGAAAATAAATCGTGCGAATTTATTTAACATTTGTCGTGAACACGTGTGAAATCGACTGCTATACGTTTTAGAGTTTCCTTACCTTAGAAAGGTTACAAATTACTTTTTACTTCAATTTATATTATATTAATTCATTGTCAAAGTTTTGCATTTATCTTCATTCGTCATTTGATTGGAATAGACTAAATAATAGTGTAGTCTATTAAACCTTTAATATAAAATAAGAACATATATATTCACTAAATACTATTTATATTTTGTTAATATTAATAAGTATATACGACCAATGCATTCGTTAAAATCATTTTAAAAGAGTTTCTTCATTACATTTTTACGAAAATAACGCAAATAACCAAAAAAAACATCAACAAATTGAATACACACGACAAATTCTCACAAAGATTTGTTAGGATTCAAGCGCCCCCTATTGATTAAGATAAATCCAGATAATTGTTGCGTAATGGTTTTATTGCGTTTAAATTCGCAAACCCTAAAATGCAACCTCAGATTCATTACAACCGTAACCAACGCAGCATGCACGCGGCGATATTTAACACCAGGGTGTCCCCTCACCCCTCACCGTATATTAAGCCCTTTCTCTGTTATTTCTGCGTGAAGGATAGGCCAGTATTATCCCAACTAATCCATAATGATTGCTTATGAATATAATTTCATAAAACGTTCATTTTTAAATGTATTTATATAAATATTAATTACCACCAAAACCACCAACCCGCATTGGAACAGCGTGGTGGAATATGTTCCCAAACCTTCTCCTAAAAGGGAGAGGAGGCCTTTAGCCCAGCAGTGGGAATTTACAGGCTGTTGTTGTTGTAAAAAATATTAATTATAAATTAATAAATATAAATATTGGACTTTGATCTTAATGTAAGTGGCTAAAGCACTTGTTGTATTATGGAAAATCCTAAGTAATGATGGTAACACAAACACCTAGACCCAAGACAGCATAGAAAAGTAAAGAACTTTTTCCTACATCGACTCGACCGGGAAGCGAACCCGGGACCTCAGAGTGGCGTACCTATGATAACCGGTGTACACAGTACTCGACCATGGAGGTCGTCACCAAATTATGGAGTTTTTTATTTATTCAGTAGTAAGGTTTTACAGAAATTGCAGAACGCTATGTTTTAATAAGATAAATAATAAAAAAAACTGTTTTATTTTTCACAGCAAATCGTATCTTGGCTGAATACTGGTGTTCTTCCAAAAATGATGTCATTAAAGCCCTCTGTATACACAAAGTATAATCATATCTGTTACATTACTCTGAAAAATTACACAAGAAAATAACTGTACGTATATCACTATGTATAAATATTTCACTAAACATTTGCTATGTAAAGTAGCGTCGCATTTTCCCCATATCAATTTACGCTTTGCAGAGCACTTGTAATGCAATGTGGATGGAGCAGCTAAATTATGATTCGCATCAACTCAAACGCGTTACACATTGCGTGTCTGAGTGACAGATAAGTACCAGCTATACACGGGCAATGCTTTTAAGCTTTAAGTGAACCGAACGATTAAAAATTTATCTTCTTTAAAACATCGGATTTTCGTTTCCTGTTCGTAACTATGGGGTTCGAATTAATCCTTTATAACGAGACTCAGGTGAATTATAACAACAATTGTTTTTAAATTAGTAATTAAAAATATATTTTTTAATTTTTAAACAAGATTATTCAATGTGGAATAGTATCATAGATATCTGGCAGATTTTTATCTGACACATGTAGGTTTCCACACGAAGTTTTCTTTCATCACTAACAATGAACAATATGGGGCAGCAGCTCGACTCTAAATCTGTACAACTTATTGTAATGAAAACACCAATTATTGTTTTCTTTAACTGACGGTACTAACGGTTGAGTCATGCCAAATTTCCTCAAATGCGGTTCAACGGTTTATCAAGGAAAGAACAACACATAGACAGAATTACTTTACAAATAGCAGTTTACGAATCCAAATACTTCTTTTTTTATTGTTCGTGATACAGTTTTATTTTATTTAAAAACCAGATTATACATATCCATCATCAAACTTATTATTTAACAAAGGTATTAATAAAGATTTAAAGTCAAATCTCGAACACCTGTACATTTCGGATAGGCTTTGATAAATTACATTTTAATCCAAGAATTACGATTTATAAATGTCCATTTAAAGGGAACTCTCCCTCGCTCACCATCATTTTGCAAAAACACAATGGAACTAATTTTTGAAATTATTCAGATATACGATAATCACCGCTCTCTCCTTGGCATAAATACTATATTAGCGTACATTGATTTGCATAGAAACTTTTTGGTGTATTTTATCAATCACGTATTTATTCATTGTTATTATTTTAATTTTCGATTTTCGATGTTCGATTTTCAAATCAATGTGCTCGATATAGATTATAATCAGGAAAAAATAACAAGTTATTCTACGCATATACTGGGATGTCGCCTTAAATAACAAACAAATTTTTATAGGCAAATAAATTCTAAATGCATGGATGTATGTATCTTTCTATATTTAAAGCGGATGAAAATATTGTTTGATGGACCATATTTTAGAATTTGTAACATCGTGAAATATTTTTATTGAGGCCATAAAATTATTTTAAAAATAAAGCCATTTTAACGTACATTCTTTTGAGCTATGGCTTTCGTAATCCGCAGGTATGGCAATGACAAAAAACGGGATTAGTACACTGACTGATGGTGTATTTACGGTGACATGGGATATTTCCCACTACTGGGCGGGGCCTATTTTCCTATCTGGGGATTAGGTTTCATTTTACTCCACTACGCTGTTTGACGGGTAGTTTGAAAGGCTTATGTAAATAAATGTTAATTGTGTATATGACGATAATTACGTTCAATTTGATAAAAAACGTGCAATCGGTCAAGTGTCCCTTCACACACTAGATACATTTACATTACACAGCACATGTATTTTTCTTTGTCATAGATTTAATTCAAGCATTATAAATTTTTAGCTTTACTGTAATATGATTTTAGAATGTTACTTTTCCTATACCGATTTATTTATTTTAAAGGAGCTATTTCTCGTTCTTTTTAATTACTTAGAGTGTAGTCAATATAACTTACTTAACAAACGTTTTCCGTAATTTATTTAACACTTATAATGGTTATATTATGTAATAGCATACATTATTTGATACTAAATCGTAGTTCCATTAAAAATATTTAATTTTACATCTTATCATAGTCTCTAACAAGTGCTTTTGAATAAAGGTTTTATAATATTAAGACGTAGAATATTAAACGAGGTAGCTCTCTACTCAGAATGTAGTTTCTATAATAATCGGAAAGAAACTCAGTAGTTATATTTTTAAGCGCATTATACATCTAATAATCGGGGATAGTACGACACAACTTAGATGTAGCATTGGCAAAATTTGTAAAACCGATCACATCTGAATTAAGTACGCTCTCCCAAATTATGAAAATAGTATATTTCTTATATGAATATCATCTTTACACAAATTTAATAATCTGTAATATTATAGGACCTAATATTCGTCAATATACATGCACTTGCTTTCTCGGGTTGAACTTATTTATTGGTTGTATAAATCGATAATAATCGGTTTTATTGAATTTGCCGATGCTACATCTAAGTTGTGTCGTACTGTACAATCATAATTCGGAAAATTCATGCTTTATTGTCACTATCTGAAATTCGACACACAATTATAAAAAATATAATTAGCACATTTAATAAAATCAGCTTTAACGTATTAAAGGATTACACAAAGTTAACAATAGACTAAGTAAGAAAAAAAAAATGCCGACTAAAAGAATTATATAAAAGTTAAACGAGGCGTGAACTCATTGCATTAAGCAGACAGGGTTTCACCGACACTTAATTAAGTATTCCCCCCATCCACCCCTCAGTCACAACAAAAGATTCCACGGGCATCTGATATCGCTGTCTTCATTAAAATTAATTTAATTTTTAATATCTCGTACAAGGCGTCTGTACGCGGAACACGTTTGCTTCATTTGTCGCAGCTCGATTTTAATTTTAATATCGGAGAACGGAATTCATTCACGTTTTATTAAGTTTCAATTAGTCTTCAGGTGGTTTTGTAGAATACTAGCGACCCGCCCCGGCTTCGCAAGGTTGCAATACTGATACTAAATATACTACAGAATTTGTTTACTTACGACATCACATTAGACATCAAATTACATTTCTTTACTATATTGTCCATGTATTAGATACAAAAATCCTCTCTCAAACCACTCTATCTATTAAAAAAACCGCATCTAGATCTGTTGCGTAATTTTAAAGATTTGGGTATACTTAAGAATATAGGGACAGAGAAAGCGATTTTTATACTGTGTAGTGATACTCGCTTTGCAGATGTGTGATAGGTAATTATTAATAGTTTTATTAACAGGTGCACGCACACATGCGCAAAAATTATCTTTTAAATAAATTAAAATGTCTTTATTATCAAAGACTAACCCATATCTCGCTGTCTTCTTTTTTCCAGGATAATACAATAGTATCTAGTATACTTTAAGGAACTTATTGTTAAGTGAAATATCTTGTAATTGCTTTTTTGGAGACAATAAGATTGTTATATTGGTGTTGATAAAATGTAGCGATTAACTGTTAACAGAATTAATTAATAAGCCGTTACTTTTGATTGTCGTGTATTGATATGCTGTTTCATTTTATTTTATTTTTATGGTATAGGTTGGCGGACGAGCATATGGACCACCTGGTGGTAAGTGGTCACCATCACCCATAGACAATGACGCTGTAAGAAATATTAACTATTCTTTACATCGGCAATGTGCCACCAACCTTGGGAACTAAGATGATATGTCCCTTGTGCCTGTAGTCACACTGGCTCACTCACCCTTCAAACCGGGACACAACAATACTGAGTACTGTTATTTGGCGGAAGAATAACTGATGAGTGGGTGGTATCTACTCAGACGGGCTAGCACAAAGCTCTACCACCAAGAAATATAAATATATTCATTTTGAATAGAATAATTTCACAGTATTCTCATAATATAAGTTGTTTTTAACAGTTACATTTAACGTTCTAAACTTTATATCACCTGTCATTTAATATTAACATTTATCGAATCAATTAAACCTTATGTATTTATCTTTAACATATAATTTTTTATTGTATTTACATATTATTATATAATAGATAATGAAAATACGTACCGCAATTAACCTCGAGATCCTAATCAAAGGTCGCGAGTTCAAACAGCCAAGCACCTCTGAGTTTTTATGAAGTGTGTTTTTTAATTCATTTCGTAATCGTTGTGGAAGGTCTGAATGAAGAGATAAACTGAGTTTAGGAAATTGTGCCACATGTGTATTCATCATAAAAACCTTCTGGTAAAGAGGAAAGCATTGCTTGGTCCCGCAGATCCTTTATTTATTTTTACTAGTTATCGCCCGTGGCTACGCTCGCGTTTTAGGGGATTGGTTGTCATTTGTTAGGCAAAAGAAGTAGCCTATGTTATTCCTTGGAGTTACTATGTACTTCATAGCAGATTTCGTCAAATTCGGTTCATTGCTTTGGAAGTTAAAGAGATACAGACAGATAAACATTTATGATATTAGTATAGATTTTTTAAGGCATAATAGAAATTTTTCTATTTATTTAATCAATTACTAATGTTCCTATTCACCCCTCCTTTTAATCTTATCACTTGTGATAAGGGACGAAAATAGCCCATGGGGTCAGGATCGATCCTATGACTTTTCACATCGTGGGCAGTAAACCATTGCGCCATTGGCGCTTAAAATTTGTTGGTTGATAATTATTTATGTTTTACGTTTTTCTGTCAATGTCAATTTTACATCCCACTGAATATAGTGAAAGGGTTAAGCGAATTAAAAAGTATAGCATTATTCGCCCCAAGCCATAACAATACTAACAATACATCCAACCCGGTCGAAATGTACCAATTCTATCGGAAAATCCATTCGGAGTCCAGTCGTGCGCAAAAATTATGACATCAAGGCAAATTATTGAAGCGGGGAATCGAAATTGTGTCCTGTCCGTACTAGACATACTGCGCAGACGTGAAATAATGGAAGCAATTAATGCTCCCGATGTTTATAAGTCGACTGAGATCGGATATGAAAATGTTATTCGATTTTCGTACTTTCTAGTGAAACACAGATTCAGGTATAAAATTTATCTTTAACGATATCTTATATTATATATAGTAATATAATTGTTTATAGAACTTTGTCAATGTACATGTAATTAGAATCATCGTGCTTATTTTAATCAGAGGGGCTGAAAGATAAAAACGTTGTGAATATGGATGTTTGAGCTTTCACCAATTCTGTATGGGCTTCGTTACGCGCAACATAATGAAATTTATTTGGCATGACTGCTCGTAAACCATGTAGTTTAATGCGTCATGGGGCTTATTATGAAAATGAGATCTTTCGGCTTCCACACAATAAAATGTTTAAATGACGTTTATAGTCTTTTTATCGAATGCAATTTTGTCTTCGTTATTTTAATTTAATTGAAATGTATCTCATAAATATTTCATATATTTCACGTCGTATAATCTATGCTAATACCTTAATCGTATCTGCAATATCAGAATTAATTTGCATTATAAAGCAAATTGTGATACAATGATATATTGTAGCTATGAACATCGGTGTTAAGCACACATTAGCAAGTGAAATTAATAGTGATGTGCACTTAGTAGTGACGAGTCTATTTATCTTTAATGATTATTAATAGTGATGAGTGATTGTAAATGTATGTTAATTAAATAATTACATTTAATTATTTAGGTTTTATATATTTTTAAAGTCTTTTTTTTTAAGTGAATTAATGGTGTGGTGAATGGAAAAAATGCTGTCTTTAATAAATAAAAATTAAACCTTCATTCGACTAGACAAAACAAAAAAATGCCCCTTCCGTATTATACAGGTGTTTATTTAAAAATACACAATTTTAGGGTGCATTATAAATCAAAGTAACGAGCGTGCTTTCCGTAAGGTGCCCGTAGCATTAAGCCGCCGTAATATTTTCTCACTTACGACGGAATTTTCTGTCTCCTTATTTATGTTGAGCCGAGTTTTCTTGAGCAAGCTGTCGTCTCGATCTGTAAGAAACAGGAAATTAAAGCTTAGTTCACGGAGAGTCAAAAATCTTTTACGAGAAATACTATAGAAACAGCCCGGACTTGTTTTAAAAAATAACCAATATATTTTTGTTTGCAAGTTTATAGTAGCAAGATTTGATATTGTTTTTTCTTAATATTATTAGTATAGTTTAAATTTGATAAAAGCAGAGATATTTAAGTTATTTGAATGCGATTATTGATAAGATGTTATTGTTCAGAGCGACTTTACATACATAATGTAATTTTTGTTCACAATTGAATATTTCTTTTTGTTCGAAAATTATCGAAGTAATTCGTAAGATTTCATTTTATTGAGTTTAAAATGATGTAATTTAAGCGCGTCACGTCAATTGTCAGTTAAATTGAATGAAACTTCGAAGCGTTGCTTCTTATATAATAATTTTATGTGCTTAAAACTGTCTTCGAAACTCGCTGCATAATTCTCTATAAATTTTATATGTATTGTTTAAGTAGGGTTTTCAGCTAGGTATTTCAAAATAAAAAATCTAAATAAAACATAAATGGATGAACACAATTATACATTAATTTAAATGCAATATCATATCATATATCAAGTCACTTTCTGGTTCCGACTGTACATCGTTAACTAAATCACTCAACTTTTGATGTAGTTTCCACGAATAAAAAGGGCACTAAAAGGTTTATATACATTTTATATATATGTGTACGATACACTTATAATAACAAAGTTTTTTGTGAAGTAATTTTCTGCATTTCATTATTAATCCTTGGGCATTTAAAATAGATAAAAATTTAGTTACACGTTTTCTTTTGCCTTCAAATTAATATATTAGAAGATTTACCGTTTCAAAATAATAAAAAAAATAATAAACAAATTCCTTGTTAAGCATAATTTGCGTTCTTTTTTTTTGAATAATAAATTGCACCTGTGCGCGGCCGGCTTGGGTAGTAGGTACGTATATATTGTGTAGGTGTATATAATTATAATTAAGCTTCAAATACAAATAAATTGATATTACACCTCATTGCCACCTCTAATATCTTACTTTCTATATTTTATTTTTAGTTTTATTGGCTATAATAAAGAGTATTTGTATTGTATATGTATTTGTTTTATTAAACAAAAAAATGTACATACAACAGATAATCATAAAAATAGACGATATCATTTCCTTTCTTTTAAGACGAGTAATATTTCAATGGCCATAAAAAATACGTTGTATTTTTCATCATATACATGGTACGGAGTTTAAATTTATTTTATCTTTCGAGAACGATGCTAGCAAGTTTGTAAAACAACATTTTTCATATTCGTAGCAATTCTTGTAATATCTACATCGGAAATTATTAGTCCATACATTTTAACATACGAACAGTAAAACCTTAAACTTATCTACATTTTATACAACAATTCTAATCTCTCTCCTTCTTAAGGTACCGCAAAAGTTTTTATAGACAACTCCGAAGCCTTTTGCCGGTCTTTGTTCGAGCTCATTTAAAATCAATCGCGGCCATTTTGTTCGAGGATGGGCCGAGACGAGATTTCCGAGAGAATTCTTAATTAAGCTGGCTGAGTCTTTTCAAGTTAATGGAAGCACCCAAATCCTTAGAAGCGAAGTAAATTCGGTCCGACATCGAATCACGACATCGGAAGAACCGAGATTATCACTCGACAAAGTTTTTAAATTAAGAACGGGAAATAAAAGAATCGTTCTCGCACAATATTCACTTAAAGCTCTCATTATATTTTGAATGATTTTTCTAATATAAACGATTTGTAATGAAGTTATAATGTACTTCATACAACAGTTTGTCGGTAAATAATACTCCGGCGACCGAGTCATGTTGTTTTCAAGGGTACGTCACTCCGAGGTTACAGGTTCGAATCCCGGGCTTCGTCATAATTTGTTTTTTTACGCGTTATTCATAAATTGTCAAAAATATTATTTTTTAATAATATAATTATAGATATCATAAAGACACGTGGGTCAGTGCCTTCAAATTGTGAATCATAACTGAAGATTACGGGTTTATCCCCGGGCTAGAATTGTTTTTTGTGCAAATTTTGTGCACCATGCGGTACCGGAAAACATTACGAGATGAATACATTTACAAATACACGCGAGGCAGCGTGGCTGAATAAGTTAAAAGCCGTAACCAAAAGAGATTTTTAATTATCCAACACTGGAAAACTCTTATTTTACGTTATTATGTAAGTAATAATTATTTATAAAAAAAATGTATTCAAAGAACTCATATTACATAACTTTCGTCAGAAATAGTCTACATTTTACGTGTTTGGGCATAAATGCTACGCCCTCGCCTGCTTCATTAATGGATGCTTAATTACACTTTGTTCCACTAATATTGGTCTTTTGTTGTACGTTACGAAGTGTCTATTGTAACATAGTTTGTGTTTGTTTTGTGTGTATTTTAGAATTAAGAGTTTAATTACTTTGATAAATTGTTTTGTTATACCGCTTAATTATTTTTTAGACTCGAGTGGTATTTAATTAATTATATTTTGTTACTGATATTTTATATCCATTTTTAGTATACCAATAATAATTGGTAAATATAATTATATCATTATGTTTTTCATTGTTAAGAAGTGTTCATTTTGTAGAAATTATTTATTTTAATGTCTAAATATAAATAACTTTGATTTATACTAATATTATAAATGCGAAAGTAACTCAGTCAGTCTGTTCATCTTTCGCCATACCACTAATCGGAATTCAATGAAACGTAGTATTAAGGAAGCCTTAACTCTAAAGTCAAAGTCAAAAATCTTTATTTAACATAGAAGTGTTACACGTGCTTATCGATAGTCTAAAATCTACCACCGGTTCGAGAATTAACACCGACCTGAGAAGAACCGGCAAAACATCAGCGGTTTTTATTTAATGTCATTTTTTTCAACTATCGATTTTATACAATAAGAATAAATATATGTTATTTGAAACAGCCTGAAGGCGATCACCACAACGTGCGGAATCAACTAAGAAGTCATTAGTTTTGTAATAAATATAAATAAATATGAGACAACATCACATACATTACTCTGATCCCAATGTAAGTAGCTGAAGCACTTGTGTTATGGAAATCAGAAGTAACGACGGTACCACAGACACTCAGACCCAAGACAACATAGAAAACTAACTGAATCTACATCGACATCGGCCGGGAATCGAACCCGGGACCTCAGAGTGGCGTATCCATGAAAACCGGTATACACATCCCTCGACCATGGAGGTCGTCGAATATCTTTTAAGTTTTATAATTGAATATTTTTAAACGTTAGGATCCTGGTTTTTATTTTTACGATTACATGACTAAAGCTCGTCAATCGCAAGCCAGGGCTACAACTAGTACAGCTATAACAATATTCTGAAGAATTGATAAAATGGTTTTCTTTAAAAATACATTTACCTATACAAAACTTGCTTTTAATCAAAACAAATATTGGAAACATTCACCTTAAATTTGAACGCAACCATTCATTCCCTTTATGAAACAAAGTATGGAAAATCCTCAAATGGTCATTTATCACTGTGGTATAATAACAATACTGCCTGCTTCTATTTAGGAAATTCGATAGAACGAAATTTAACCCAAAGGTATGGAAAGACAAAGCTTTCAAAACACAATAGCGCTAGATTACAATACTCCTAACAGCTTAAATGCTTTTACCATAAAGAGCAATAAAAGTCATTCATTTGTACGTTTGAAACAGGTGTGCCGGATGTCTGTGTGGATTTTTAACAATGTCCAAATTTTGTCTTCCGTCTGCGGACGAACTTTATACATATTTATACTATAATCAGACCTTTATCATTGTATTGTTTTTTTAGACGTGATAGACATTGTTTTCGATGGACAGGAACGAATTGCTGGTTTGATATTATTTATAACTAGTTCCGGACCGTTTAAGGGCAGGTGTTGGCTACCCAGGTGATAGGTGCCCTTTACTGTACCATTGTAATATTCGATTTAGTAGTGAAAGGGTAAAAGAAATATCAATCTCACTTTCAAAAACTACCTAACTTACATGTTTGATATATAAATAAGAATAACTTAGTGATTACAGAATCCCTTTGCAATTGACTCAATAAATTTAATTTAAGAAAGTTCGAGTGTAAAGACGTTTTATATAGAATTTTATGCAGTACATTAATCACTAGCTGTTCCAATGCAATAGTACTGTCCAATTAATAAATTCAACTAATAAAGGTATTCTATGTATTTTACAAAAAAAATTGCCTTCAAAACAAAATTAATCGAAATGCGTTTAGCCGTTTTAGTACGAAAAAGTTTCAGAATAACGTTACAGTGTAATCCCTCAGGAATCGTGGTTTTCCGGGATAAAATGTATCGAATGTCACTCGTCGATCCCTAACCTGTCCATGCAAAAAACAGGTCGATCCGTTGGGCTGTTGTTGCGCAAAAGAAATACAGACAAACAACACACATTCGTGTTATTAAAGTTGCGTATTTTTTTTTTTAATAATCAAATGGAAATCAAATATTTGCATGAAACTTACACTACCTGTGCTATGTACAAATACCACATTGTTAGATATATGTATTATGTATGTTATCTTTTATTTCAGGAAATGTGAGACAATATAAGGCTGATTCTCATACTATTGTTCATAATAAAAACTTTTCTGTATCAATATTGGTAACACTTTAAAATGTCGATTTAAAAATACTTCTAGGGTACCATACTTTTTGGCCCAATTTTATTGAGAATCGAATAGAGTGTGCTTCATATGTTTTTATTAATATTTACATATAATTGTCATTATTTTTACACAGTAATAAACATATAATAGGGAAATTAGAGAAACATTGAGATTATTTGGGATGCGTCAACTAGGCTTTCTAATTATTTTCAATACAAAAATATCAACAAAGAACTATTAAGTACATAGTCAGTTCATCGTGACGGAAAAAAATACCGGATTGACCCTGTAAAAATGTGTAGGGGTTTTTCTTAAATAACGCCCGGAAATTAAAATAAAGTGTCCCTGGCCTATCTCTTGCTAGTTATAGTATAGAGCAAAATTTTAACAACACCTTTGATTTCGATATTGGATATCTTGTAGAAATAGTCCAGGATAACATTAATAAAAAACTATTATTAATTGCTGTCTAAAGCTACCTCAAAGGTAACTTTGCTATCTTGGGTGATTTATGAGCACCATACAAGCTAAACGTATTGTAGTTCATTTAAAATGCTTAAAGTTTCATTCTACCCAATTATTATTTGCACATTACGAGAACAAGGCTGTATAATGGTTTTCTAGATTTATTAGCTCGTCGAGGGCGCGTTCTGTATATAATTTTACTTGACCACAAATATCTTAACGAGGGCGAACCCTTCTGCAGATAGTTACAATGATTGACTAACAATTTGTCTTAACTCGAGTGTTCCTTTAAAGTTAAGCCGATACAAATGTGCGGTTGACACTGCTAAATGACCTCTCTTACTTAAATAATGCCTGAATCTTTGTGCGTGATCCCATTGGGCCTTATCCGTCAAATAAATCGGTACGAATTCATTTTGAATAAGTTTTATTGTTTTTTTCTAAATGAAATATTATTATTAGTTGGGCTTGGTGAGATGAAATTTTTCATATGTATGTAATGTAAATATGTATGTAAAACAACTTTTTCAATTGTACTTTTGTATTCCTATATAATTTTAAATTTTTCCATTTAATTACAAAATATATTAAATTTAATTAGCAGTCTAAGAATGTAATGTACGCACAAGAGGCGTACATTTTCAAATATAAAAAAATAAAAATATGAATTCGATCTTTAATTTTTAAGACTCCAATAAAATTATCCATAACACACACAAGGGACAAAATAATTGAAATAAAAAAACACTTATGATAAAATCCATTTAGTCACGGCCAGTATTATGAAAACGAACCAAAACTGTCTGAAATTATACCAAACAATGCTATAATACCGCATATTTGTCAATTGTACACCGCACAAGATAACGGATTCAAACTAATAAGTTATGTTAACAATGTTTATTAATGATAAAGTTAGTGAGAAAATACAATGGAAGTATTTCAACGTCGAAATCTGTGAAGTTTTGTGTTTTATGTTGTATGTCGTTCTAAATAACGATTTGTGTTCTGAAAACATACACATACCGATGAGTTGTACCTTTGAATTACAACTTTAAAATGAGTTGCTTTTTAATATTATTTTTAACATGCTTAAATTCACTCAAGTATACTCAAATTTTATTTCATATCTAATTTGTTGATTGTTTTTACTAACATGGCTGTATTTTTAAATGTCGAACATGAGTAACTACTGAGTTTCTTGATGGTTCTTCCCTTAAGAATTTTCTTTCCGAATCGGTGGTCACTTAATATAGTTGTTAAATGACGATGCGAAGGTGCTTGTAAAAGCCGGCTTCAATAATAGTACATTTTGATTTTGGTTAGTATTCTTAATGTCCGATTTAATTATTAATTTAAAAACATAATAAGTATTATATTATTAATAAGCCTCTTTGTATGTATTGTATTATATAAACTATAAGGTATTCGATCTATATATAGATATTTGATCTGCTTTACTATTATGTATAACAATATTAATGAGCCTCATAAAGTTATCCTCGCAAATTACTTGTTTTTTAATTACCTCGTCCCTCAGTTCCGAACGAACGAAAAAAATATATAAGCGATAAAATGTCTGTTGGGTTACTTACCGCGGTATAGTTATGACACCAAAATGATATTAAATAAAACACTTCGAAAACCATATTTTACTTGCATAACGAAAAATAATTGCTCAATTTATTAATTAAGTGATAAAAACGGAATCCCTCTCGATAGTAACTAGGGGGTTAATGTTCCGTAAATATCAATTACGCGGTTCATATTGGGATATTTTGGAGCCAGACGGTAATTGTCCGGACACTATACAGTCCCCTGATTGCATTGGCGATATACCTAATTTATTTTTATATGCGATATTAGGGGACGTGTAATGATTGTGGTACTATTGCAACGTTATTGCGATTGGTCTATCATATTATTATATGCCTACCAGTACTGCATGTTTTGAACATAATGTACATTGTAACATTTTCAAGAAACCTCTTTTTTTACATTATAATGTTGGCAACATGGAAGTACTTATTTAATTTAAAAAAAGAATGTGTTAAATGATGAGCAAAAATTCAATTTACGTTAACAGTTTTCTACGTGAGTTTTCGTTTAACGGAGGATTCTTTGTAATTATATCGAGATTTGGTTTATCTTTAATATTGTTTAGAAATAAGTACACTAAAAAATCTTCTAGGGGAAGGTCGTAATAGTACACTAGCTGTATTTCTTCCGTCAAAGAGAAATCTGATTTCTCGAAGTTCGACCTTGAATAGTATTAATTAGTGTTATTACAAGCACATATAATATAATATCATGTGTCAAATAGGCTGGCGGCGCATCAGTTCGCTCAAGAAAATCTGCGATGCGGCCATGCCTCGGACCCGGCGCAGGTTACCACGCCGGCATGTCTATTGGTGGTCGCCTGAAATCGCTGTCCTTAGGGCGACTTGCTGCCGGGCGCGTAGGGCCTACGTCCGTTGTCGAAGGCGCAACGGCCTCGACACGGTTCTGGAGGGTCAGATGCTGGACTCATATCGCCAGCTGAAAAAAGATCTGCAGCTGGCGATAAGGAAGGCTAAGGAGAAGGCCAGGGAGGAGCTTCTGGAGGGTCTCAACCGAGACCCGTGGGGGCGCCCGTACCGCGGTGTGCGTGGGAAGTTCCGCACCCAAGGTACCCCCGTCACCGAGACGCTGCCGCCGGAACTCCTCCTGCGCCTGGTCGGAGAGTTCTCCGAAAGAAAGAAGAAGAGTTCTTCCCCCATCCAGGCGAGCATGTCCCTCCGCAGATGGCCTCTCGCTCCGTGATTGAAACAGCAGTGGCTCCACCACTGATCACGGAGCGGGAGATGGAGATGGCCCTCGGCCGCTTGACGGCCAAGAAGACAGCGCCGGGTCCGGACGGGGTTCCAGGGCCTGTTCTGTGCGTTGCCCTGGAATACCTAGACGCAAGGCTTCGGGAGCTGTTCGACGAATGTCTGCGCACCGGGCAGTTTCCGAAGCCTTGGAAGGAAGGAAAATTGGTGCTGTTGCCGAAGGAAGGTCGGCCGATGGACTTTTCTTCGGCATACAGGCCAATTGTGCTGCTGAACGAGACGGGAAAACTCTTCGAGAAGATCCTCGCAGCCCGTCTCGTTCAACACCTCGAGGAAGTCGGTCCGGGTCTTTCAGAGGCTCAGTACGGATTCAGGACGAATTCGACGGTCGATGCCCTGGACGCCCTGAAGACTCGGACGACGGAGGCGGTGGCCCGGGGACAAGTCGTCCTGGCAGTGTCGCTCGATGTGGCGAACGCCTTCAACAGTCTTCCCTTTGAGACAATACGGGAGGCACTCCGATATCATGGGGTGCCATCCTATCTCAGGAGACTGCTGGAGGCGTACCTCCAAGACAGGGAAATCCTCTGGGCGGGGGTCGATGGGAGGCTCGTCCGGTATCGGGTGGGCTGTGGCGTTCCACAGGGGTCGATTCTCGGCCCAATTCTGTGGAACTTCGGTTTCGACTGGCTCCTGCGGGCTCCCGTCCTTCCCGGGATGGGGGTGTTGTGTTACGCTGACGACACCCTCATCACGGCGATTGGGCGGGACTTCCAGGAGGCGGCTCGCCTCGCCGAAGTCGGAACGGCTCTCACCGTGGACCGCATGGGAATGCTGGGCTTGAGGGTCTCCATATCCAAAACGGAGGCCCTCCTCTTCCACGGTCCACGGAAAGGACCCCCACGAGGGGCGAGAATCACCGTCCAGGGGACGGCGATCAAGGTGCAGGCCCAGATGAGGTATCTGGGCCTGATTCTGGACGGACGATGGAGTTTCGGGCAGCATTTTGTCCATCTCGGCCCGAGGCTCATCAACGCCGCTGCCGCTCTCGGTCGCCTCCTTTCGAATGTGGGGGGGCCGGGATCCCTATGTCGGCGTCTATATTCCGGCGTAGTGAGGTCGATGGCGCTGTACGGTGCCCCGATCTGGATAGACGCCCTCACCGCTAAAAATCGGGCCCTACTGCGAAAGCCGCAGAGGGTCATAGCGGTGAGAGGCATCAGAGGGTACCGTACGGTTTCGTGGACTGCGGCGACACTTCTCGCGGGCGATCCGCCCTGGGAGCTCCAGGCGGAGGTGCTCGCGGAAGTGTACCGGTTCCGGGTCGAGGTGAGGGACCGCGGCGACCGTCCAGGGTCAACGGAGATCGGGCGGATCAGGACTCTAGCCCAGCAAGCCCTGATCGTCCGATGGCAGGAGGATCTGGGGTCACCCACAGCAGGCCTGGCGACAGTGGAGGCGATCCGTCCCCACTTGAGTCGCTGGGTTGAAAGGAAGCACGGCACACTGTCGTACAGAATGACGCAGGTACTTACCGGGCACGGATGCTTCGGTAAGTACCTGCACGCGATAGCGCGGCGGGAGGAAACACCCTCCTGCCACGAGTGTGGTGCGCCAGTGGACACGGCGTAGCACACCCTGTACGAGTGTGCTGCGTGGGGACCCCAGAGGCACATCCTTGCGGCGACTATGGGTGGAGACCTCTCGCTACCGAGCGTTATCAACGCCATGCTCAGTAGCGAGATGTGCTGGTCGGAGATGCGCTCCTTCTGCGAAAGTGTCATGTCGCAGAAGGAAGCCGCGGAGCGGGAGCGGGAAAATAATGCCGCCGCCGACTCGCTCCGCAGAAGACGACCGGGGAGGAGGAAAAGGCGCTACGCGCACCTTCTCCCCCCGCCTCAATAGGCGCCGCAGGGACCAGGGGGGGTCCCAGTACCCCGGGAATTCCCCGTAGGAGTTGGAGGCCCGCATAGGCGGGCCGACTGTCAGGGCGTCACGGTAGCATGCGTAAGCGATCCCGTGGCGTCCGCCGAAAGACGGAGAGGGTACCGCTGGTTTTTTAGTGGGTAAACCCGGTGTACTTGGGCGCATGACGTCCAGGGCTCCGGGGAGTCCCACTCACCCCCCCACTTTCCATCACGTGGGGGAAGCGCGTAAAGCGTTTTTCCAGCGAGAAAAAAAAAAAAAAGGCTGGCGGCGCATTGTCGATGTAAGATTATACTGTTAATCTAACGCCTATAGACAAATATGAGTGTACAGTCAAGCAGTCAAGCGAATTGACCACTAATGAAATTTATCAAATTTGATTTAAAATTATTGAGCGGTTTAGAAAAAAATCTATAAACAGTTCCCTAACTGATACATTGTGTAACTGATATTACTTTTTTAATTTGATTGAGATTTTAAGTATATCATATTGATTGAAAAGAATTTATTATAGGAATATATTCTGAAAAAGATGAATAAAATAGTTAATTTTTTAACCCTCAATAAAACTGCGTAAATGAAAGTTTAATTAATACCGTACCTACATATAATATTAAAACATTAATTTGAATGTTATGCTTCAACGTTTCATGAATTTCTAAATTAGAAACAATAAAAAAATATACACAAAGTTTTAACAATACTTCATACTTAATTATATATAGTGGCATCATATGCCTTTAGAAAATCGTACATATGTAGACAATTTTATTTTTAGAAATAAAAGCACACTGGTATTGTATCTTAGTAAGACGTCATTCAACACACACTTCGTAGCTTCTAGGAACATAATGTTGTGGACACAAAGGTTTTCGTTCGTTTTTATACGATTTTCGATTTATTTTGCCATTATACAGGAAACTTGGCCCCTTGAGGCACGCGTCGCCAGTTTGACATACATTGTATTTGTGATTAATGATACTTGTAACAACGCAATTTTCTAGGTAAACTATATATGTGTAGATTATTAAAAACCTTAGCTGACACATGATATCGATTAAACTGGCTTTTCATGTGCGTTTAGTGAGCGTATTATGACCGAAGTTCGTTTGTCATTTTCTTTCAAACTCTTTTCATGAATTCATACAAATGAATAAAGAATTAATTAATCATCATTTGATCACCATCGGGTTATTGTATGTGATAAAAGTCTAATTGTGTTGATTATTTTTTAAAACTTTTACGTAATGTTTTATTTAGTTTTTTAGCGTTAATCTAAAATACTAGTGAACATCAATTTTTGGAGACTTCAATTTTATTTGTTTTTCAGCTAATCTCATTTCATATTTTATCAAAGTGAGTACTTTAAATAAATAAAAATAATAATATGTTTTGTAAATTAATCCATCTCTATTGGCTGGCATTATTTAAACTTTCTTGCATACTAATTTAAATATACATATGTATATTGATGAAGCAGAAAAATATAAAAACACTATTCAAATATGTTGGTATAAGTTGGTTGGTTTGGTTTTACTTGATAATCGTATAAATTAATGATAGAAGAACATGTGTTTATTTTTTAATGTTGTATTAATAGACTAGTATTTTATCTCACGTTCGAAATTCAAATGTAGAAGAAGCTTTATTGGTCTTGTCGCGTTCGGCCTTACAGACCCATTTACCTACTTACGATAATGTAAAATGCGACAAAGATAAATGAAAGATACAAAATTATTTGTCGGTCGGTTTTGTGGGTTCAGTTTTATTTTCGTAGATAACGATATTAATCTTTTTGTTTAAATGTAAACTTTTTCATGAGTAAAATTTTATATTTAGAATTCTATTATAAAGAATTCTGTTACGTATTTTAAGCGTTTTTATAATTAATTTAATTTACGAAATTCGAATCAACAACATTCATGTTGTATAATTTGAGAATAAATAAATGATTATAATATAAATATTAATTCCAGACATCATAAACACAACCCTCTTTTTAATACAATCAAACACAATTTACCTCTCCATAATAATAGTAGGTATAGATTTAGAAAATAATTGATTTTAATTCAATACAATTAAATTAGGTTATGATGATAATAAAGTTACTATAACTATAGCTATTAACAAAGAAATTATTGATGAATTAAAATAGAATGTTTTTTATTATGTTAATATATATTTTGTCAACATAAAAGCTATAACGAAAAAGCATTCCAATCTCATATCCATCAGATTGAAACACATGCCTAGTTGGCAGCATCAAAGTGAAGATAATGGAGACAAAACAAACCAACTAATGTACCATATTTGGTTTCAGGACAAACAGACATACGCCAGTGTCGTGTTACAAACATGCTGCCAAAGGATCATGAATACATGTGTTTGTTCAGTCACAAGCAACACACGCGTAAGGGTTTGAACGATATTTTCACTATTAAAGTATTATTAGCCGGATATACTTTGGATTAATTTTAAAATCATTCTAAATTCAAATCCGACGAATAGAAATATTAATTACATTTCATATATATTTTTGATAGGAAACATTTACGATTAAGTTAATAGCTGTTATGTATTACAATATACTAGCGAACCGCACTTCACATGAATATAATATTTTATTTACGACATCACATTAGAAACTTTTATAATTATCAGTTTTTCTTCACTATATTGTGCATGTATTGTATACAAAAATCTTCCTCTCGACATCTATATCAGAATCTACATATCTATTAAAAAACCGTATAATACGTTGCGTAATTGTTAAGATCTAAAAAATCAATAAATCAAAATAAACTTTATTCAAGTAAGCTTTTACAAGCACTTTTGAATCGTCATTTTACAACCAAGTGAAGTACCACCGGTTCGGAAAGTAGATTCTACCGAGAAGAACCGGCAAGAAACTCAGTAGTTACTCTTTTTTAATATTTAAAAATACAAAGTCATGTTAGTTAAATACAATTATTTAAATTAATATATCCTGCGTGGAAGTCAACAGATATTAATTAGCTCCACGCTTTTTTATCATCTATAAAATCTTGTATTGAATAATATGTTTTTTCTACTAATGTATCTTTTACGAAAGATTTGAATTTAATGAACAATAAAGTTAAAAATGTCTGCGGAATTTTATTATAGAAGCGGATACCCTGCCCCAAGAAGGACTTATTGACTTTCTAAGCATACATAGGAATAGACAGCAGTAAGCGACTTTGTTTTGCACTATGTAAGGATTTGTTTTTTGAAAAAAAAAAGTAATGAGATGAAACCTATTTACTGTATCTCCCTTTAATGTTCTTTTTAGAGCTGGAAGAGGTTTGGAAACGAAATATTTCACGTAACCACTTAACGTTTCTTTTCGCGTATCCATCACTGTGACAGACCGACGTTTGAGTGATCCTACAAAACGTAAAAACGAAATCTTTTGCAACAAACAACAACAACAGCCTGTAAATTTCCACTGCTAGGCTAAAGGCTTCCTCTCCCTTTGAGGAGAAGGTTTGGAACATATTCCATCACGCTGTTCCAATGCGGGTTGGTGGAATACACATGTGGCAGAATTTCTATGAAATTTGTCACATGTAGATTTCCTTACGATGTTTTCCTTCATCGCTGAGCACGAGATGAATTATAAAGACAAATTAAGCACATGAATCTGCGGTTCTTGCCTGGGTTCGAACCCGCAATCATCGGTTAAGATGTATGCGTTCTAACCACTGGGCCATCTCGACTCTCCTTTTTTTTGTCTTTTGCAACAAACGCGAGGTAATTTTTGAATTTATATTTTTATCGAATGTATTTAGTTTTATAACACAACAGACCAATTCAGGATAACATGATTGCGATACTGGATGGCGTGACTCGGTAACAGCGCAAAGCGGAAGCCGGAAACGCTATCGTTAGCCGTTCTTCGAAAACCTTCAAAATCAACCTTTGTTTGAATTTCGAACAAACTTATACAATCTTTGTACAAAATGCATAAATAATTATCTTTAAATTTTAAAATATACTAGCTCTACCGACTTGAACTGTCACTAGATTTTTATTGACAAGCAAATAAAGTGAAATAATTAATCACTTTGTAAAGCGTTCTTAAAATAAAAATCCTTTGATTTTGACATTTATTGTTCTAGACAACTAAAATTATTCTAAAAACTAGTAGGTATTAATGATACATATTGTATTTAGGTTAATCGCGATCACACCATTATAATTATTTTAACCACCATTTTGACAGAGTTGCATCTGCAGTGGTCAATGATTGACCAAAATAAAAAAAAATACGTGATAATATCTCGACAAATTAATAATGATATAACCGCAAATATTAGGTGTTAAACAACAATTTATTTACAATAATCTACACTGGGATTAAATATAAATCGATGGAAGTACGATCTATGTTTTGATTGCTCGATCTTTCATTCGAATGGCACGCTATATTCAATTAATGCTTGCTCCGGATGTAAAGTGATAAATGATTTACAGTGAACATTAAAGGTAATCCCCACTTTCGCCGTGTATCTAGGATAGTCTGTTGTAAATATCCTGACAAATCGTTTTTAAGCGCCATTCTGACTGCTAGATAACTCTGCCATGCACAAAGCCTTGCATCTACATAATCGATGGGTTATTGGCATTCCCCCTTTACTTCTAAATTGCAAATTTTCCGCACGATTTCCCTTCACGGAATAAATTTACAACTCGCGAAATGTAACGTAAATATTTCCGTTTATTTTTGCTTGCGCTGCTCAAGCAACTACTTAAATATTCAACTTAGGCTACAGTTTCCCTCTTGTGAAGTTCGAATTAGCAATTGAATTTTATTTTATATAGAAGAATAAACTATACAACATAATACAATTGTGTTAAGATAATACATACACAGCATAAGTGTATTTGATAATAACGTCGAAACTATAAAGTAATAAGGATCTATTATCGTCCATAAATTCTACATCAAACGAAGAACCATTTATTAGTGTTATCTTATCATATAATAAACAAAAGTAATTGCCTAATTCTTAAGGGTCGGGCCCGTGGAGTTCCCTAAATTTATGATTCTTTTATTCGCTGTAAATCTAAACTAAGGGTTGGTAGGTAAATAATGTTCTATTTAATTACGTACGCATGTATTTTATTAACCAAATACATTTTTCTTATTTAAATGGATAATTGTTATAAATGAATATTCAAATGATACTGTCATTTGTGTTTTTTAATCGAGGCAAAGACGGTCTGAAATTACTTTTTACGTAACGCTAATGTGCCACCAACTATGGAATATGAGATCGCATATATGTATGTCATTACATACATACACACATAAATAAATGTATTATGCTTGGCCTCCCCCTAATACTCACGAGCGCTAAGATCATTCACGCACGTACAGGTTGCGGAATGCTCATCTTTTCAAAGATTTTCTCGAAGTGATAGTATATAGAAATATTCAAACTTCGCCCGTACAAGTGTACAGGTTTCTACAAAACATAAAATGCGTTAATAACACCTTTATATAGTCGAAAGTGGCTAAATCACCATAAGATTGAACTTTTGAACGCTTGGCTTTTCACAATAAAATAAATCATAATTAAAAAAAAAATCTACCAATTCAGTATTGCCATTATGTATGTATAAAAACCACGTATTTAAATGCGTATTTTAATTTAACTCCTCCTTTAATTCCTCCATAGAATTATGTAAGAAATGACGAGTGTTGTACACCAATTATTAAGTTTTTATTCATAGCGTTCTATAAAACATCGAAGTAAATCACAAACGTCGATTTATCGCCACATTTAATATGGTTATAAAACATAGCTGTAAACATCGGTTTTCGTTTCAGCTGTGGAGTCACGTGCTCTTTCCTTGGCATTTTATTGGAGATAGATTTATGACTTTCCATTTTAAATACATAGTATCTCACGTACTCGTTGCTATCACATTGCGTCCAACTTTATGTGGATTATCATAACTTTTTATTATGATAAAAGTGACTCGGAATTTAAACTTTCGGGTGCAATGAATAAAATATTTTTGACTTTTACAGTAACCATAATGCAAAAAAGATGGCTAAACAGAAACAGATTATAAAAGATATATCTTTAGGAAAGGGAAAGGCCTATGACACACCTTTTCCAGCATAGTTTAACATTAATATGCAAAACTGAGGAGAGAGGAGAGAGATACTTATTACAGCCGCTTCAAAGCTTGAAAATTCATAATATAAATCTACTTATATTTAAAACTAGCGAACAGCCCCAGCTTCGCACGGAAGCAATGTTGATACTAAACATACAACTTTTTTTATTATTTACTATATTTTCCATGTATTATGTACAAAAACCTTCGTCTCGAAACACTTTATCTATTATAAATACAGCAGTACCTCAGCGACTTTATTTTACTCTATATAATGATACAAATTCTGTATACACAAATATTTTACAAATAAGTTGTGTTAAATGATATTTATGTAGTAAATATTTGTTACAAAGTATTTAATTCGCTCATTTTTAAGAATCACAATTTTAACGTAAACATCTTCTTAACGTAAACGTCTTCTTTTATACACAGTTCGACCCACTACTTTCAAAAAACTTTAACTATGTCAAAATATTTCAAGGAATGCAAAACACAATAAGACTTCAAAATAAATAATTATTATTATACATTTATTCCTGTCCAAATTTACAATTTCTGTAAAATTCTGATTGAATCTTACAGAAATTGTAAATTTGATTGTAAATATTGTTTAGTATATTAGATTTTATTGTTACTGGTACCAAACTTCTACAAACAAAAATAATCAAAATCCTTTTTATATTTTCACAAAGTGATGCTGTATCGAAAATAATAAATAAAACATTTGAAGGATACACGCATCAGAAGTGTAACATCGTAACTCATTTTTCAACATTTCACGAGTGAAATGCGATGTGAATTCTAACAGAATAACACTGAATATCCAAAAGTGTGGGACTTGTTTACAAATGTATAGTAAAGTATAAAGTAATTTATTTAAAATAGCAAATAGTGCACAAATATAAAACGTAAGTAATCATTCATAGTAAGTAAGTACGATAAGATCTTTTCGTATTCAGTCGCTACCAACCTAACGCTAATACATCACACTGCACGTCCTAAGCCATTTCTCTTATTCGTACTTTTAGACATAATATTATGTGTATTTTATGTAAACTACTACAATTTATTCTTTAATATTTAAAACAATCTTTTCTATGTAAAATACTTTAAGTTATTTTGTCTCTTAATTTTAAGCATGAATATTGTGTTTCGTTTTCAGCCGTGATGACCCAGTGGTTAGAACGCTAGTATCTTAACCGATGATAGCGAGTTCAAACCAAGGCAAGCACCACTGAATATTCATGTGCATAATATGTATTTATCATATCCTGCTCTAAGGTGAAGGAAAACATCATGAGAAAAGCTGCATGTGTCTAATTGAATAGAAATTCTGCCACATGTGTATTCCACCAACCCGCATTGGAACAGCGTGGTGGAATATGTTTCAAACTCTCTCAACTCATCTTCTCCTCAAAGGGATAGGGGGCCTTTGCTCAGCAGTAGGAAATTTAGAAACTGCTATTGTTGTTGTTGTATTTTGCGTTTGCATAAAATCATTCGAAATTCAAATACTTCAAATTTTAAAAGCAATGTTATTTAGTAGAATAAGTGACGAGTACAAATTCCTACCACAGATCTACCGTTATCTCTTACCCAATACGAAATCCATTTATAAAGTTATTATTAATAAAGATAGTTTTATTAGAAACATACATGAACACAAACAACGGTACAGTAGTTCCATTTCACAATCTCATGAATATTTATAAATACCGCTTAACAAAGATAGTTAATCTCTGACACTGTTATCTTGGATGCGAAGAAATATGTTTAATATTTATTTTTCTCATTTTATTTATAGAAGGGACTAACTTAGATTAAGCGCGATGGAATGCTATGTAATTTTTACATAGAAATGCATGTTCCACCGAGTTTATTAATCGTTTGTCTGATTGAATTAGAATATTGTGCGTTTGTTTTGTTAATTACGTGAAAGTTGCAGTCAATGTAAGATCAACTTACATAATCAAAACAAATCAAAATAAACTTTATTCAAGTAGGCTTTTTACAAGCACTTCTGAATCGTCATTTTACAATTAAGTGAAGCTACCACCGCTTCGGAAATTAGATTCTACCGAGAGGAACCGGCAAGAAACTTAGTAGCTAATCTTTTTTAACATTTAAAGAATACAAAGACATGTTAGTTAAATATAATTATTTAAATTAATATATCCTGCTTGGAAGACAAAAGATATTAACTCCACGCTTTTTTATCATCTATAAAGTTTTGTATCGAATAATATGCCTTTCTTACCAATGTGTTTTTATAAACGATTTGAATTTAAGAAACGGCAAAGTTCAAAATGTCTGCGGAATTTTAATTTTAATAACCATAGATATGTTCATATTTAATTTTTAAATATTTTTACTCTCCTCTCTCCATGGCATTTATTATTCCTATCTGGTGGTGGATCTGCCTTTCTGACTTTCTCCTTCACTTCCCTTTATCGTACATGTCCATTTCTGACACTTTGTAGGACTTTATATCTCTCAACAGGAACTGAGATGTGAGTAATTTTAAATATTGTATAAATTATCTATCATTTATTCGAGATTAATGTGATATCTCTGCTTGTATTCTAATTTAACTTTTATTGAAAAATATATACGGTAAATAAACATTGTTTGTTTTGATATAAATAATAAACATATGTGCCATCGTCCTTATAAACATATATAAAGATTTTAGAAGTGTAAATACATGCGGACGTATAAAAATTATATTAAAGTTTTTAAGTACTAAAGCTTTATTAAAATAGTAAATAATTATATAAACGTCTCCTCTTTAAGCACAAGTAAGTACAGTAATGCAATTGGTAATAATTAAACTAGACAACTTCAGCGTTGAATTTCAGGAATGTTCAAGCGTTGGACCTTTTTACTCCATTGACGTTGAAGCTCGCTTTGTATGCAAATTAAAGGGTCCCGAAATTGACGCGTCTGCTAAAATGTCATCTTCTCTTAGAGCCCTTAAATTTGCAGCCTCTTGGATATTGACCTTTCGCTCTCGAAAATGTATAAAGTTATAATATTTTAGGTGAAAGTTAAAATTACTTGATTAGTGATTGTAAGTTAAATATTCCATTTTCATTTTATTTGGGCTCATATTTTGTTAAACAAAAAGTATTAATTGCTTTTTTATTTACCTTAATTAATCAATTGGACTCTATTAATTGTATTCAAATAAAACGTTAAGTAACTTGCGAAAAATATTATTTCAAATTACTGATATTACGAATAGTATACTAGTAGTTTTGAGTAACGAATCATTAAACACTTTTTATATGTATGTCACATAAGTAAAACCTCGAAACTTACACGGCATTAAGGACTCTTTTGACTCAAAGACATACCTGCTATTCGTAAGCAAAATAAATTGTTTCTTTATTGATAAAACCGAACATAAATAAAAATTGAAGTATAAAAAAATATGTTATAAAAAACGGCTTCGTTTATCGTTCGAATAAACTAAACTTTAAAATTATTTCCTGTTTCAAATGGGTTCACTTTTACAGCCGTCTTGAAGTCGATTTCAATTTTTCTCTAATTGTACCTTTGTGCTAAAGCCTGGCAGCGCTTAATTTAAATAAATTTTTCCTTCGCGTGCAATTTTATGTAGTTTGTTTAAGTAGCGTGATAGTATTACTGTTTGTACAACGTATAGCTGGATTATTTTTATTTATTTCTTATCAAATACTTCAATCATAATTATATCGTGTAGTGAAATCACAATGAAATTATGAAATTTAATACGATACATTTGAAAAACGATTATATAACAAAATTAATCATAATTTTTCGATAGTAATATTTTATTAATAATTCGAAGAATTGTTTTCTTGACCACTCTAGGATAACGTGTATAAATATAATCATCGCGAAATATGTATTATTACTTCTAATAATTGTCAATGAAATTAAAATAGCAAATAATAATACAATTTCCTCTCGGCTGATATCAGGCACAGCGTTCATTCTAAGAAGACAATAGCCTACAGGGCAGGATATAATATTGCAGTAGATATGGGTGTGTGTGCAAAACGAGTGCACACACACATACGTACTGCTACTTTCTTCAGATTTGTAATTGGATTCGATAGCAATCCAACATGACGCCTTATAACCTAGCCAGAAGATCATCGAGGCAGTCAAAATCTAATAATCTGAATTCATAATCTCGTGCAGTTCTACGTTTGGCCTGATCGAAACCTATCTACAATAATTATAGAGATAGAAATAATGATTTTAGGCGACAACATATATACGCAAATCTAATATCGAGATATTACTATATTAAATCCATAAAATTTAATGACGTGAAGTTCAAAGGGCGGCCATGTTTGACGTTTAAGGATGTGGTGAGTAAAAGTTTTCCAAATAATAATTTCGTTCAAGGATACTGTAAACTCAATGGCAAATTATCCACAATAAATGATTAATAAATGGCAGCCCGTATTTGTTTACTTACATTTATTTTACCCTACTAGGTTTTTAATCTAGTATTTAAATACGTTGCGCATTTAATTTTTTGATATTAAACAGCTGTTTACCTCTAAACCCAAAATAAATAAAACGATATACATTTCAAAAGTGCTTGTAAAATATTTAGTAAAATTTTGCTGTGTAATAATATCACGTCGGTGAAGAAGTCGGGGGGTCCGGAATAAAATATTTCAACTCGTGCATACATGCATGTCTCGAGCTCGTTAGATGGATGGCTGTGCAAATATTCTAGGGGTTTCTGTGACATGTGCGGTCTCCAACATGAATAAAGTAACATAGTTAGGAATATGTGACTCTGTATAATATTCTTTAAACTGGTACTGCAGTTTGTGGAGCGGTGAATTCTTAAATTCTTTAACCGCCTACAAAAGTATGATGTTGAACTTTTGAGTTTTAAATAAGAAATTTATTTTTAGAACTGAAGGAAGAGTTTCAATTACATGTACATTAACAGCTTAAAAATTTCCCTGCTGAGGTAAAGCCTGCTTTTTCTCTGAGGAGAAGTTTTGCAGCTAATTCCAACACGCTGTTCAAAAGCGGGTATGTGGATGTTTCTATATTAAAACCTAAATTAAGTATTATAAATTATTTCTGATAATGACAGTGTTGTCATCAGAAAATCATGTTTGAAATTATTTATTTACTAGCTGTGCCCGCGACCTTGTACGCGTTTTTCTTTACGGTCTTAACAAAAAAAATATTATTGTAGCCTAAGCTTCTCCCTATTATATCAGTTGTGTACCAGTGAAAGTCCCGTCAAAATTAGTCCAGCCATTCCAGAGATTAGTCGAAACAAACAGAAAAACAGACAGACCGATAAAAATTAAAAATATATATATTTTGGTATATGTAACGCGTATAGATACATATAAATGAAGTAAAAAAGGGCTATTTTAACATTACAAAAATACACGCCAATTTTATTATATGTATAGATATAATATTTTTCATGTACCATAACAAACTTAAAAATCTACTCTCTGTATTAACTCAATAAAAATAATACTAAAATGTATATTAAACATTAAATATTGCAATCGAAAAAGGTTAACATATTTTTATAAATTGCAGTGTACGTCACCCAGTTTAAGATCGTAACTATTACAATAAAACAAAGGACTAACGACCGGGAAAAAGTATGAAGCACCTACGCTTACAACAAAATAAACAATGGTCCGCTCGTTTTACAAGCTATTGAAAGCACAGTATGAAAATCGTTGACGCGACAAGAATACGAACGAAACGCCAACTTTTCTCGTTCCTACAAGAGGCGTGAATTCAAAACATCGTAAAATATGAAAAATACATATGCTTTGAGCTCGCGCTATAAAATATCTACCGCAGATTATTCAGACGCTAACATCAAACGCCAAGAGTTTTAATTTTTTCTTTTAAAGTCCTATTTGGATAAGATTAAACTAGCTGGTCAATCTTGAGTGTAACTAACAGTTCTATATGTAGTCTGAGCGATATCCTTTTGATGCGATATTTGTCACATACCTTTTTTTTATAATGGGATTCATTTACATACTATATCCGGTAAAGTCGCGTTCACGGTAAAGAAAAAAAAGTTTTTTGAGGACTCACCGATAAATCAGGATATAAGTAAATATCTCCTACTTTCTCTAAAAAATATACAACTGTTACTATATGAATCTTGATAACAGTTGTAAAGAACGCAACAATAGACTGGTGGCTAGAATGTTAGTGGACAAAACCTTTTTTTAAAAGAAAAAGGTATATTTAGAAGACAGATTAAAAAAATATTGTAATAGGAACTAATATTATTTATTATTATTATAATGATATAAAAATCACTAAACATTTACTATATAGTTGAAATTTAAAAATAAATAATATATAACATAGTAAACTTTGATAACATTATCTTATATTTGATATAACAATATGGTTTCGCAGCCACAACCAACTTGCTGATCCCGTTAGTTTCAGCTCCAAAGGAGATCATTTATAAAAGAGTGTTGACAGTAACTGGCAATATTACTTGGCGGGGCAACATAAAATTTAGTTTCATATACGGCTAACTTATTCTTAGCTTCTGTGCAATTTCCTATGCAAATTTAATTGTACCCGGGGTTCCACGTAAATCTCTGTACTCTGTTTCTGCAAAGTTAATTACGCAGTCGGCTACTCTTTACGATTAACGATGCAACTTGTTTTTATTGTGTCTACATCGACAATGCAAAGAAAAATGTGGAAAATGAATAAAACTCCAAGTGAAAACAAACTGCACTCTGTTATCGGATCTCGGATAAAAAGTCTATATTTCGCTCATTGTTCCGCAGTTTAAAACAATCCAAACTTTATGCAGTGTTTTAAACCATTATAGAAATTTCCACCGCAATGCAACGGATTTTCCGAGCTGAGCGATTCCTCGGTCTGTAAGAACTCGTTAAAAATTTGAACAGCTTTTTTTTATTTCAATAAAATGATTTCTTTCAAACCAATAAAACTACTATATTTTAATTAAGTGTTTATTTTTCCTATGTAAGACCAAAACATTCATTGATACTTAAATTGATAAAATGTTTACTAACATTATTTCTTAATTTAGGTTAAAGCTTATGATACTCTGTATAGATGTTCTGTTAATTATCATACCTGGAAAGTAACCGAAGTAGAATATTTTCTTTACCAAATAATTTGAAGTTTGATTAAAAGCAATTATGCACAGATCACAAAGATTTTTTAATTAAGCCAATAATATATCACTTGAAATATTATGTAATTATTCTATATACGAGTATATAAGCTTTTATTCATCTTCATGTGTTCTATCGAATCAAATGTCAAAAATCAAGCCTCACTTAAAAGATTTTTTAATATATTGTTTCGATATGGGCATTTAATTTAGCAAGTGGAATACAGGCAAGCAAATACGAAAGTAGGATGATAAATAGGCAGAGAAGAATAGATAAGAAATAGAAAAGATAGAAGGTTAAGCATTGGTATTCGCGGGGTGAGCACAAACCACAAAGTCAGCTACGGCATCGTCACGGGTTTAGTGAAACCTACACGGTTGATGGAAAAGGTCTAAAAAGTCTCCCTTAAGTCTACAATCTTAAAAAAAATAATAGTTTCATTTTATTATTAGTGGATTAAAAATGTTATAGTTTTCTATTTATTAGTATTAGTTTTATTATCGAAATAAGTTTTCTTTTATATATCAAATCGTTCTAGCGTTCCTAACCCATTCATCCGATTGAGTTGAAACTTCGTACAGTTATTGTTGGCAGTTTCGTAAAATTTTCTGGCGCAGTACCATCAATTGCTTGTGCGTGAGTAATAACGAATGACATTTTGCCAAAAAAATGCCGCGCATTCGTTAGTATCCTATAAAAGATAGGTATAAAAGACAAGAAAGAATACTAATAATAATTTATTAAAGAAAAAAAATATATAGACAAATGGGAAATGAAATAAATTGGAAATTAAATGTTTTATGAAAATTACATAAAATCTATTTTTTGGTATCGATATTTTAATTTGTTAAAATTTTATTTATATACATTAAATACATTGATAAAATTGTATTTCATTTAATGGCAATCCCATAATTAAATTACATTACGATGTTAATAAAAGTTTTCTATCAGTTAATTATGTTTTGTATAATTTGAGTATTACAATTTGTGAGATAGTATTTCAACGATTCTATTCTTGAGGCAACGGAGTATGTGCTATCAACCTTTTTAATTTTATGGCACAATAGTCGTGAAGTGATCGTTCTTCCCACTGCAGTGCGTCTTGATTTGGCAAACAGCCAAACGTGACACAATCAAATACCAAGTGATTGAATGTTTTGTAAAATTCAGTTTCACATTTCATTGTTTCTATTATTGATATAATTTTAATTAAAAAACTGTACAGTACAGTAACAGACTGTAATTTCTTGCTGGGCTTAGGCCTATTCCCGTTTTTGGAGCATATTCCACAACGCCAATAGAATTTTTTTGCAGTGTATCTGAAATCCTTATTCTTCTTTTAATCTCTATTCGTTTCTTGTTCAAATTAATTAAAGTAAAATAAAAGGTAATAATAATAAATTTGGGAGCTGAAATGGCACAGTGGTTAGAACGCTTGCATCTTAACCGATGATAGCGGGTTCAAACCCAGGCAAGCACCACTATATATATATATGTGCTTAATTTGTATTTATAATTAATCTCGAGCTCGGCGGTGAAAGAAAACATCGTGAGGAAACCTGCATGTATCTAATTTCATCGAAATTCTGCCACATGTACATTCCACCAACCCGCATTGGAGCACCGTGGTGTAAAATGTTCCAGACCCTCTCCTTAATGGAAGAGGAGGTAATGTAAATATCCCAGCAGTGGGAAATTTACAGGCTTTTACTTTACTTTTACTTTACTAATAATTTTGGTAACGACTGTCCCGTCATTTGATTTTTATCCCATAGATATATTGTAACCTATAGTTTCATACTAAGTAATATGATTTGAATTAATTGAGACAACTACTTTAATGTAAACCTACACAACATGCGCTTATAGTATATTTCTGATCCTTCTATTAAATGTAACTTCGCAACGAAGAGTGAATTACCAAATTATAAAAATTAGTACACTTTCTATTATCAAAATTATTTAATTAATAAAGGACATATATTTCCCATTATGTATTTTCCAATTATTTTAGACGTATAAAATTTGAATACATAATGATTGGATGACATTGTATAAGAACTAGACAATGTCGAAAAAGAAGGTTAATATATTTACCCTTTTTACAACACATTTACCACATGTATAACCAGCACACTAAGCAAAGTTTCGTTTTGTAATCTAACGAACATCAAAGGAATTCAGCGAAATGACATTAAACAAAGGTTTGTTTACAAAAAGAGTTGTAAAATACGAAACACAATCTACCGCCGCATCTCCTCATCCCAAAGAAACAAGCTCATTCTATTATCCGGATTGTTCTCGCCTCGAATGCCAAAATTCGCTACATTGTAGATGCCAGTAGATGCCAGGGATGTTTGCTCGCCAGCTAACTTTATGAGATATGTGTTTTCTAGACGACGCTTTTATGTCACGATATCTACCGCCCTGAATTATTGTTTATTCCGCTTTATGGCGCTGCCTGCAGCCATTAAAATATGAAGTATATATGGTATGTTTAAACATCGCATGGTTGTAATAAATTATTCCGTTACAAAGTACTTGAAGTGTAAGATATTAAAGCAAAAATCCTATTGAACTGTTTATCATTTCCTGGTTCGAGTGTTCAAGACTCGGTCAAAACAAATACAGTTGCTAGTTCGAAATAATTTTATAATACTGGACTAATCACATTGTTTACATAATTTGGAGTGTGAACTAAATCTTTGAAATTATTTAATTTATCACGCAGTTATTATAAATATAACATAGAAAACGTGTATTGTTGACCTTTTCCATAAAAGTAAAAAGTATTTTTACTTTCTTTAACATAGATTAAAATTGTCGTTTACACTATATCTTTCATATAAATATTTTACAAGATTTACAGTTCCGAAACTACTTGCAACCAAAATAAACATTCGCTGCAAAACTCGTATTCGGATAATAGACTGTAACAATATTTTTTTAGCCTTCAATAAACGAATAAATAAATAAAAGGTGTATTCATTATTAAACTGCACCCGTGCGTAACCAGAACGGGGTGCTAGAATTTTATAAATTACGGTCACAACTTGAAAACTCGAACATATTACCATATTATAATAAATAGATGATAATTGTGTTTGCAAAAATACATTGCTCAAATAAAGCGAAATTAAAAAGAATATATCTTCGTAAACTAAGCGTAAACATTTCTATGAACACAACACTGTCAGAGATGAATGTAATTCGATATCCAGCGCCGATGCAATTAAAACATTCACATGAAAATCTCATTCGGACGCACAGTTAAATGTGTAAACCGGGTTTTTCATTAAACTATTATTGTATTCTTTTACATCGGATGCTATAAATTTTAATTATAGAACGCTTAATAAGGCTAGCTCCACACGACACGGTACGGTTTCATCACTGATGATGGCGCGTCTAATTGGAACAGTAAATTTAAATAACACTGACACTTTACTGTCGGTGCTCACTCTAATTGAGAGAGAGAATCGTAAAAATAATTTTACTCGCCTCATTTGTACCGTGCGTAGTTTTAATCTTATTCTCTTTTACGACCGGTAAGCTGATTGGACGGCTATGTGTGGATGCTAATTTATGATGGAACTATCGTTTCGGTTCACCCTCATGCGTTAATTTGGATTCGATTTTCAAATGATATTTTCAGATTCAAATATAATGGTTATTATATTGCTATGTGGGTTATCTCGCACATTATTTTACGAAGTCAATTATAACTAGCTTTAGAATTCGAAGATAAAGCTAATAATTATTTTGTCAATTCTAAGGATCAGCTAAGTTAGCTAGTTGAAGAAGGTTATAACGTATGATTCTTAATAGAGTATTGCTTATATATGGATTTATAATTCGTCTCGTGTTCGGCGGTAAAGAAAAAAAATGGCCGAGAATGTGAACGATAAAATCATGAATCTTCTAAGCCACATTGAAGAACCATGGTGGAATAGACTCCAAGCCTTCTTACATTACCGAAAAAGAGGCCAAGCCGTTTATTCATGAAACGTGTTGTTATAAATGGTTGTAGGGCGTTCTGCAAGCCCATCAGAAGGGATACCACCCACTCATCATATATGTATACTACAGACAAGCAGCAATACTTAGTATTTTTGTGTTTCGGTTAGAAGGGTGAATAAACCAGTGTACATACATATGGACATTACATCTCATTTGCCAAAGTTAAAGGCGCATTATCGAAATAAGGAATTGGTAATTCCATACGATGACAATATCAATAGACAGTGGTGATCGATCCCATCGGGTCCGCCTAGCTTTGTTATAAAAAACAGTTATGTTGTACAATACCAATAAAGAGTGAAATTCTTACACGTTAAAAACCCTTTATCGCATTCAGATCTGAGTTCGCTAGAGATGGACAAAATAAAGAAGGAAAAGGAATTTAATTCTGCCCGCAGTTAATTTCCCCGGGGCTTTTAATTTTCCCTATTATCGCTCTTTGGTTGCATAGTTAGTAAGCACGTTTAATTCTGAAAGGGCTTTGTGAATATTTTATTATTCTAACTGTCCCTTAAAATCGGAAGTAAGTCGTAGCGGTATAGTACATTTTAATCTTTCGCACGGTATAAATGATTTTAATTGTGTTAATTAAAATATGCTGTCTTCTTCTTTCGAATGTCAAATCAAAGGTGCGAGAAGGAGAAACGAGTGATTCACTCAGCACCGCGAGAAGGAATGTTTTTAAACAAATCTCCCCTCTTTCCTGGATAGAACACGACGTTATATTTGTCGAGTTTATTTATTATTTTAAAGAAATTAACTGCTTAATCTCAAGTATAAAACTTTTCTAATGAATTTTAATTCTCACGGCTTTAAGTCTTTCCAGGATTATTACTTTCGCTATTGTTTGTTCTGTGATAATGAACAGATATAACCCCCTCAATAAAAACATTCCAAATGTTCTTCTGGAATCTATGAATTTTTTGCAGACACACATTTAAACTTAACTTAAATTTTTAATGAATTCAATCTGTTAGCTGATAAAAAACTAAATTAAATATTACATATAGGCTGATACGTGGCTTAGAAGATAAAAAATGACTATAAAAAAAAACAATTAAATAAATACTTTGCTAAACCATATGTATTTAAAAACAATTTTATTTGTTCATTAAAACCCCCTTGTATTGACAGAATATTAAAATCTGTACAGAAATTTTATTATTCCCAAAGACACCTTGCACTATGTCTGAATAAAATATGTTCAACATTATTTTCGTCTATTTCAATAAAGTTTATACAAAATAACGTTAATCCATTGCTTCGTTGCGGAGTAACTAAAGAACGTACGAACACACTTATAACATTAGTAAAGATTTTACCATAAACATAATATATTGCATTCGGGTTGCGACCGCGATCAAACCTTTTTTATTATTTTTCCGTCGTGTGCTATGTTATGTTTACGATCTTACTTTAATCAAATTCTTGTCAATCTCAGATATTTATTGCTTCCAGATATTTTACTAATTTATAAATACACAAATACATTGCACATTTACATAAAGACAATTAAAACGCTTAATATTTCTTTTTCACTAGTAAACGCAAAAACATGATCACACCACACAACAAGAGAAAAAACAAAACAAATACAGTCGAATTGAGAACTTCCTCTTTTTTTAAGTCAGTTAAAAATAGTTAAGATAAAGCATAAACAAAACGTAAGCATAAAATTAATAGACAGCACGAAGAATACTTAAAATATAGAGAGTATATTAAAAACAATAATATTAAACGTAAGTATATTAAAATTTTATATCTTATATTTTTATAATAATATACTAAAAACACAAAGTAATTTCCTAAAGGAAAACAGAGCAGTTAAGCCGTTCATCCGAAATTTATAACCAGTTTAGCCGTAAAACAGAAGTAGAGAAAACAATAATGTGTTGTTTTGAAATACGAGATGGCCCCGCAAATAATGGGCCGATTTTTCACAGCAAGAAAGCCCGCCAAGAGGCCCTAATAAATTATGGGTAAGATTAGAGGTTTTTCTTCCGTAAATTTAATTATTCACGTCGCTGATGGTTTAACTCTTGACGGCGGTTTTCCATCTTCTTGTATTACAGGAAACCTAACGAAGTATTATCATGTTTTTCGAGAGGGTAGTTACACATTTTTATTATATTTTTTTGTTTTTGATTAGAGACAGGTATAAATTTGCAATTTTAATTGGTGATAACTCATATTTAATATCATGTTTATATCTAATAATAGAATTAACTTTTCGAATTTGCGCATGACGTTACTTATATAAGATTTTAAATGAACATTCTTATTTTTATTATTACAGTTATTAATTACGGAATATTTACAATGTTAGTTTTTTTTTTGTAAATATCCTGTAATTTATAACTTTAATAATTTACCACGTTTTTTTATTTTTGTTCGGTGTAGCTCGATATTTCGACATTATCTACGAATGTCTTGTTCACGAGACTGAGAATTGAATTGAAATATACATTATCCAGTAATGACCTTTGTCAAATAAAATGTAGACAAGTAAAAACATACATACTCAAGTTTAATTTTATAAATGATTTAAAATGAATAAAAATAAAAATAGAAAAACAAAATAACGTATATACAGATAACGATATTGATAACAAGAAATTCGTAACGTTATTTCGATACACTTTTTTTAGTTATTACTTGTAAAAAAAAAAATTATTGGATATTAAATATAATACTTATGTAGAATATTCTATTTGATGATCTAACTAGTATAAAATTATATGATGACGCAAGACAAACAAAAAGCCATTGTATCATATAAAGTAATATCTATTTATCTAAAGTTGTACCTCCAATTATTATTATAATTAATGAGTCGTAAGATAACGAGGACGATACAATTACTCAGTCACATGTGGCGACCGGATGATTGTAATGAAAGCTTCTAAGATCGTGACCTCGGGGTCACGGGAGCCATTCCGCCGAATATTTGTCACGATTCAATTTATTTTTATATTTTTTATTCAAACAACACAATCTGATTGTTAGCATTTTGGTACACACCGGGCTTCGCTGAGGTAAAGTAAATAAGAAATATAAATGTACTAAATAATGTATCCCTGCACCATATTATTACTTGTACACGTCAAACATGGCCGTACGTTGAACTGTCAATGAATTTAATTGCTTTAATATTGAAATATATCGATTATACAAATTTTACGCATATATGTTGTTAACAATCTTTAAATATGGATAGATTTCGACCGGGTTTATCGTAGATCTGTACGAAATTATTAATATCGATATGCAATATGTATATGCAAATAAAAGTTAATCCTCGATATGTGCCAGTTGCCAAACTATTTAAGAGTATTTATTTTTAAAAACAACATTATTACCATATTAATAATAAAAATATTCATTGAGTTAATTTAATCTAGTGTTGCCCTCGTTTCATTTATTATATAAATTTATTATTACTTGCCCAGACTTTTAACGCTGCATTATTAACTACTATCTAATACATTCACTTTTTCGGAACGATCTTGAAACAGCCAATAGCAGCCGGTAAATGTTTTCTAAGTAAAGGTCTTTCATAAGTTTTATTAGCGTAATCCATCAAGCTCTCTCACAGCTGATTGGAGAATATCCATGAATTTATAATATTTTGTCAATATTATTACTTTAATGACCGAAAGTGTATTCATTAAAAAGATAAATTGATCAATTATGAAACTTAATCCTATGTTTATATACTATTTAGGCTTTACGTCATTATTTTAAAAGAACAATTGTAAATCCAAATGTATATGTTTAACTTACTACAGAATATAAGAAGTTAAGCAATTCGGTAAAACGGAATAACTTTCATTATTCTAAAAAAAAAAAAATATGGATTGTTTTACCAAAGTAACCCATTAGAAGATCATGAATTTGCGCGTGATGAAGGATTTCATGCAGCACTGCTATTAACAATAATCCTTTTATAACCTATAGTCTCATTTAGCAAAATCTTAAGTAAGATTTTAAATATACCAACACAAAACAATCTCGAAACTCACCTCAGAATATAGAAAAAACCATTTGTGAAATGTCACAAAGTGAAAAGCAACATTAACCAATTTTTTTTAAATTGAATGGTTATGCGCATAAAAAAACATCTTTACTGAAGTCAAAAATTAATGTTTTATTGCTTTTATACATACAATACATATTATATGTTTACAAATAATCACATCTGGTCACATGGTCAACTGTACTCTGTCTAAAGTAAGTCTTAAGTATTTCGGATTAATATTAGCATATAGGCTAAGTTTATTTCTATGCATAAATATTAACACTTTTAGTTTCACCAACTTATATACAGTGAATTGACAATTAACACTAAATGTACAAAACAGAGGCGTTAATCGGCTGACCTTAACTACCTACAAGTCCCATTAGAGCCAAGACCGTATCCCTTATTCCATAATTCCCGAATCCCAAGGGCCAATACGCTAGTAATTTCGCTTTAATGAACGAAACTTCCGCCCTTAGTCCCTTGTTGATAAGGAAAAGCTTTGCCTTTAATTACAAAAAACTGGGGCAATTTTGCTGGTATAGTATCGAAAGAATATTTTATTACAGTCTAAAAAAAATTAAACGCTTTATTTCGATAACGTTCAGGAATATGAAAACGATTAATCGTGAAAGTGTGACTTACGACAGAATGTTCGTGGTTGTTGTATTTTTCTTTAAAACAGGTAGGTATATTGACAAATCGCAAACTGCCCTCCAGGCATAAATACTGTAAGAAGCATTAACCAATTAATCCAGAAAAGCTAATTTGGAAATTCGCTAAGAACCTAAGATGCTATATCTCTTGTGTCTGTAGTTACAATGGCTCACTCACCCTTCAAATAAGAACATGTCAATAGCGAATGGTACTATTTGGTAGAATTTCTGATGAGTGGATGACAGTTATCTGTAAGCCCTAACATCAAGCACGAAAATAGACGACGACGAAGTTATCTATAGCAAATAGAAATACAAGACGCAAAGAATTGAAATGCTTATTCTTTTGTCATTTACAAATTGACATCATAAAAAATAAATCAATGCTATAAACCCGTTGTGTACTAAAATACATTCTTGAGACTCGTCGATTCTTTAAAAGCCACGCTGAGGGAAATCGCTTTTTCATCCTCGGTAATGGCCGTCCTTTCCGGGACATTTTAATTAACTTCGAAGAGAGTACTTTTTTAGTTTCTTGGATGATTTATTGATAATATAAATCCGAAGAAAGGAAATTTGTTCGGAAAGTTGTTTCAAGCACACTTATTGATATGCAAATATACTTTTTCATTCCGTGCGATTTTCTCGATTGAATATTTGTTTTGTTCCTTTTTGTTCTTTACTTTGTTCTTCATAAGTGGGTGTATCTTTCAAAAAGGTTATTTATTTTTAGAAATGTTAATATTCAGTACCTTACTGGAAATGTATAATGATGATGTCTAATTTTTTTATTTTTTTTTTCGTTTTTCTGTTATATTATTTAGTTATTATGTTTATAAACGACGATAGCATAGGTCATTTTTTTTTAAATTGTATAATATGTTTTAATTTCAACTTTAAACAAATATGTTGACACGATACACTATGAATGTTATGTACACTTGTAATCGATGTACATTTCAGAAGTTGTTTTTCTTTTTTTGGATGTTGTGTAAGCCATCAATTAATATGTATATTGTTAGTGTACTTATTAAATAAATAAATAAACCGATTTCAGCCAATCACAAGGAATCTCGAGTAAAGAACGTAGCACATTTTTAGTAAAAAATGTACGCGCAAACAGGAGTGCAACTGTCTTTTCTCTCAGTCTAATAATCCAACACGACCAGATGATATAAGACACAGGACCCTTGGTTCACGTGTTTCTAAAAACTCAGACTTCGGGATGTTACTCGTAATTTTGTGCGGAAAAAATTTTGAACTAATATCAAGAAACTTTATTGTAAAGTATTTAAAACAATACGTATCAAGTAAACCGAATCCTTAAAAATCAATGAAGAAATAAAATAAATAAATAATAATAAATGTATTATCATTAGTATTCGAATAATTATAAAAACGACTGTGTGCAAATGCTATATGAATTTTTAAAATTATGTCCAAGCATTAATCGAAAATATTCTTTATTATATTATTTTTTATTTTTATTTTTAAGAAAGTTCGTTAAATTACTTGTCTTTTAAATCGTTATGTTACAATATTGAATAAAAGTATATCTACCGACTCTCATATTATACCACCAAAGAACTACTAATAACAATCTGATACGAAATACTAATTTCATATACCTAGAATAACTTGCGTGGAATCGCTGTTTTCCTTTCTTTTAACTTCATCCGTGTTTTATATATTTAATATTTTGTTGAGACATTCTTTATCATAACTGATGTTGGTCCTGTCTGTATAAAGGCATCTTTACGCCACAAGTGACACAGTGAAGCGTTAACAGCCTTGTTTGTGTCGCATTTTCGATATAATAAAATGTTATGCACGTAGGGAGGCGCCTTTGTGTTAACATCACGTTACTTTTGATATAGGACGGGTTAAGGTTTTTTACTAAAAATAAACACATGTTTTTAATCAGTAAGGTATTGTGCTAGATAATATTTGTATCTTTTCATATTGTTCTTTTATGAAAATAACTAGAAAGGAAAAGTTAAAAAACGGAGTCTATTTAAAATAAAATGATGATCAAATATTAATAAAATATTTATTTACTGGATTAGCGTATTACTAGTGTACGAATATGAAAAAAAATTACTATAAAAATATATAAGTGTAAAAATATATATGTATAAGTTTCTATTTAAGAGAATGACGTTGGGAAATTGAGAAATATCTATTTTAGAGATCTAAGTGCACGATATATATAGACACTCATATTACTGTTCGATCAGGTAAACATCTATAGATCAAACACTTCGCTCTCTTCATCGTTTTCCACAATCATAACATCACAGCGTGATTGCACGATATATTTTTTTATGAAGTCTTTAACCTTTAAACTGGTTTGAATTTTAATGAGTTAATACATCAATACATCATCCAGTAATAACGTTGCGCTAAAGAGTTATCGACTGAAAGGTATTCGCTTCACACACTCAGCGGGGCGCCATCGTGTCTGAGGTCCCGACAGACCCCTGGTGAAACACCTGCCCCCTTATTGCATGTGACACGACACTATTATAACTTACCACCTCACACGATAATAAACCATACGTCTCACGAATTATGTCTACCTTTAAATGACATTCGAAAGTCGACGAAATTTCTTAAGAGTAAAATCGTGCGCACAATTTATTCCGCATGTCATCACCCAATAAACACTGTACGGAGTTGTAGAGCACAATGACAGTACACTTTACCGTGTATCTAAACGCGACTTTTACGATCGTCTAAAATATTTATATGCATATTTTAGAAGACTATTACAGCACTGTCAGCATCGAGAAGTACCGCTAGTCAAATACTTAAGCGGTTTCCGTACAATCGGCCGTACATCTATTTTGACATACCATAAAACAGAGACAAACAACTAACGTGCACCATTACGCATTAAGTGTTTGTAAAATATCCGAACGTACTCACATCTATAAATATTTATCGGGACGTCGTTAAGTTTATAATTTATTTGATTTGACAAGACCGCAATTTATTCATTACTTGAGATTGTCCGTCGCTTCAAAGAGACGCGAATTATATGAACTGAGAGTAGGACAATAAAATTATTAATATTATTGATATTGACTTCTCACTTCATACAATATAACTAGTTCTAACTATTAAGATAGGAGTTGGTTATTTATTTTATTACTTTGAATATTATACAGGAAATGAGAGCTCACTATTCATTATATTGTTATTAATGCATACGCTTGTAATAGTCGGTTTTTCTTTGTTTCAAACGGCAACAGAGCTACAGTACAACAATTAATTGTATGCAAGCAACTGTCTCTAAGCGAAAATCAAGTTAGATGTAAAATAAAAAGGAATACTTTCCAGTTCGAGGTTCATAATAGTTTATGGATCGTGAACTGAAAATAAAACTAAAACAAATTCAAGAGGTCAAAACTGTGCGTAACAACTGGTTCTAGATAATATTCTTTAATCATCTTTAATCATCTTTGGTATAATTGTCAATTTTTTTTTGTTATTATTCTTAAGTTATAAAGTGGTTAAATGATAGTTTCAAAAATTTTAGTGAATCTATTTTTCGAACAATGAAATATAAATTTAAAAAATCAAATATAGAATGTAATTCAGATGTTAAATAAAAGCACAATAGAAAAATGAATGTACATTTCCTTTCATACGAAACACTGCCATTGACTGGCATTCGTTCAGTCTAGAATCAGCGAGCGAATAAAATATACACATGGTTTCCTTCACCTTTTGTTTCTCCAGGGTATTTGGAATACGCTGTTGATTTTGTTTTTAGCATTATATTATTTTGTGAAGTTTGTGTACATTAAAATGATAAAGACCACCCGGTGTGTTCGTACAGGCGTGTTCGGCCTTTATGCCGGCTGGTTCTCCTCAGAACAAACTGACAAACCAAACAAACATACGATCGAGGAAAGCGGTCGCGTTTTTATTTCTTTATCTCACAATGAAAATTGCTACCAACGATGTCTTAGAATTACGACAAATGCGACTTTTGTTATTTTCAAATGTGGAATACAATTCTAGAAATTTTATTTTCATTTGACGGGAAAGTTTATACGTCCTGATATTTGAAGTATAAATATTGAATGTGTGTACAACGTATACGAGAGTACACTTAGTGTATATTTAAGTACAAAAGCTACCAACAAAACAAACTTTATACACACGTGTACCGCTTTATAGTTTTTCTATGACTTCATATTTGTTTTATAATATTTATATCCACTGAGCTACGTGGGCGTTTTATTACGTGTGACGAAAGATGTTTTTGTTTTTCTCGTTGAGATTTTATTTGATTGTGATTTATCAGATGCATTTTATAAATATATCGCTGTATGTTAAATTATATGTAGACATAAATTTAAACCTTTTCTTTTTGAATTATTTTTTGTTATATTGCAGTTTAAACAAACAAATAACTAAGATTTAATCAAGCATATTTGAAGTGGATAAATAAATATCTATATTTCAGACATCCTATAAAACAAAGATTTTATATTATGTACGTAAGTACATGAAATGTTATAAGTATTTTTGAAAGTATCCCATTTATAAATATGAGTAAACCTATAATCATAAAGCTTGAAACTGTATCGTACTCAACACCACTCGAAAAGGCTCTAAAGACATTATCACCATCAAAGGGAAAACAGACGGCTAGGAAACTCAGTAAATGCGACGGGGAGACTAGACGAAAAAATTTGTTTCCGACGCCTACACGTACAGACTACAGGTCCCAATAAATATAGCTTCATACAGAGCCACAGAGTATAAATGACTTTGTATATATATTTTTTTAATTTTTGATTAAAGAGTTCCAAATTTAAATTTATAAAATCGTATTAGAAACATTAAAATTAATTCGAAGATAACTTGAAGTAGATGCTATATTCGAAGTGTTAAGTATCTGTAATCTCATTGAATATTAAAATCACGTTGGTAATGCAATTTAATCTACATTTATGAACTAGCAAATTTAATACAAAATGCCATGATAAACTTAATAAAACTACAGTTATCCACATACAAACCATCTGTTTTAATTAGTGCACTGCAATAATGATACAGCTTTATCAACGGCATAAGCTGTTAATAGTTCACATATAATGTTATTAGTGTTTGATAATACTGTTACACCTAATAAAACATATGCAACCATATCAATATAGGTTAAAATTATTATTATTAAAATGTTCAACATCAGAATTATTACCAACAGCATAGGCTATTAAAATGCTGTTAACTGTTAACATAAAATGCTGTAAGCATGATGTGATTACAATCATTGAATAAAACATTACAGTGCTTATATTTCGTTATAATACTTTAATAGCAGTTAGGTAAGTGCTATTAAAAATAACTAGCGGGTCTCTCGCGAAACTTCGCGTTTATTCATAAGTATTGGAGTTAGTTCACTAGAATTTTCATTAATTTTGTTTACGTTTTTCATTTTTTTTTTCTTATACAGTCGCACTACCGCTTTCTAACCGGCCAGTAACTTATCGTATATATTAAATTTAGTAAATTCTCAATCATGACATTTATTTATCTGCACATCTATTACTGGAGCTCTTCAAAATGAGACCATAACCGATTCTCTATGTGCTGCTATTGTCCCATAATCACTAGGACAAAAATAGGCTTACGCTTTTTATAGGTATGTAAGATAAAATGAAGCATAATAAAATGACAATACGTTTGTAAGTCTAAAATTTAAAGAATTCAATATTTACTTTTTAGATTTTGAATATAGAATTCTAGAATAAATATGGATCTCTAATTTAAATTCATATAAATTTCAATAACAATAGTGTATGTTTTTTTTATAGTCTGTGGTCGGTTTCAAGTTGCCCTAGTCTGTAAATACACGCATTCGCGATCCCCTTGTCGCGATAACACGCACGGCAACTGATGGTACGAGTACCGTACCTATTTGTAATTTACTTAAAAATATGGCGGTAGATAAGTAGGGGTCCCTCGCGCTAGCTAATTCTACAACCTTCACGGTGAATTTGTAATGATTGCTTTCGATTCGTATTATATATAAAGACAATATGCCCGTGATAGATTTAGTTTCGCTGATGATGATTTTTAAAATTTTAAATCTAAATATACTTTATTTAAATTTTCTTATTAACAATTTTGAATTCACCGAGAATAATTGGATTTTATAATGCAAAAGTTTTGGTAGAAAAAAGGTAAACATTTAAAATATTATTATAAATTTAATATTCATATTATTTTCGTGTTTCGTTCTTGAAACTTACTAATTATATAAAAATTAGTAAGTTTCAAGATTAACTAACTTGTGGTTTTACTTAACATATAATACATTTTTAGTTCACTCACAAATTGCTAGCTTACGTTTTTTTATATGCTAATAAAGTTTTAACATATTTTCCTTCACCAAAAGATTTACGAGTGCTCTCCGCCTTTTAGATTCACCCTTCGTTAAATATTAGCCTTAGCTATAAACGTTACCGCTGAAACCGGTCTTTATGTAATAAAATATTTTCTTGAAATTTATTACAGTATGTTATTAATATCACATACATTATGTTTACCAATTTTCAAACGAAATATTAAAAAATACATTCGAATCTAAATTGTACATAATAAAAGAACGTAACTAAATTGGTAGTTATGAATGAAATGAAAATGTACGTATACATTAAAATCATGTACAAATGAAAATGCTAGTAACTAATAACTATTTAAAATATATTTAAATGCCTTATTGGATATTACAACAATTTTTCGGCCACAGTTTCGACGGGACGGACGGGATATTGTAGGCGGTCGTAGAGCTTTTAAATATAAATATCTTCCTTGGTGTTTAAACTCGCTTCGCACTAAATTGTATCAAATTGGGTATTTAGTTAAACCGTGAAAGCATAAGAGGCAGCTAAACAGTTTCTTTCGCATAAATGAATAAACACTTTTTTTAGCTTCTGTTCCAATCAAGCGCGTGTTCAGCAATTCCTATTTTATTTAGTAATAAAAAAAATGAGAATAAATTTATATTATCATTGACATAAATACACACTTTACAATAATAAGATGTATGATCAAATTCCTTTACAATCATCATTACAAATCGGTTGGGACAAATAAAATAACAGCGTGTTAAATAATATATTACACATGCTTTTGTTATTGATTAAAGTGTAATAAAATATTTATTTTCACGTCACGGTCGAATTACAACCATAAAAGAAATGGCATCACATCAAAGCTTATTGCATAACATTAAAAGTTTCGCGATGCGATCGCTGATAAACCATCGATTAATTGTACCAATGACGGTGAGATGTCGCCTCGTTTATTTCATTTAATAAGGCTTTGATTACATTAACGCAGTTCCATAAATAAAAAACTATTGTGTATGTGCGTGCGCGAAAATAAATACACACATTGAAACATAAATTTTAGGGATTTATAATTATATACTTGATGTTCTTATTTATAATTATCTAAAAAATATCTCTAATTTACATAAGTAAGCGTTGATATAAAATAATACTATTATAGTATAACTAGCAAAGAAGTCACTGTCTACGATTAATATATAGAATATGTACATCTGATAGGCTGGATATCACACGTATATATTCTAAAGGTAGCACAACAAAAATAATTCAATTAAGTATTCATTTAAAACAAATAATCTTTCGACAACACATGGTGGTTTCTTTACTTGGTGCTAGGGCTTTGTGCAAGCCCGTCTGGTACCACCCACTCATCCGTTATTCTACCGCCAAATAACAGTACTCAGTATTGTTGTGTTTTGGTTTGAAGGGTGAGTGAGCCAGTGTAACTACAGGCACAAGGGACATAACATCTTAGTTCCCAAGGTTGGTGGCACATTGACGATGTAAGGAATAGTTTAGTTTTCTTACAGCTTCATTGTCTATGGGTGATGGTGACCACTTAACATCAGGTGGCCCACATGATCGTCCGCCAACCTATTCAATAAAAAAAACAACATAAAAAAAATGACGTTATAAAAGAGGCCCTTTCGTTGTTTAAATATTTATTTATTGCAAACAATTTTAACACAGACGTTTCCACATATCGTCGGTGTTATATATGGCCAGTAATTTACATCTGCTAATCTTGGCTCACGGGTACGAATGATATATTAATTGCTTAAATACAGGGCCTCAGATTACTCGCAATTTATATTCTTGATATCTAGTTTGGATCTGGATATAACCTTATTATTAATATGTAATCGTTGCAACCTATATACTCGTTTATGTTAGAGTTTATGGTATTAATATAGACTGAGATTTGCTTATACGGTTTAGTGAAAGTTATTTATGATATGGCAAGGATTTGACCCATTTAACATAATTTATTACACGATATAACTAGAAGACAACATCCGGTAAACTTTAAGTTGAGAAGGCTCAGTGAACAAACCTTAATCGAAGATGTTTAGACATCATTTTATGATCAATATTGAGGAAAAATAATAAGAAATTTTGTATGTATTGAATGAATTATTCCACATGTATACCTAGTCACATTTGTTCTAACACTATGAAGCGATAATGATAATTATATGCACAAGAAACATTACATCTAAGATACTATAGCAACAAATGCACAATTTAACCAGATGTTTGCGTACTGCAATCGTGGTGTCTGTGTGTGGAACCAATTACAATCAACCCATTCGGTGTTTAAGTTCGTAAAACAAATTAAAAAACGTAATTATTTTATATGTGTGCGTGTATGATAAAATGAAAACGGAAATTGTTATAAAATACATCCAACTGTTAACTATCATGTCAGGTTTGTAACAACTGCACTAAGTCAAATAAAATTAAGAAGAATAATGTATTTATTACTTATATTAGTCATTGTCTACGTAATAAATCACCAAAACCGGGCGCCGGTGTTGCGTGACCCCCGTGGTGTTTTGTACGCCGATGTCATAATTCTGTGTTGATTTTCTTCACCCGTGACTAATGCTGAGGGTCATTTATAATATCTTTTAAAAGGAATAATGAGGAATATTACTAGTTGAGTTCCCTAGCTTAATCCGCGTTTGAATTGAGCTCGGATTATGAGTACCTGGTTTGGTATAATCAGTACCCGGTACATATCATTAAGTAAATAACACCCGGAAGTAATAAAAAAGATTATAAATTTTCTGGGAACTCGTTCTTTAATTGTTGTTCTTTCAGATAGCCTCGCCTATTTACTTTCAGATAGCCAGATTAGTTGACATTTATCTTTGGCACGCTTCAGCCCACGGTTTCCTTCGTATGTAAGCATGAGCAGTCGTTGATTTTAGGTATAAAAAAGTATATTTCCTTCATTGGGATTCGCTTGGTTCAGACCAAATTTCATCAAATTCGCGTCTGTGGTTTAAAGAGGTATTTGCGAATTTATAATAGTATACATGGGCCTTAAAAGCAGCCCTTTATGAAAAGGGTGTCAAGTTTAAAAAAATAATTCCAAATGTTCTAATTTGAGAGTCGAGATGGCCCAGTGGTTAGAACGCGTGCATGTTAACCGATGATTGCGGGTTCAAACCCAGGCAAGCACCACTGATTCATGTGCTTAATTTGTCTTTATAATTCATCTCGTGCTCAGCGGTAAAGGAAAACATTGTGAGGAAACCTGCATGTGACAAATTTCATAGAAATTCTGCCACATGTGTATTCCACCAACCCGCATTGGAACAGCGTGGTGGAATATGTTCCAAACCTTCTCCTCAAAGAGAGAGGAGACCGTTAGGCCATCAGTGGGAATTTACGGGCTGTTGTTGTTGTTGTTCTAAATTTATAAAACTATTTGTATAAGTATTTGAAATAATTTTAAGTGTACACAACATCATAGATAGTATGGCTTGTATTAAATAAATATTAAGACCGCTTAGGCTCCGAAAAGATTTATGATGTTGCAAATGGGTCAACTGACAATACTAGTGTGCTTGTGGATAAAAATTCGATCAAAAAACAGATTTTTCAATATAACATACGTATTTAACAACTTCGGCTCTGCAAAACTCATTCCGGCCTTATTTTTAATTAATCCGACATAATTCGGATTATCAGGCGGAATGATATTGATTATAGATTGCTACTTCTGACTAAAAATTCGGTTTTTTTTTTTTATTAATTTCTGTTCGGATATTTTTAAGTATTCCATTTTCAAAAGTTAACCTCATTATCAACGTTCCCTGTCTTCATTTGCAACCACGATCAGGAATATATTTCGATTGAGCTGCCATCGCAGTACTCCATATTCATCGCTAATGAGCTTTTTTTTTCGAATATGAAAACCTGAATTTTATGCTTAAATTTTCGATATTGATTCAGTGTATCATTAATTATGATACATGCCTCCTTCATGTACATTAATTTCTTATTATAATCTTTAAGTTCATAGTATGAATGGTATGATCCTGTTTATTATTACTTCTCTCTTTGAGTTAATATACGATACGGTATATAAACTAGCAATCTAATGGTAAGTGGTCACTGCCACCAATAGTCATTGTCACTGTAAAGATACTATTCCTTTCATCATCACCATACTACCACTCTTGACAACTAAGTTGCGTTTTTGTGTCTGTGATTACACTGTCTTACTCAGGTGTGAAACTTCATATCTGAACAACAACATTAAGTATTTGCTGTTTGCCGATAAATGATGTGATAAGAGTGTGTACCCACTTTGCAGCACAATTCTCCAAAGCCCTACCAATTATAATTATTTATTAGTGAATTTCAGTTTGTAATGACAAATAAAATTATTTTATAGTTAATGTTTCACAAAAACCACCAATCAATCACAAGCGCCACTAAACCACGTGTTTTGCAATAGAAATTGTATAAAGTTTTAAGATGAAAATAACCTACACTGAAACATTTCTTTAATAAAAAAGAAACCGCGTTCTGAGAAAGAAAAATTAAATAAATACAACCGAATTAATAACCTTATTTTTTTAATTCGATTAGTAAATGATATAACTACCATCATAATAATAATCAACAATTAGTTTATTGGTTCATATTAAATAAATAACGCTTTATTATTTTATACTCCAATCTAGAAAGTTAAGTGCCGTTCAATTACTTACTACAATATCAATAAAACATAGGACGTCATTAATATTCTTACCTTGAAAGTATTCTATCCTTTCCTATTTATCGAAGAATCAATTCAAGTCAAAGTAACATTTATCACACGAGTATGACATCGATATTTCAAGAATCTCCAGAGACACCTCCGCCTACCTGAAGTGTAGAACTGGAAATTGGAAACCATAACTCAACAAGTATTAGGGGAAGGAAAACTGCACGCCATCTGTAGACCTTATCTATGCCTATAAATATCATACGGAGCCCCGGACCGAAGGAGTACGAATTATAGCTCGGAAAGTACTTTCAGTCGCTGTGTTATGGGTAATTCATGCACCCTCGGTCCCTAATTTTACGGAATTTTTGTAATTATTTCTCAAAATTCGTGACTTCCATCAGTAAAGTTGATTTAGTTACAATTATAATAAATTTATGGATCTTAAATGACTAATTTGGTATTGAAATTTATCGAGACTTGAAGTCAAAACAATATTAAAATTTGCATATTATTTTAATGATTATAAATTGTATAATACAAATAGATACCTATCAATATAAATGCAGAAATGTTTTTGATATGATTTTGTGACGAAGTAACTCTTTATTCAACCTATTTAACACTATTAATCCCAGCATAAGAAAATATTTCCGGGAAATTATTCACATCAAAAAATTGCGGATACAATAGTATTCTCTTTATATAAGGATCAAAATCGCAATTGGTTTCGTAACACATACATATCATTGGTATTAAAGATAGTGTCATTAATCTCATTATGAACAGGATGTAGTTGACATGTATTTTTCCTTTCTCTTCGACTTTATGACGCGACAGAAAGCTTTTAACTCTAAAAAAATGCAGGAGGGTGAGTTGATTGATATCGAAAATAAAAAATCAAGGCAAAGAAAATATCAAAAAATTGAATGCAGTCACGTTTTCATTCGAGGGGTCGATGATTGAATTGTGAATATTTATAATGTTTTAACTTTTTAATTTAGATGAAAGGCGTTAAAATAATTTGTATTTTTTTTTTTTTTTCGAAAGGAATATTGTTCATTCAATTGAAAAGTGTTGTACATTATGTGATCTTCTAACCTTAGGACAATTCAGTTTATTGGCTTTATATAATTGCTCTTCAAAATATTGCCGAAACTGACAAGGGGTCATGTCTATTTTCTGACAAGAGCCATCATCTAGCACCTGGTGTGAAATGCAATCAAGTTTAATTATTATGGGTATTAATAACAAGGGCGTACAAGGGACCGGTTGCTATGGTAACACCCCATGCTACGACGCAGGCTGCGAATCTACCACACAAACGTTGGATATTTATGAGGAAAGCTGATTAAGGCTTTAATTGGGGACTTTAAGTTGTTATCAAAATTTGGGCAAAACTTTAATTCTAATAGAGGAAATAACCTCTGCAGAAATATTAAATTATTTGTGAATTTTGTATTATAATTATATATAGTAATAATATATTATTACAGACAGACAGTCAGGCAATTTGTAAGTTTAGTGCTACTTTAAATGCTTTGACTTCCCACGAACCACAGTTTTATTGGGCAGTAAAATTATTGACACCCAAATACTTACAAACGAGTTTCTTTCTTTGTCCGAGTACCTAAATGTTACTTAATAACCTTAAAATGACGGATAAAAAAACAAGTACATAGAAATTTAATAATAATTTAATATAATTTTACGGGTCATCAAAATATACAAATAAAAAACCATTAAATGAGTCTACAAATCGGAATTCAGTACAAAAATCTACAAATGTGAGTTTTCATATAAAGTCCTGTTTATAATTTAATAAACTACATGCAATATATAGATAAGAGTTAAAAATTGTATAAGGATATCAAATATTTCAAATTATGTACAAAATTAAAAACAATCAAAATTATACTATATCACAGACACTAGAGAAAGATGAATCCTATTTTGACTACGTTACGTAATATGGCAGTCTATTCGAAACACGTTCACATACTACAACCCTTACGGTACAACCAGCTCGACACCGCTTTTTAATTTAAATTTAAATACAGTTTATTAATCATAGAGACAAATAAGACTAGATTTTTTTTATAATTGTTTCATTAAATTTTGTAAGATCATATATCAAAGCAAACTTTAATTTACGTAGCGGTGTGACAATCCCCTATTCTAAAAGTTCGACAACCTTTTTTACATTGTATATGTACATTCTTAAAGTTAGTATTGCTTTTATTACTGTCTAATGATATATTTCGAAAATAAATTACACTAACTGCGATAAGTGTGACCTGAACAACCAGACGCGCCAGAGTTACTTGCGAATGGATGCATTTCTCTGTACGGTGACTCTCTGTAACAAAAAAATCAAACTGTAGATAAGTATCGTCGATAAAGTTGTGAAATACGAAACCGAATATTACCTTTCGTAGGGAGGAGGGGGTAGAATATCGCATAGATTCATTCTACAATTCTGTTCACTTCGCCTCCCTTGGCTGGAATGTTTTGATTCTTGAGTCATTTGCCTAAATGTATTTTCTCGAGCCAACCATTGCCATTGCGGATAGTCATATTCGACATCCGCTACAGCTGTCCATTCTTTATTTTCACCGTGATGACTAGACGAGCGTGACTGAGCAGTTTTACAAGACGGACATTCGTCTAAGGACATGTCCTGCATATCGTCTGCGTCATTCCCACATTTCGTCATTTCGCTGTAATCTTTCGTAAGCGTTGAACTACTACTTCGACAGCATGTCGAGCATTCTTCATTTGAATATTGATTGCTATCGGCGAATGATCTTGCCATACTATTATCGTATGATTCGGGACTGACTGCACATTTTATACAAGAATCCTCTGCATCCGTATGATCCTAAAATATAATATTATTAGATTAATCAAATCGCTTCACGATATATTGGTTTAAACTAAGAGGGCCAGCTTACTTGATAATTTAGTTCCGTATAAATGGCACTTGACGCGTATGGTTCTGGAGGATGTCGTCTATTATCTTCTTGTGACATCATATTAATAGCGCTTGTATGTTGTGGAAGACTGTATTCAGCTTCCATAGCCATTGTACCTATTGTGTGTCCACCTAAAATGTTTTAACAACATTGACATTTTGACACTAAGCATTATCTTTGTCTATCGAATTAAACGTAATCGTCGTACGAGTCGTAAATAGAGAAGTTATTATAATACTCACTGTGTAATAGGCTTTGATGACAATTCAATATTTCTATTCGTGGTTCATTAGACCCTTCATATAAAGGTCTTTCTCGAAGCCACACCGCCTCTTTACCCAATAAACACTGAGTATTTGTAATTGGAGTACCTGGACATAATATTTGCGTTTACATAATAAATATAAAAACTCTTTTTTAATTTAAAATATAATAGATATGTCTACTAACCTGCAGAATTATGACTCTTTCGTTGTTTCGATTGTTTTCGTCGAATATAAACAATAGTAACCGAACCTAATATTATAATAGCTAACAAACACAAACTTAGCACGAGAAGCCAAGTCTCTTGGAACATCGACAATATTGCCTTATCTGTTGCTGGTTCCGTTCTGAAAAACGTACGAGTTTAATTTGTTTCTGAAGAATTGAAGATATAAAATATCTGATATTTTATAGTTTTTTTTTTGTTACTAAGGGAATGTAGCAAAAAAATAAGCAAAATCAAACGTTACACAATTATATATTTGTTTTAATATCTGAATACGTACTGTACGTAGTGTCGCTGCGTATGTGTTGGTAGCATGTGTATGTGCGCGGGCGTACTGAAAGGCCCGTGACCGCGTCGTGTAACTGCAGCGGCTCGAGCGCTGTATCTCCCACCCGCACGTAAAGAGCTAGCCGCTGCAGCCCTTGTGCGTGCTCCAAGTGACATTTGGCCTACCACTCGACCACTATTACCTCCACCCACACGAACTTCAATCTGTACGATGACACAGTATAAAATATTTTGGCCAAAAATTAAAATCACAAATGCAAAACAAAAATTAATTATACAAACTTACCAAGTACCCAGAAAGTTCGCCATTCCATGTATGTACAGGGGGAGGATCCCAACGAATCCATGCTGATGTAGCATTTATAACTCCAGCTGATACATTCAGAGGTGGCGCAGAAGGAGCTAAAATAAAAAGAAACTTAGTAATAAAACATGAAATATACGTTAATTAAAACGTTATTTCGATATCTTACCATCTTCCTCCGTAAAACCGCTTCGCATGTTGGACGGTTTACCTAATAGCAATTTGTAAAATGGCATCAAAAATATATTGTATTGTGCATACGGTATCAAACCAGTTAACAGGTGACTTGATGAACCACTGTTATGGACGGTGGTCATCGAAAAATTATCATATTTAGTCAACTCCATAAAACTTTCTAAAGAATTATTTGATTGTTCGTAATTTTGTACGTCTACGATAAATTGTCGATTCAGTGATGTTCCATTAAACCATATTTTTACACCTTCTAAATATTCATTGTAGTCCGTTAATACCTACAATTAAATAATTTATTAGAATTCAATAAAATTGTGAAACTATAACATCTTGTACAATTTTCAAATTAAACTTACATCCCAAACGATTTTTAATGTTGTGGATGAAATTCCTTCAACTCGCCTCAGAGCTAAAACGTCTTGTTGAAGATATCGTCGTGCTTGAACTAATTCATACTGCGTCATCGGAGGATGATTCTGAGGTTTATTTAACTCTGGATGTGGGGACGATGATTCAGAATTACCATTAAATGAGTTGGCTTCTCTTCTTAACACCTAAAATTAATTATTGTTAAATTGAAAGGCACTGACAAGTATATTTACTGGTTTTATATTAATGGTACCTGTAAAGTGGCTGTGTGTAAAGCACTGCCTGCTGCACTAACAGCTACACATGTCAATCTACCAGCGTGTTGTGTGACCACGCGATCCAGATAAAGCGACCCAGTACCGTGCAATGAATTTGGAAATACCAATTCCTGTAAAAATAGTAAATTATTAATATAAAATACATATTTAAAAGGATACATACAACAGCTGACAGTTCACCTGAGATCCTTCCATTGTCCAAAATACAATCGGTTTTGGTGTCCCATCAGCCTCGCATGGAAATGATATAGATTCCCCTTCCCACGCTGTTTGATCTGAAGGAACTCGCGTGAAATGGGGCAAGGCTAAAAATGATAATTATCATGAATCTTCAGTTTTCTATATACACTAAACATTAAAATCGGCTTTTAGCCTCGTGATTTTGAAGCTCTATCAAATGAATAGGTTTGATCTGCGATTATCAATTACCCCGAAATAGATTCTTATAACGGCTTCTAAGAATATACTTGTAGTCGAAGCTGGGACGACCTAAATTTAGTCAAACAACAATCGTCAAAAATAATAGTATATTTTGATCTTTACCTACCTATTTTCTTTTTTTTAAATGTAATAAATCGGGACGGCTATACGATAATATTAATATATTATAAACAGGTATTGGTAATATGTGTATTACAAGGAACGTTCGGGCGTATAAACTGATATATGCGTGAACAAAAATTTTGTTCACGCATATATCACTGAGATCGTTACTATGGACAAAGATTCTTTTAAAGTATTTCAAAAATAAATGTATCAATCACCCTATTGAAAATTATATTTTTTGAAATTTATTAAAGTTAAATAAAAGGAAATCGAAGCAGCGAAAATAATTGCTTTGAACTTTGAGGCTAGCTTTATTACATCTTAGTTATTGCCTAGCCAAATCTAGGAACAAAGAACCTTCAGTCTTTAAATAACAGAAAATTAAAAACTTAAATAACAGGAAATTTAAAAAATATTTTAAACTCTTTACTAACAATGAACTGTTAATGTCGCAGAAGCAACACTGAATCCAGCCTGACTTTCAGCTCGACAAGTATAAATGCCTCCGTCTGAAGCCATAACCCTGTCAATTCGTAAAGAACCTCGACGTATAATTGCATAAGGTGATAATAATCCTTTATCCCTTGACCATGTTACTGAAACATCCGACTCGGGTGTAGCCTGAAATGAAAGTAAATTTTAATAAAATATTCAACATTAAAATCTATTTGAATAAAGGAAATAAATATAATAACTTACTTGACAATGAAATTCAATATTCTGACCAATTAGTGCCGTTATGTTATTGGGTTTCACTAGAAAATGCGGTCTTCGTAATACGAGTAAAGTTGCAGGACGCGATTGTCTTTCTCCGGCTACATTAGACGCAAGACATCTATAGACGCCACTATCTGATGGAAGACTTTCTAAAATCTTTAAATTACCACCGTCTATGATCGTTATTCTGAAAGTAGTTATTTATTCAATATACTGTTTTTTCACAGGAAGCGAATGAGGAACTAATTAATCGTTTTATCTTTGTACCTTCCGTTTACTTCGACATCTAAACTATGTCCGTCTTTAGTCCAATGCACTGAAGGGTCTGGTATTCCCCTTGGAGAAGCACATTCAAGCAATGCTGGCTCACCACTTGGGACTTTAACGTCCCTAGGTTCGTTTCGAAAGTCTTCGCGAAGTACTGTAATATGTTTTTATATGAATTCAACGTTTTCTATTTTAATGATAGTTGTACGTACATAATTGGCTAACGAGCTGAAAGTCATTAAAACTTCTACGTAGTATTCGGGACTATCACAGGGATTTTAAAGTGTTTTAAAGTGTCCCTTGGGTGCTTTTAGTCGACGTGCACATTTTAGTGCAGTCTTAGCTCGCTCGGTTTTCTTGTGCGAATAATAAAATTCTAACTAAAAACTGCTGAACTTCGACTTAATACGAAAGACACTCAGAGGTAAAACAAATATCTAAAACTTTTATGTTCAAATTACTGTTAGTATAATACTGTACTGTTAGTATAGATTATAAAAAGCGTGGAATTAATACCTGTTGAGTTCCACGCAGGATATATTAATTTAAATAATTATATTAACTAACATGACTTTGTATTTTTTAAATGTCGATAAAGAGTAACTACGTAGTTCCTTGTCGGTTCTTCTCGGTAGAATCTACATTCCGAACCGGTGGTAGCTTCACTTAATGTTAATTAACGATTCAACAGTGCTTGTTAAAGCCCACTTGAATAAAGTTTATTTGGATTTTTTTTTATTTTGATAAAAACTTACATAACATAAGCAAATGTTAGATAAATTTCCTTATTGAAGTTACCTTTATGATAGTAAATTCGTAAGTAAGTAAGTACCGTATTCGGTCTATAAAATAAATATGCTTTCAAGAAGAAATGTCATACCAGCAATAGTGAGTGTAGCGTTCTTGCTGACGGCCTCCCCAACTGTGTTGTGCGCAACGCACCAATACACGCCTTCATCGCTCTCTTTCTTGCTACGCATAACCCTATACACCGTAAAGGAAAGAAAAGCTACATACAAGTGTAAAATATTACAGTTTTTTCTTGGTACATGTTATGGTGCATAATTAGACATAGGTTTTTTTTAATATTTTACCTTTTATACCTTTTATTTATAAATTTTGTGTTGCATTTTTCCGACATATTTAACAAATCGCTCATCCAGAACGACATCGACACAATTGCAAAAATCTCTAAAATGACTTTTTCATTCCAAACGACCTCCTTTCGTACATACGTTCTAGAATTATTGTTTCAATAGTTTTTTATAGAAATCTACCAAAAACTATTGAAACAATAATTCTGACAATATTACACTAGACTTGTGACGATGTCGACGTATTTACAAAAAACCCTTTAATGATATACCTAAACCATCCTTAGGAATCCCCCTGTCTATTAGTGAATACCATATGAATATTCAAAAAGCCACAGACGAGGCTGGAGGACTTTGTTTTATAATACATATTTAGTGATCAGGGTTTTAATATACCGGTTACAAGTGCCATATTAATATACGAGGCCAAATAAAAAAGGATACACCAATGGCCAATATGATAACAAAATATCGTATTTTCTTAAGCTTAAGTCAATACAAAACATCGAATCAAATTATTTATTACTTTTATGTAACTTTAATTTTATTGTTAAGCAAATACCTTCCAAACTGTTTAAAGGTAAAACTTGATGTTGTCAGTATTGATGTATTTGAACTTATTTAACCCGAGTGATGAGATGAATGATTTTGATGTTTATTCAATTCATCCTTATTTGCTCTTCAAACCGGAACACGTCACTATTAATTGTATTGCATTGCCATCGCAGTTTGATAGTAAAATTATTTATTATCTATTAAAATTGTCCCACAATACATGACCATATACTATAAAGACATAGTATAAATTAGTATCATGTTGAATTTAACTCTTAATTCAATAAGCGATTTCACGTCGTCTTGAATTAATTTCGTCTAGGTACGTACATTCAAGGGACAAGCTAACTACGTAAAAGATATTACGGTACCCAAGCGTCTAAGTATATGCGCAAACTCAGGTGCACTATTTTGCTATCAGTATTAGATGGCTTTACCTGCATTTTAACGAGTGTCTTACCCCCAACTTTCTAACTTCAACTACTGAGACAGACATTTCTTAATAAAAAAACTATATGTTAGTTCGCATTAGTATTTAAACACGTGGCCTTAAGCTCAGTAGTCGTAGCTCTAACGTTCGTGTATAAATGTATAAAAACCAGAACTGTGAGTACATACAAACCAAATCAACCTATGTGTGTCGAATAAAGGTGAAGCAAACATTTATCCTTCAAATATTTGCTCTTGCGAGGAAAATCCGAGGCGCAATCCTGATTTTATATGTAAAAAGTAAACATTGAAGGCGCATTCGATTACAGACACGAAATACTACGGAGTCAGTTACTACTCAGTTCGTGGATCAAACACAATTAAATTTACATTTTGACTTATAAAATAATTCTATAAACGCAATTTAATAGTATGAAAACCAACTATTTTAATGTAACGCTTTAAAAGACTCATCCTTCCTTCAAATTATATTCTGTTTCATGAAGTGTGGACAATGCACACTTCCTGTTTGGATATCATCTCTTAAAATTTTCTTAAATGAAAATGCGCTAATATATTTCGAAACAAAGAGTGACAAATAAAACAAAAACAGATATAATAGATATGAGATTTTGTTCAGTAATTTTAAAATATACGAATCGGGAATCTTACCCATGTAATCAGAGAGTTATAGTTGAGTGTAATATATGACTCACCTAAGAAACAAGAGTCCATCTTCGAGTAGAACCCTGTGAGGGTGATCAGTAGGCGCGAGGGGAGATCCGTCTTTATACCACTGGATCGTTGGTTTGGGCTTCCCTTCAGCTACGCACCGTAAGGTAGCGGGTTCGCTTCTCCCGACTATCGTATCTGCAGGGTGTTCCTTTATCCTAGGCGCCCGGCTTTGGGCTTTTTGGAAAAAACGATGATAATATAAACGAAACATGCATAAAGTTTTATTAAAATGTTTTAGAACAACAAAATTTATTTGTTTATAATAATTATCATACTATTTATATAATTTATTTATTATATCCTTAATTAAAATGCACATTTACGTATTATAAATAACTATCAATATTTTTTATTAATAATGAACGAAGTGTAAAATTGTTATTATATAAGCTATTGAAATTTTAATTTTAATGGAATTCGTATTCCAAAATTACATATAAGAATTATAATAATAAAATAAACATATCTCAATGGTTATGTAATACAAAATGTAAAGTAAAGATACATCGCGACGAGGCATTGTTAATTTTATCGGTAAGTAGTATTTTTGTTTTAAAATAATTGGTTCGTGAAACACGAATATGTTTTTTTTTACTAACCTTTTGTGACATGAAAAGTGAACAAAAGATGCAGAAGCAAAACGGACTTGAACTGGTTCCATGCACGTTTATCTGTTTTAATTACCCCCGCGACCATACTGACACTACTTATTATCACCACTTCGCACTTCACACATAGTCACTTAACATTACATACATTAACCTGTAACACAAAAAAAAAGCAATTTTAAATTCATTAAAAAGTTTTTTTTTTATTGTATCTATATTAATAGTTTACGCGCACATCGCGATGTATACAGAGTCCAAAGTGACACACCCACCCCGTCTCACGTCCGAAAGGTTACTGCCCCCCCACTCTCGATGTCATTTCGCGCCGACTCAGTAGCGCTTTCGCGAAGTTGAGCTTTATGGGGATCATCAGATAAGTGTGAGTAAACATGTTCTCGTTTTGTAAATTATGATTGATCAATTAAATTCGCTTTAAGCTTGATTGTTAAAATTTATCGTTTTTTTTTAAGTGTCGAACTTATCAACCTGTCTAAAAACTTTTTTGGACGTAGTGCACACAAACATAATTTCATTCATCCATTTTAAATATCAATACTAAGAATACCCTAATTGTAAATATTCCTATTTAAACATGAAATTTTAATAAGATAATTAAACAATGCATATATATTTCTTTTTTACTTTCAAAAAAGAAAATTGACTTAAAATGAATGTGAATAAATAAAAACGTAAATTTTGTTCAATACCAAAGCAATAAAAGAATCACTTAAACCGGTTGGTGAATCATAAAAGTGATATTCGATAAATAAAATAAAATTTAAAAAAACATAAAAATTTATAGGATCCTTACTCTTGAACTCGATTTACATCTTTTTCCATTACTCTAATCCCTCCCATAACTCTTACACTAAAAACGTAATTATTTCAAACGACCTTTTCTATTCCAGCAAATCCAATATCACCAAACTTTACAAAACGTCCAATACCTGCTGAAATCTCCAAATCCCGACGTGACGTGTCAATTGTGATTAAAGAATGCAAGTCACGTAGCCATCCAGTAATCTAACCGTTCTCTGATGGCTTTCTAGATTAGGAACTGCACATAAACATTTTATATTCGATGTTATTCTTAGTTTTCGTATGTTCTTGCATTGCATTTGTATGCATGAATGCATGATGCATTTTGAAATAATTACCGCTCGTATTTCTGTAAATTTAATTGTGGATGGTGATTATTTGCACAAAGCTGAGTCTTTTTTTTCAACTGTCCCAAATAATATTTAGAGAAAAACAGAAATCAGTGTTTAACGAAATCCCCATTGCAAAAATTGATCAATCAATTAAGTATGGCGCTAGAATTGGTCTTCAAACAGTACCAATCCGTTTGAGATATCTTGCTTATTACCAAGAAAAAATAAAATTTTATACTAGGTACCACCCACTCATCAGTTATTCTACCGCCAAATAACAGTAGTCAGTATTGTTGTGTTCCGGTTTGAAGGGTGAGTGAGCCAGTGTAACTACAGGCACAAGGGACATAACATCTTAGTTCCCAAGGTTAGTGGCGCAGTGACGATGTAAGGAATAGTTAATATTTCTCACAGCGTCATTGTCTATGGGTGATGGTGACCACTTACCATCAGGTGGCCCATATGCTCGTCCGCCAACCTATACCATAAAAAAAAAAAAAAAAAAAAAAAAAAAAAAAATACCAAGATGACATATCTGATCTGTGTTAGATATCATATACGACTATTGTAAGGCTCATTCATAAATAATTTTTAATTTTCTTAAATTGTATTGACCTATATATTGAACCTACATATTAGCAACAAAATAAATGTGTTATTATTTTACACCGTTTACATTTCCCAGGCAACATTGGGCTGGTAAATTAGTGTCACATAGTTATCATAGGTTTAGAGTTTATTCAAACATGGTAATATGATGAACTTCTATGGATTTACACTTAGCAAATTTTAATTTGCTGAAAACAAATAAACGGAAATAAATTTAATATAAAGCAGGGTTCCTCACGAAGACATCAGATAAAAATCTGATTAGACATCAGAATAACAATTGAGTGATTGTCTTTGTCTTTCTTTAAGATGGACATTTTCTAATCATTTCATAATATTACTACTAGTCACGATTTGTTAAGCTTTATAGTGTTACTTGTATAATAATTAGTTTATAAATCAAGTAATAATAATAAATGAGAGTAATAATGTCACTAGGATTTTCTGAAACGTCACATAGGTATCTTCTATCTGAACTGTGGGGTGTGACAACTTTGCTGCTTGCCCATTCGAGTCACGCGTTCAGACACCTAAATGTTCCGTGGTGTCTGATCTAGATTAAGCAATGGACGAGCATTTTAAACAACACTTTTCGGTATCCACACTTTCCTTAAAAACCCGTCTGAGTTTGTATATATCGGGGAATTTTTTGTAATTCCATTGCCAAATCACTAAGGTTTTCAATTTTCAAATAATATATAAAATAACAAGATATGGATACCGATTCAAAAATGTGATGGTCAATTATAACACATAAGGTTCCACATTTTAGTATTGAGCCGAGATAGAACAGGTAGATAGAATATAAGAATCTTAACTGAAACCCGTTCAAGCACAACCGGCCTCCTCTTCTTTAGAGGAGATGCCAGGAATTTATTTAAAAAATTTCCTGTAATGCTTGTTAGTAAATACATATGTGGCAGGATTTTATTCAACACATGCGAGTTTTTCACGACGTTTTTCTTCATCGTCGAGTAGGGGACGAGATGAATACAATATGAGACAATCACAAATTAAGTAATCTTAAGATAGACTTCAGTAGTTTTAATTACTGAGCCATCTTGGCTCAAATATATATAATCTCGTCTTACCCATATCGCCCGATATATATAGACCCTTCTTGGGGGGCCTTTTTATTATGATATTTTTCATAGATTCTTATCTATGAAAAACGGATGTAGGTATTTTTCTTAAAATTGACTTGAAACTTATTTTTCTTAAAATACCTACATCCGTTCTATCAAAAAAAAAGGTTGACATCACAAATTAACTTTCAAAAGATTATATAAATTTCTCATCGTTATTTTTTCATGTACAAAAATAATTACCCTCCACTTCTAATTTACACAAGCCCTTTAAATCTGGCTTTGCTAATAATTAAGTATTAAAAATATATATCCTAGTATAAAATTTGCTACAAAAATCTCATTTGTCGTGGGTCGGGTTAGGGCGTGCGAATTGGTTTACAGTAGCATGCGAGTCACGTTTGACAACCTGTTTTCCGGGCTTGTGTAAATTGGCACGATCATTAGCAAAAATAATTAGCGTACAAATACAACGAGAAATAATAATATATTATATATTTAAATGTAAAAATATTTAAATCAACTTTTAGAATAAGCATCTAAATAAATTTAATTACGTTTTATAACGAAAAGTAAATACTCGATATTCCTCTCTTAAATCAGTTTTAAAGATATATATAAATGTCTGCAAGATAATAATTGGAAAGAAAATATATTCCATTGAATGATTTCATGTGTATCTAATTTTGAACAAAATAAAATAAATGTCCTTATATTTTGGTCCTTATTATTTAACCATTTATTAAACTTGCCAGATACATTGAAAAGGAAAATAAGTACACAGGAAAAATAAGTTTAAAAGGTATACTTATCCCTAGAAGAGATTTCTTCCAGTATACCCGAGAAAGAAGAAACAAAGACAGAAAATTTAAAAGGTAGACAGGCAAAATCATACAAAAGGAGAAAAAAATATTAACAAAAAAATATACTAAATAAAAAACTAAAATTACAAAAAAAATACTTAAAATTAATTTTGCAGATGTTTATTATTTTCTTATGAAATAGAAAAAAAAAAATTAATAATATTTTATAATTCATCCCGCAGTAAGCAAATGCTGCTATTTTCACTTAAACTATAAATAACTGATAATACGTTCTAAAAAAAATCAATCGACAATAAATCCGCCACTACCCACACAGCATTCCTTAATCACCAATACGCCAACAACCTTGGAAACTGAGATGATACATCCTTGTGACTGTAACACCGGCTCGCTTACTCTGCCACCCGGATTACAACAATACTAAGTATTGCTTTGCGGTAGAGTATGATGAACTGATACCCAGACTTGCACAATTCCCTTACCAAGATTAAGAGTGCAATTAAGAATATACATAATTCTTCTTTAACTAAACGTTCATATATTTAGCCTTATCGTATCTTATCCATTTTGTTGCTAAAGTGAATCTCTCGTCGGACTCCGTAATTAACCTATCAGTTTGAGACAAAGGAGGCTTCCTTTATTAGCTCCACACTGTTGAAATATTCATGAATGTGTTCTGTACACTCCGACTAGTGGGATGAGGAAAATCATTCACTTAGCCGTAAAACAGGTTAATAGTTCTTTATAGATAAAAATGGGCAGTAATTAATACATTTTACATTATTTTATAATGCATTTTAAGTTTTATACAGACATCGCCATAGAAAAGAAAATTATACACACATTTTAGTACATTCATAATTTTAAGTATTTTTAATATATATTCCTCAAATAAAAGTTCTACTAGTACTTACAAGAAATTCGAATTCTATATAATAATATGTATTTTTATAGTCGGTGCACTTCAAGATTATAACCATTTCAATTAAAACTTTGTGACTGCTATGGCGGCGCCATGTTTGGTTCAAATTGTCACAGATACGTTCTAAATGGGTCTCACAAGTAGGTAAAGTCTTAAGACAGGATTATTGTCACTAAAAACTTATCTAGAAAACTAGCTAGGTACCTAGTTATTTTTTTTATTAGTTTAAATATTTCGTTGTGTCAATCCTACGAATAAAAAAGTAAAACCTAAAACAAGAGTATATTTTTAAAGCAGGCAGCATTTTTAAAACGGAATAAATAGCAATACAGTATAAGTTTCACCGTATTCATATTCAACTCCGCAATAAATAAAGGAAACACTCCGAGGCACGATATAAAATGCAAGTTTATTTCTGCATCAGATACTTTGCCACTGTATGCGAGGCACGTACCATTCGGACTTGTGTCAGGTGAGGCTTCCTACGATACAGATCACCGGCACGTGCCGCATGCGCCTGAATGATAAGGTTTTACGTCCAACTCAGACGTATAGACTTATCTCACAGGGTAACTTATATTTCGTCTCTTACAAAATAGACTCCCTTAATTTAAAATAAATCGTTTCATGATATTAAAAATGCATTTAATCGAACACTACCTTTATGTTATTTATTTTAAGTAATAATAGCATTAGATAACATTATAAATGTAAGGGATAAATATTTTATATTATATATAAGGACATAGAGGTATAAATGAAAGGATTTACGGAATAAAACCAGAAGCTACGGTGTCAATTATCACGTTTTCTATATATATTGGGGTTTGGAGAAATAAAATAAATCGCGAAATCGAGGGGCACAGCAAGGAAATTATAATTAAAAATGCTAAAAAACGTCGCACTTTGCATAAAATTGATACGAGATACTATCACTAAAGTATAAGACGATCGGCGCCAATGAAATAATATATCTGCTACATAAACCATGTCAGTCGTTCAAAGCGCTTCAAGGGCCACTAATTCAATCAATTGACTGACCATAAATAAAAGGCGGACATTCGCGATATCCAACCGGCCCTATAATTGAGAAGCACGGCTTCAGCGACAAATCAATTAAGCGAAACGAAGATAAAAAGGAAGCAATGATAAAAAAAGCAGCAACAAATACTGTGATATATTAAATTAAATGTTATTTAGTGCATTCTGTTGAATAAAATAAGATCCTGTTAATCTTATACTGTTTTATAAAAGTATAATATTATCAGGATCTTATTTTAGAAGTGTTTTGAGGTCGGTTAATTCATAGCAGTTTCTTTAATCATAATAATAATTCAAAAGGTACAGGGTTGAATAATAAATTTCTCTTTAATTTTTTTTAAGCCGATACGAATTCGAATATATGTAATGACCAAATTCTATACACTGCATCATATCGGATTGAATGGTTAATATTATTTGTTTACTACATTACTTGAATTTAATTATTTTAATACTAAGTTCAATATTTAATATTACAAATCATTTTGAGAAATTTGAACTCAGTCATCAGATATTCTAACGCTAAACAGCAGTACTCGGTATTGTTGTAATTCGGTTTAAAGGGCGTCTGGGTCAGTGTAATCACAGACACAAGGTATGTACCTATCTTAGTTTTTTAGGATGGTGGCTCATTGGCGATGTAAGGAAAGGTTTCTTACAATTGGTGTTGACCAGTTACCTTTAGGTGAGAGATTGGCTCGTCCTCCTACATACATCATATAAAAATGAGACGTGAAGTAATAATGAAATTTATAACCGACTCCAGTAAGCAACATCTCCCAACGAAAACAAACAGAGATTTGAGTCGACGGGAAATACGCGGCCGCATATTATGTACATAAGGGACGTCTAATCCCAGTATTTGTCAAGGGTGTCTGCACAAATGGAATTGACGGGCTAAAGGAGAAAATTAATCGTGAAAAATCTTTCGAAACGAGTTCGAAGCAAAATTCTGGGGATAAACATTGTAAATCTCAGCACGTGCGCTGTCTATTAACAGTTGACACTATTGGGCCAAAGCCAATGCAGTGATTCAGTTAGCTAAACCATAAAACAACGATTCTGAGAAGGAATCAGTGTAATATTTTAAGAATTCTAACAGCTTGTTACAATGTTGTATACACCTACAACTAATTATTAACAATTTAACATGTTGATTAAAAAGACATCTGTGTGAGGAAGAAACGTTTCATTTTGAAACATCGAGCTATTATTTGATCTCGAAACTTTAGGTACACTAATCACGACGAAGTAATTTCATGAAATAAAAAAGTATATTTTTGTATGGAAATAAATATTATCGCAATTAATATATCGATAAATTTGATATCATATATCACACTTACTTTTTACAAGTTATGATTTCATAACTTAATAAAACTAATTTATTTACGGGAAAAGAATATTACGAAAGATTTAATTATTAAATGTCATCCAAAAGATTGTCTTGAGGTACTGTAGGCAGGACTCTAAATTGCTAAATTCAATAATAATTACTCGGATGCCCAATACAATGCAATTGAATTCAATGTATCACGAATACACATAGGTATATGGTGATAAGACCTCTGACGGAAAACGAAATTTTTTTTTAAATTATTTTGGGCAAGCAAAACAGCACCTTGAGTGGCCTCCTTCGGGATACTGACAGTGTAAATGGTATATCAAACTACTTGATTTTCTTTACTTTAGTTCTTAGATCACATTCAACTTGAAAACCGAAACAAATCAATTCATAGTATTGATTTTTACTTTGATTTCTGAGTAGGTGGTACCCTAACGTACATAGCACAATGAAATGCCGCCGCTTGAAAAATGTTTAAAAACATCGTTATTCTAATCATTATCTATTAAGATTAATTTATTCTTAGCCAAAGTCGACATAGAATGTTTTATTTGTAAGAATCTGATAAAACAAACGATTTATTATCTCGAAAAACTATCATGCCTCTTACAAAACAAATTTTTAAAGTTATGTTTATATTTAAACGACAAATATGAGAGGACAAAGGCCATAATAATTCTTCTACTTTATAGTTGCTTTTATAATAATATTACTTATCTCGGTAATAAGAGATAGCGATGGGTAACAAATTATATCGGGACGTGCTTATCTTAACGTGAATTGTCGAAGCTTGGTGGTCCCCGCGGATCGCATATTGTATTTCGAGAAATGTCAACTGCACATGATTACGTATTAATAATATTGCATTGATATTTTACTCAACAATGACAACAACAAAAGATCTTTGTTTATTCATTTATCAACGTAACGTAATCTTCATCATTTTCCCATGGATTTTATTGAAATACTTCTGGTACTAAACGAAAATGAAATGAACAACGAAACAAGAATAATAATCACAGATGATTTTTAAACCTCTTTGGTGACCTACTTTTACCTTTTTCGATATAAAAAATTTATGTATTCTCCTGCTACTCGTCATGATTTCGCACTGAACTAACCATTTACTCGGCGCACGTGACAGGAGCTGTCAAAATGATACTTTTCCCTTTCTTTTGGTTTATTTTCGTTGATAGTTCGCTGTAATTAGTCGTAGCGTGATGGGATATCAAAATGGGATAAAAAAGGTCTATCAAACAGGGAAAAAAAATCAAATCGAAGTAATTCCTGAGATCAGCGTTCAACCAAACAAATAACTAAGTCTTCGGGCCTATAACATTATAGATGGACAGAATAATTTTTGAACCAGAAAAAATAATCATATATTATTTAAGATGAAAATAGCAAAACTCAGAATAAGTATATACTCGTAAGTTAATACGAGTAGAGCTTGTCCCGAAGATTTGTTGTGACGGCTGTTATCGCGACGCTAAGCACACAGTGAGTAACAAATTACTGAGCCGTATCTCATGGTATATCTATCCCGTGACACTTTTGGCTTACAACCCTAAAGTAATACGGATGATATGAAACTTTTTTTTGTCGTCTGTATATGCCGACGAATTTTTTTTTAACCGACTATGACATTCGTATAATTAAGGCGTACAATTTAAAGCTCCATAAAACCTTTATACATAATTGTAATGATTAGCTTCTTTATAAAAATTGACTGATATTTTGAATAGGCATTTTATATTAAACACAATTTAAATCTCCTTTGAAATTTTCTTTAACCAAGTAATATGAGCGACTCTTTCATTTGTTGGGTTTTCAAGCCACACACGTAGACACACGCACACATGTATAATTCATCATATCTTGTTATACTACATATTTATTAGTTTTTGTTTAAATAATTTGCAAAATAACCACACTATTTGTTCCTGTTTTTGTATCTATTTTGTATACCGAATATATTCGCGGGCGAAACGTAATACCCACATGAATTCTCGCGATAACAGCCTCCCCTAAAGACACGCTTGTCGCATTTGTCCCATTCTTATCACGAGTAAACAGCTTTTAGCTCATACTTTGAAAAAACTTTTACGTCAATTTTATAGCGAGTTATTTTTACCGGGTCATTTAACGATAGAATTTTGAAATTTATACGAAGTATTCCTTTTAAAGTATATCCGATACATTGAACAAAGATTACGGAACGATAATCAATGCGTGTGAAAACATGTATAGGTTATTATATATTTACGTAAAACGGTTATTTTGAAATTGATTACTATGAAAATTTTTACCTGATGTGTATAAAAATGGAAAAAAATAGTCATTTTTCGACAACAAAACAACAATACAAGACTTATATATAATGTTGCTCTTTCGTCAATTAGCCTTAACGTAACATAATTAATGAAAAAAAATTAAAAATACAAACTTACGTGAAAATATATTAAAATAACAACCATGTCTTACTAACACAAACAAAAGACGTTTTTACGACAATTCTGACGATTTTGAGTGAGGTTTTTACCCGATACTTAGATAAATTTCAATAAAACATTTTCATTTCTCATTCTAGTTACCATAAGCCCATATTAATTATGAATCTTTTTAACCGACTTCAAAAAAGGAGGAGGTTATTAATTCGTTATCATTTCGTCGGAAACTTTTTTTTTATGTATGTTCCTGAATTTCTCGTAGACGCGTGGACCGATTTTCAACCGACTTCCAAAAGGAGGAGGTTATCAATTCGTCTGTATTTATTTATTTTTTTTTTTTTTATGTTTGTTACCTCATAACTTTTCACTGGGTGGACCGATTTTGATAATTTTTTTTTTGTTTGAAAGGTAGTGCTTCCCGTGGGGTCCCATTTTTTTTTTATTTTTTTCCGATGACGGTATCCATATGAAAACGACATAAGTCTTAAATTTGCATTATGTATATGCGCGACAAATAGGTGAATAACTGAAAATCACGTTAACCAATTTTGATAATTCTTTTTTATTATAAAATATATACTTCAAGGGTAATTTGGTGAAAGTTTGGTAAGGTTCTGAGCACAGGATCCATGACAAAGTAACGGAAAGGAAGGGAACGGAACAATTCTGAGGAGCACGTTAGCGATACTCAGTCGAATCTTTTATTTATAGGTTATTTGGATATTTGAGTCACCTTCCGTAATGTGGTTATGTTTATGTTATTATCATAGTCGAATATTATAATCAACTAGCTACCCACCCTGGCTTCGCACGGGTGCAACACTGATACTAAATATACTACAGAATTTGTTTATTTACGACATCACATCGCAAACTTCTAAAATTATCAGTGTTTCTTTACTATATTGTTCATGTATTATATACACAAACCTTCCCCTTGAATTACACTATCTTTTAAAAAAAACCGCATCAAAATCCGTTGCGTAGATTTAAAGATATAGGGACAGAGAAAGCGACTTTGTTTTATACTATGTAGTGATGGAACTCCTATACGGCTCGCAGTAAGGGTGCGATATGGGGCAGAATTTCTTACTATCTTTAATCAAATTTTGTGTATGTGATGTGATGTCATATGATGTACGAAATACAGTTGGTCTTTTTCAAAGTTTTTTTGCTGAGTTCGATTACAGCTCTTTCGAGGGATCCTTGTAGTTTACGCCGCGTGACGTATTAAATCCGCATTTTCGAAAGTCTATTTTTGCTTTATTCGCAAGTTTCCTTTGAAATTGTCCTCGATGTAGTTTCTGACTCATATAAATATTAAAAAAAATTAGTTAGTCAACATCAGCTTCACTTAAAATAAAAAAATAAATAAAAAATTTAACAAAAAGAAAAACCGACTTCAAACAAAACACTATTTTAAAACAAATAAATATGCACGAAAAAGTAATAAAAATAATTGCGTATTCAACATATTTTTTAGAGTCTTCCTAAGTTAAATGAAATGAAAAATATTAGACTACTTAAAAGTCGATTAACGATTATATCATGTAGTTATAATTATTGTTATATTTGGAGTCGGTGTCAGCCAATATATCTATCAAAAAACAATACGAGAATACTTTAACAAATATGTTTTTTACAAATTACCTTTTACACAATAATATACTGGATCAATCAAGGGGCTCGTATCGCTTCTTTCTTTTGATTGTTGGGACAAGGGCACCGTGGCTGACACCGACTCCAAATATAACAATAATTATAACTACATGATATAATCGTTAATCGACTTTTATGTAGTCTAATATTTTTCATTTCATTTAACTTAGGAAGACTCTAAAAAATATGTTGAATACGCAATTATTTTTATTACTTTTTCGTGCATATTTATTTGTTTTAAAATAGTGTTTTGTTTGAAGTCAGTTTTTCTTTTTGTTAAAATTTTTATTTATAAAAATTCTTTTTTTGTCTGAAAGGTGGCTCCTTTTAATTGGTCCCATATTAATTAATACAGGTTCTGATGATATGATCTTGGAGAAATCGAGGGGAACCCTCATATTTTATAGGCACATGTACCCAGTTTTACATAATTTCTAAGTTATATTGGCATTTGCTTCTGCCAATCACAATATTATACTGCTGAACTGATGATGGAAGGTGTAAGTCCTCAATTACTAGGAGTTAGGAAATAGTTCTTTGAACATTATATGGATTATGCGGATTTATACTCCTCTTCGTATCTTTTATGAAGAGAAGTACAGGTTCACTAAACATTTCTTTTGTTACGTTATTATTGGGTATATCATGCACCACATATAAGTTTTATTGAAATAGGTTCAGCGCTATTTGAAAAAATCAACAAATAACCATTTGTTAGATTAGGACTTTTAATTTCTATTTTGAGAAAATAACACTAAAAAGAGTAAAATAAAATATTTAAAAAAAAATAGCACCGACTTCAAATTGATCACCAAAAAGTAATAAAATAATTTGATTTAAACACGTATTATTGAAGTCGGACGATTTTGAGTGAAAAACAAAATGTAGAAATATTTACGGTGATCGGCATGGAAATTTATTAATAGATATGATTGTATTTTATGTTAGTTGTTATTTAAATATATTTTGTCATGATCTTATATAGTCTGTAATATAACTGAATAGTAAAAACTAAAAACCATATAATTGTTGCTAAGTGTCAATAGTTGTGAAAACCAGATTGATGTTGATGATTTTAATTCAAACATCGGGAACTTTTTAATTTGATTATTAAAAGTTCTAAGTTTTCACTTCTATCGGCAGTCCCTTTAACTGCCAATTATTTTTTTAACGAGTCGTTTAAAGGTGTTAGCTTTCTTGATTTAAGTTAAGTTAGGTTTGCAAAGTCAAGAGGATGTAGTTTTTTTTTGAATAAGTGTATCAGTTCAAAGTAATAATAATTGGTAACACACATAATTTATTTAAAATTGTACACATTTTTCGAGGGATATTTTTATAAAAATTTTATTCGACTTTTTAAATTCTCAGAATGTAACAAAATTTTAGCAAACGTTTGTTTTACAGTTGAGAATCAAATTCGCTCCAGCAGTGCAAACTTTTGTCCGAATTTATATAAAATTCTACCATTTCCTAGCAAACGGCGTGCCACCTCTTTACCTAAGCCCTGACAACGCCCTCCATAAAATAGGGGAGTAGATTGTTTCCAACATTCTGCCGGAAGACACAGAATGGATTCGGACTAATACACGAACCCTTCCTTTACCCTCGCATTTAAAATAGAAAATGCCTTCGGTCGCGATTTCCGCCGGTCTATTGTCTGCTCGGCTGCGCTCAACCCTTTCACATTGAAACGAAAACTGTTTGCACAAATGTGTGATTTATTCGGTAAAAGGTGTTTCTTGAATTATATTCAACAACCAATAATATACCAGATATGATACTATATCAAAGTATAAAACCTATATATAATCTTTTCACACTGAACTGCATCACATTTTACTTATATATTTTTTTTAAACTCTACGAGTATATATATATAGTTGAAATTGGTGAAAACTTTTTTATTAATACGATAAAATTGACATATTTTCATTTAAATTCATCTTTTTATAATCGAGAATATTGTATCAACTGATAAGAAAGTTACTACTACAAATATATGGAGAGTACATAGGTCATTTAATGTATTATGTGTGATATACACAGACGTTACTCAATCAACTTCGCCTGATTCAGTTATTCTCGTTCTACGAACGCTGCGTCGCGTCACGTCCAGAAAATTGTTTAAATAAACAAGTTCAAAACGTGTGCAAAATTCCAAGTTCTAACGATGAAGTTTGCTACCATTTTATTTCTGTCACTAACCGGTGCTTCTCTCGTTCAAAGTACGCATTTGATTTTAGGCGACGCGAGCAAGAAACAGCTGATTTATCACACGTCATCGCAATATCATTCGATACCTTTTATGAAGAGGGTGAAAAATGTATTTTATTCCAGTCCCGATCAGAGATCTATAAATGTAAGTGCGGTATAAATAAATAACATTAGTGTGTAGATGAGATCTGAATAGGACTCGACGTCCCAGCGACGTTTGCAAATAGTGTATCAAAGTTTTATGTAGGTGTTCCATTACTCATGAACAATCAGCGACGGGTCACTCAGATTTATATTATTATAAATTGTTACATATCTTTATGAATTGTTATGTGAGAGAATTATTCTAGAAGGTTATGGTATGTAGTGAATAAAGTTATTCGAATTTGATTATTCTTTCGGGAAATATAATTTAACGTTACTATGAAAACGTTCATCAGTTTAATGGTTTAATTTTTACATGTGTTTTTACACTTAATTTACTTTACTTCATTATATAATTATACTACATCGTAAGGTTGAAGCAATAGGCGATCGCGATAGGGTCATACGTTGACAAATGTACTAACATTTGAATTCATACCTACAACAACAGAATTTATGCATTTTATTACAAAGAAAGAATAGCACATAATATATTTTCAGTACTTTAAAAGTAAAACATAAAAAAATATATTCACAGAGCGCAGACATCACTGTGCAAGAAAATTGAGATCAACTGTTCCCATTATTATTCAAGTTTCATTTGTAAATAAAGTTACATAGTTACTGCAAAATTCAATAATAATACTTTACTAATTCCAGGCAATACTGGCGTACGATAATCTTCACACGTCCGCCACGGCAACTGTCACAGCAGGAGGCTTGGGTCACACCTACGTTAATATTCGATTAAAGAGCGAACGTGGTTTTGCATTGGATTACGATATTGGCATTTATTCATAATCGCATTGAGTTTTATTATTATACAAAGTCAATTTACAGATTATAAGTTATGGTTATAATTATTTATTAAATTATAATTTATTAGTAAAATTTTTGAATTTTAAATTAAAAGTTTATAAAAAAATATCCCCAAAAAACTGACAGTAGATTATTATTATTAATATAGCTGTTTATTTATATCATATATATCATATCATCAGCCTTTTTCTGTCCACTGCTGAACATAGGCCTCGCCCAAAGCGCGCCACGCTGGTCGGTCCTCTCATCCACCCTCCACCGGCGAAAGTGGGTCATAACATCAATCTTAATATAATAGTAAGCACAGATACCTCAGTAGTTTCAACGAATGAGTGCAAACGTCGTGAGAAATTCATCTTCCTATGTATCCACCAACCATAATTGGAGTAGCGTGGTGGAATAAGCTGTAACCGTTCTCTTCAAAAGGCTTGAATACTTTTCACAGGACATTCACAGGCTATTAATAATATAATGTTTCGTATGTGTACATGTGCGTACGTACATGTAAAATAAAGAGCGGAAATGACCCAGTGATTAAAACGCGTGCATATTAACCGATGATTTCGGGTTCAAACCCAGGCAAGCACCTCTATATATAGAGGGAAATATACAGACTGTTACTTTACTTTTACTTACATGTTAAATATATTAACTACAACAATTACTAAATAATTTGATTAAACGAATAAAGAGAATATTATACCAAAGACGAAACAATTGATAATATACAAGCAATGCAAACATCTTACGTTATATTACTTTATATTACTTTATATTATATTACGTTATATTACGTTATATTACTTTATATTTTACTAGCTGTGCCCATGACTTCGTGCACGATTTAATTTAACAAAAATGTATTGTTGTAACCTATTAAGTTAGTCCTTATTACATCAGCTATCTGCAATTGAAAGTCCAGTCAAAATCGGTCAAGCAGTTCGAGAGATTAGCCGCAACAACCAGACAAAAATTGAATAAAGCATATTTTTGTGTATGCAACGTGTACACAATAAGCATTCAGTAAAAAGCGATTATTTAAATGTTAAAAACTGATACTCCAATTAAATTACATGTATATAAGATGAATATTTATTTTTAAAATAAATGACTCAATTAAACCTTTTCATGTTTTCGTATATTTGATAAAAATAAAGTTAATTTTGGTAGCGTCAACAACTCGAGAGTTATCTTTAGCAACACTATTCCTATTGTATAGAAATGTGGAAGGGCAAATTTTATCAGCGGTAAGACGTAACACAGAGTGCGGTGTGACATCAGAGGCAAATTGGAGGAGACAACATGCTTTTAGCGTTGACTCAGACGCAGCCCCTGCAGATAGTGGCAGAATAGGATCAACAGCATTGATTGGTGCAAGTCACGAGAGTTATCGTTATGACGTATTTTGATTGGCTGTTATTTAATAAAAGTAAAGAAGCAGAGACGGCTCATTGGTTCAAACAATCGCTAATATACATAAATTGCGGGGAATTTACAAATGCTTAATAATAAATTAGTTAGGAACACATAGTTTCTAATTTTGTACTGGACGCTGAGCGAAAACAATGTCTCCAAATACCATCAATGTTTTCAAGTTCTTCTCAAATTAATAGGATATAGGATAATTTAATCTTCTAAGAGATATTTATTTCTAACTTTTTACACATAAATTATGATACCTAGGCTAAAAGCATAATATAAAAAATAACTATAATTTACACCCTATATATAATACTCGAGAATAGTGAAGCGTTATACTAATGCATTTTTTAGTATTGGATTATTAATTTCCTCTTGTTAAAATCGCGATCTTCGTTTATTGTTTACCTGTGCCATTACCATTGAATATATTTATTATTATTCAAATAATAGATGAATAATTTTATATTAACGGGTCAAAGCTGAAAATCATTTGGATGATATATGTATCATATGGTATAGTAAAAAACTTTTAAGAGGAGTATTAAGGTAAAATCCGAAATTTTCTCCACTATGAATGACGTCATGAATTAAACTCCCAATCATGACCAACACTATTTGTTTTAAGAGATTATTTTACACACGAATACAAAGCTACAGCTGTTAATTCAATTATTTAGAATATTCTAATACGAAAACCAACAAATCATAAATATTTAGTTTCAACAAACGCAAACAAAGGGATATCATAAATTACGATTATTTTTTTCTTTAACGCCTTACATTAAAAGCACGCTAGCTCATGCTATCAAATATCTAGTAATGTTCCGTATATTTAACGTAGCTCTAATGAATAGTTAAATAAATGTATTGCTTTATTTCTGCAAATGAAATACGTTACAGTTTTAATCATTTGATTTAATGAACGTGAATACTAAAATAGCTTTCTATAATTCATTCGTTACCCGCTCTGGTTTCGCACGGGTGCAATTCTGATACCAAATATACTACAGAATTTGTTTATTTACAACATCACTTTAGACACTCGACTGTTTCTTTACTATACATACATGTATTATATAAAAAAAGCATTCTCTCGAATCACTCTATCTATTAAAAAACGAATCAAAATCCGTTGCGTAGTTTTAAAGATCTAAGCCTACGTAGGGACAGATAGCGGTGAAGTAACTACATCACCAATGTCTAAATATGATTCATTTGTTTTCCTTTCAAACGATGCAATATAGCGATTGTTGTTGCTAAATAAAATGGAAATACATTTCAAAACTTGGACCAACAGAATACTTTACGCCTTAGTAGTAACTTATATTAGATACTGTTTTAAGAAGGTACTTTATACGTACATCTTAACTTGTAAAAATTTCATCTTGCTTTTGTCTTCGTATCGTCTTGCTGATGGTTTAAGTAAAGTTCTGACACGTTTCAGCTGTATTTCGACGATATATATGTAAAGAATTATTTGTTAAGTTTGAACAAAATTCACATATAAATAGTATCATTTTGACAAATGTTAGTCAGTGCAACTACAGGCACAAGGGACATAACATCTTAGTTTCCAAAGTTGGTGGCAAATTGACGATCTAAGGAGTAGTTGATATTTCTTACAGCGTCATTGTCTATGGGTGATTGTGACCACTTACCATCAGGTGGCCTATATCCTCGTCCGCCAACCTATACCATAAAAACAAAAACAATTATACAAAACGCATTAAACAATATACTAAAACAGCATATAATAATTTGTATTAGTACTAATGTACTCGAAAACTGTTGTAATATGTAGTATAATTAATTTGGTTTGTTTAATGATAAAGCCATAAATTGAAATTGTAACATAATAATTACTTACTAATCATTAATATTAGCATCGGTAATAATTAAACTCTATAGATAATTTGTTAATTAATTATGATCTGATTATTATATTCGAGTTGATTTTTAACTATTACTAATTCAGATAAAATGTTCTATGGACTTAGTTTGAATTACGGGGATAATTCGTGTGCTTGGTTACATTTTATAAAATTTTAAAGCTGAAGTTTCAGCTACTACATAAAAGACAGTCAAAAAATATTTAGTTAACATAATATACTGGTTTCCAAGTTTGGTGGCGCATTGATAGATATAGTAAGGAATGGGTACTATATTTTACGAAGGAATCGTTTATGGGCGGTGTTAACCAACAACTAAGTGAACCTTTTACAAATAACTACGTAAAAAATCTCTTATCAAATAATTTAGTATCAATGTCAAGCCGATTATGAGTAATTTTCCTTTAATCGAAATAAGATTAACTCTTGTGCCAATTAAATAATAAAAAAAATTGTAATAAATACTCAAACCTCGAACCTATTCTAAATTTGAATTTGCAAACGCATGAGAAACAATTTTCTATCGTTAAATATTTACTACGTTCAGTATACAAAACAGTGGAACAGTAAATTAAGCTTTTAATTCCTCTCTGCAGGGCATGAGGCTCTTCTTATTAAAGAGATTTCGAAATAATCCGCCACGCTGTGTTACACTTTGTGCGATACTGCTTTGCTAGCTTTTATCTTAGTTAGTTAGTGCTATTTTCGCTACGAAAACTATAATTAATTGGATAAATTAATGAACTTCTAATGTAATAAGATTTTTTTGTTAAAAATAGTATTAAAGTCTTGTTATTGTCATAAATAATGTCTATTTCACTTTTCGGAAACGTTATAGAATAGTTTTTAACCTGTATAGTAAAGTAAAGTAAAGTAAAGTAACAGCCTGTAAATTTCCCACTGTTGGGCTAATGGCCTCCTCTCCCATTAAGAAGAGGGCTTGGAACATATTCCACCACACTGTTCCAATGCGGGTTGGTGGAATGCACATGTAGCAGAATTTCAATGAAATTGGACACATGCCGGTTTCCTCACGATGTTTTCCTTCACCGCCGATCACAAGATGAATTATGAACCCAAATTAAGCACATATAAATAGTGGTGCTTGCCTGGGTTTGAACCCGAAACTCCTCAACCTGTATAAAACAGTATAACAAATACAGTGTCATACGATACGCCACTAAATAATCACTCCTCAAAGCGCTTATATCGCTTTATCAAGCGCCCAGTTAATTAAAATCGAAGTGCACTACAAAGTTCAACACTAAGGTACGGTGCTCAAATTACAGCGCTTTGTGCACTCAGCAAATCGATATCAGTCTAATCCAACCCTTCGGCGTGCCGGGCAATTAGTGCTTGCCGTCCGATCCAACCGTCGATTCATACGACCTATTACCTGGACATATACCCGGCTCCGATTCAAATGGACTCGAAATAGCAGCCGTTTAAGCCGAGTAATGGTTGAACTGATTCGGCTAACTGAATTTTTCTGTCTATGGCCGAAAATGTAAAAGAATCTTACCTGAACTGCAGTTGTAACTTGGTTTTTTTACATGTCGGTTCGTGTTTTTATCAGATACAAAATAACTATGAAATCTCGTTTTTTTTATTTCTGAAGCTGTCACTTATCATTTATTTTATTATTTAATTGTATTTCACTTTAAAACTGCACTATAATATGCTCTCGAACAATAAAGGGTTAAGTAACCAAACCGTCTGCCTCGTCGGTCTAGTCTTTGTCTGCCCGTTTGCCTAAAAAGGCCGCTAACCTGATATTCTGGACACGACCCTTAGTCGGGCTAGTAAAATTTGAATTATGATTCGAGAATTTTCCAGTAGGTCTTTAAACTGACAGTGCTTACCTGAGATTATGAAACAAATAACGGATGAAGCTTGAGGAACATTATAGTAATAATATTCTATAATAATATAGCAAAAGGAAAATAGATTCAAACGTGAAAGCAAAATCCTTGTTGTTTATTTATTTATTTATTAAGATCCTCCAGGAGTAAATACATTAACACAATATTAGTAACAATAACAACATAAAGCTTAAAACTAAATGCATTACCTATAAAGGAGAATACCTCATGCAATGTGGATATAAAAGGAGCTTACACGATAAAAATATGTACATTTACAAGTTTAAAAATATTATGCTAATTGAAAAGTTACAAAAAAAAAATATACTTAACAAAAAGATTTGCAAAAAAAAGAGATTTTAAAAAAAAAATGATAACGAAACAATAACAATCAAATGGCTAATAATTCTAACATTTTCTTACGGAACTTAGATAAAGAGTCACCAAATGGATCAAGGGAGGCACTGTGCTCGTTTAAGATTTTACAAAAACGTGCGACAGGTGAGTTACTTCCTAAGACGGTTTTACGAAAAGGTCTTACTAATGGCGCTATCGGTTTTCGTGGGTATCTAGCAAGAACATTTAAATTTATTCTAGAAACTAGAAAAGAATTATCATATAAACTATTTAGAGATTTGAATAAAAACATTAAATCTAGCATGTCACGCCGTTGACTTAAGGAAATAATTTTGAACTACTTTAGTCTGTCATTGTAGGTAGGAAGTAATTTGGCTTTACCTAAAGAAAATGTAAGATGGTAAAGAAAACGTTTTTGAATTCTCTCTAGTCTTAAACTGTGAGTTGCGTAATGTGGCCTCCACACAACACTTGCATATTCCAAAATGCTCCTGACAAAACTGTTGAACAATATGATCTTAGTTTTTGGATTTCGAAACAGTTTACCGTTTCTGATAACGAAACCCAACATTTTAGATGCCCTGCTAATTATGTTGTCCATATGTGATATAAAAGTTAATTTTTTATCAAAGACCACCCCAAGATCCCTAATCGTATCTACGGATTTGATATGATTGCCAGCTATATTATAATGCGTACTAATCTCATTATAATTTCTAGTGAAAGATATCCATGAACATTTATCTGGGTTGAGTTTCATACCATTATTTTGACACCAGTTGTACAATTGTGTTAAATCATCTTGTAAAAGGATTGTATCATTTGAATTCCCAATGATTTTAAGAAGTTTTACAGCATCAGCGTACAAATATGGGGTAGAATATTTAAGAGAACTAGTTAGGTCGTTTATGAATATATTGAATAATAACGGGCCTAAGTGTGAGCCCTGTGGAACTCCAGATATTACTTTGCGTTTACTAGATTGAAAACCGCTGGCAACAACATAAAAATGTCTGCTAGTAAGATAAGACTCAAGTAATCCTAACAGTGACCCTGTGAGACCACAAACGGACAGTTTTAAAATAAGAGCAGAAAATGGCACAAGGTCAAAAGCCTTACTTAGGTCAGTGTAAATAACATCTACTCTTTTATTTCTATCGACAGATTCAAATAAAATTTCTGAGAAATTCACTAAGTTCGTACATGTAGACCGTCCAGCAACAAAGCCATACTGATGATTACTGAACAAGCATCTAACATGGTTGTAAATATATGGGTAAATTAATGACTCAAACACTTTTCCAAATATCGAGAGAATTGAAATGGGCCTGTAGTTTTTCACATTATTTTTCTCACCACTTTTGAAAATGGGAACTACTTTTGCAGTCTTCCATTTCGAAGGAAATATCCCCAATCGTAGCGAAGTGTTGAATATAAGTTGTTGGAAACAACGCTTCATTTTGTTAATACCTCAAGTGTTGACAACACTTTTCATAATTTGAAATGTTTTCATCTTCGTGGCAACGGACCAACATTATTTTAGTTTTGGTATAATTAAATTTATAGACTAGATAGACCTATATGTAGATAACGATATTATTGCACTAAATTTAAAAAATAAAAAGAAATTTGTAATAAATTTGCATGCAAAAGCGACCTTATCACTAATGGCTACTTTACATAAGACAGCCATTTATTTATTTTAAACCAATTAATACACATTTACATTCATTGAGCGCTATTATTAGCTAATGAGATGCACTATTTAATGTTCCCGACAAGTGACGTCACACGCCACGTCACATCTTTCGAAGCGTATCTGCAGCGAAATTACGGAAATTTCGATGCAACCGTAACTATCTATTGAAATATGTTACAATCGATAAATCGGTGGTAGGGCTGTGTACAAGCCCGCCTGGGTATTATACACTTATTAGATATTCTACCGCCAAGCAATAGTACTCAGTATTGTTGTGTTCTGGCTTAAAGGTTGAGTTGAGCCAGTGCAACTGCAGGCATATCACAAGGGACTTAACATCTTAGTTCCCAGGGTTGGTGCCGCATTGGTGATTGTAATAAGACAACACAGTATAAATGGTTTTATTCTACATAAAATAGTACATAGTTCTTGGTGTGACATAATGACATAAGTTATAAAATAATATAAAATAAAAAGGTTCAATATTACTACAGTGATATTTCTTACTGCGTCATTGCCTATGGGTGATGGTGACCATTAGGTGGCCCATATGCTCGTCAGCGAACCTGTAATATTAAAAAATGGTATTGTGTTACTTTTCGTTCTCTTGTATGCATTACCTACACTACGGAACAATTTTTGTAACTTAATGATACATAAAGGCTTTCTTAAATCACAAACAAAGGTAATTGTTATTATCTAATGTTGTTCTTACGTTTATCTCTGAAACTGCATGTAAGAACATTACGGCAATCTACGAGCAATTCTCTTGATGATAATGGTCTTGTTTATATGGACTTTAGTATTTAGGGAACACGCTGTATAAGAAAAGATAGCTTTAGTACTTTATTCCTAATGCTTTGTAGCTTTCAGTAAAGTCTTAGTTTCAACTTAGATAAAGCCAACGTTGGTAATATGTATGAAAAACTGAGATAAATGAAAATAATTATGCAATTATTAAATTCCTTAAGTTTATTATGTGCCTGGTATCGTGCGTGTGTCTGGTGTTAAAGCATTAGGCTCAGTATGTAGGCAAGGCCTATTAATAATACCTAGAAAATATTAATCGAAATCATATTCAACTTCTTTTGAAATCTACTACCAATAATTGAGATAAAATCTATGTTTCTAGTTTTACATATATCATTCATTTTTTTCGTCTTACGAAACCTTCCCTTACAGCAAAAGTTAATAAATTAAATTTACCCGTTAGTTCTTGTGTATATTGAAGAATCACGCAGCAGAGGGCTAAGATATTTGCGTTTCGTAATACAATTTAAAGTTTTGGAGCCCACATGAGGTATGTCTGGTTACCATGGCAACGCCCCAGCGAATGGTCCGCTAAAATTTCACGAAATGTACAGTATAGGGATAAATGAAACAATTTTCCGAGTTGAATATCATTAGCTCACATTTAACAATTTTAATCATAAAACAAAATATTCGAGGTTAATGAAAATATATGTTTAAATCCTATCAACTTATTTTATAATCACATAAAACTGCATATTTAATACTAGTTGTCGCTCACGGCTTCGCTTGCGTTAGTTGCTATGTGTTAGACAAAAAACGTAGCCTGCCCTTACTTGCAATTCAAGTTTGCTTCACACCAAATTTAATCATGATAGATTCATTGGTTTGATCGTGAAAGAGCGACAGACATACAAAGTTACTTTCAAAATCATAATATTAATATAGATATCTGAACTATAATTTAAAGACTCCATAAAACTAACGTTAAAAATTTATAAATCCATCAAAACAAACGCATAAAAATAACGCAGTAAAATAAAATAAAAACATCCACATTTAATTTAAAAAAATATTCGATTCCAATTTCAAATTTATTTAAAATAGTGCATTTCACACTGACAGTAAAAGCATTGTTTCGTATAAAACGCGATCACAAAAAACTTTTTGCGCAAAACAATGCACCTGTGGACGATCAGTCGATGTACCTGTATTGATTCGTCATACATCACTGCGGATACTACGTTATAAACGTCCATATAGAGACATGCAGTCCATATATCTAGTACAATAAATTTGAAGACTTCCACGCTTTAAACTATTTTCACTTTAATTTCTGGAACTATTAGTACTATGGATGACCATAGAAGGTTCCACGTAAAATGTAATTTAATTACTTGAAACTATGAAAGGTCATTGGACAGTCGCATGTTTTAATCACTGTTATTTGGTGGTTGGTCTGTGTACATATATGTATTCGGTACTACTTCCTTATCATATATTTTACCACAAAGCAGCAATACTGTATTGTTGTGTTTCGGTAAAGGGTTAGTGAGCCAACGTAATTACAGGCTCGAAGGACATGCCATATCTTATTTTATATTTCCTTAATACACAAGGTTAGTAACGTTTTGGGAATGTTAGGAATGATTTATTTTTAAACCAGACTTTAGGCAATGGTTACCTATGCCATAAAACATGCGACACGACCTCTGTCGAGGTCGAGTAGTGTGTACACTGGTTTTCATGAGTACGAGTGGATGTAGAAAAAGTTCATTAGTTTTTTATGTTGCCTTGGGTCTGGGTGTTTGTGGTACCGTCGCTACTTCTGATTCTCCATAATACAAGTGCTTTAGCAACTTACATTAAGATCAGTGTAATGTTTATGTTTAATTTTATTATATTACCAATATTTATTATTATTAAAACATAAACATAAATTCATGCAATAATATATATTCAAGGATAGGGTATATTATAAAATTCCTTAAAAACCTTAAACTTTTTATAGATTTTCTAAGACTTCTATCTATCTATATTAAATCGCGTTGTATCGTCAACCGAGAATATAAAACCGTGAGAGATAAACCTCTGAATCCATCTCCATAAAATGTGAGGGCGAAGGCCCCTTCACTTGGTTGTTACAATTATTACCACTGAATAAACGATTCCACTTACGCATATGTTGAAGTAAGCTATGAAAATTACCTACTAATGCTATCCAACAAAGTAGGCGGTTTTTCTTGAGTGTTTTCGTAAGTACCTTTTTAAAAGCTACGTTTATGCTATTTAAATAGCTGTGCTCGCAACTTTGGGCACGTTTTAATTTAACACTAAATCTAAAAAATAGCCTAAGTTACTCTATTACATAAAAGGCTCGTCAAAATCGGCCTAACTATATCTGAGATAAGCCGGAACAAACGGACAGACAAACAAATATTGTAAAAAAAAATGATATTTTGGTATATGTACGGTGTATTACAATATTACAAACAGACATTCCAATTTTATTACAAAAAGCATGTAGATTTATTTTTGCACAACATATTTTTTTTATTGATTTCGTTTAAATATAAATTATTTCAAAGACAGAACAGACATTCTCTTTTTTTTCAATGTGGACAAAAGTATAACTACTATAAAAAAAACTGTATGTTTTTAACTCCAGTAAGATAGTGTATTGAAAATGTACTGCCTTAATTTTTATCCCTTCAATATATTGAAATAAATGTAACTGACGTGGGTTCAATTTGTAAGTATAATTCATCCCAACTTAACCTCAGCTATCCGCATTACTAATGAGAGTAGGGGCTTCAATAATATTGGATAGACTCTTGAAGAATCACAGCGCCGCAATAAATGTAATGAGATAGAACCGGTGCATATACATACAAATATAAAGTCAGTTGAAGTTTTCAATTACAATATAATTAAAGAAGTTGTATTTCTATTTTCCATCGTATTCAATTTCGTAACTTTACACGTATAGTAAGACGCAACTTAGATGTAGCATCGGCAAAATTCGTAAAACCGATCACTTCGGAATTAAGTACGCTATCCCGAATTATCGATATTTATTTCTTATGTGAATATGATCTTTACGCAAATAACTTGTAATTTCATATGACCTAATATATTCGTCAATTCGACACGTCGATTTACACGCACTCGCTGTCTCGGGTTGAACTGACGCGGGAATCTATAGCGACGAATAGCGTTGAATGGCGCGATAGAGAGCTATTTCTATTGCTTGTGTAAATCGGCAGTAATCGGTTTTATTGAATTTGCCGATGCTACATCTAATTTGTGTCGTGCTATACGTACATATTTTTTCACATATTTTATCACATTTAAAGAATAGAACATATTCATATTTTTATATAAAATATGAATGTATTCATTCTATTTTTGAAATGAAATAAATTATTTAAAAACGCATAGAAAGTGTTGAAACCTCTTATACTACCAGAGCAGTCAATAAAAACTCGAAGCTATACTTCTTATACAAAAAACGATAAAAAATAACGATACGAAACGAATAGATGGTCTATTTAAACGAAAATCTCGATACTCCTTCGTATAGACGGAATATATCACCGAAGAGCAATGAAAAAAGAATCCATCGTCAGCAACAGTCGCTACATTTTATTTACTGTCATAAGGGTATTTACACGCTGTTTCTAAAGCAAAATAAATGTAACATTACTTATTTTATACACGTGATTCGAACAAATACACCCGATAATATTATATGATGTCATAATGAAACTTCTTTGTTGAAGTGCTTCAGTAACATTGTACTTTTAGTTTTGTGTAATATAAAACATACTACTTTCTAATCGACGCGGAAATTATACCGGTAATCTCTTTCATAAGAAACAAATGAATTCAAGAATATTAAATACTCCCGAAAAAATATTTATTCCAATCTTTACTACCTAGACACATATATAGGTTGCTTCGGTAGCTAGTTTATAGCGTAATATAAAAGTTCAGGGCTTAAAACTGATTAATGAATATAATATTTTCGTCAGGTCTTCGTAACATCCCGGAGAAAGGAAGTTGTAAGTGTAACAGCCTGGACTTTAAAAAGCACGTAAAGCCGTTAATTCTGTGCCTTATCTATCTCCGGTCGTGTCGGAATGCTTTCCCATCTGATTTTATGAGTGAAGGAATACGGTGTGGACCTTGTTTTAACAAACTTTAATATTTCCTACGTACTTAGTCAACTATGAAATATAACCAGTTTCTTAAGAAGTGTTTTACGATATTTAAATTTTTTCGTGTTTGCTCATTGATTAAATTTGTGACTTCTGCACAGTTGCGTAGCTGTTTGTTTTCGTTTAATCCTGACTTGTACATTTATTGATGCGCCTCGTGCCGCCATGCTCCCTCTCTGTCGCTCGCGTGTGCGTATAATTACTTGGTTTCTATATATTGTAATAGCAATTTAAAATAATAATTACAATTTAGTAACAAAACTCAAAAAAGCATCTCGTTCTTCCAAAAACCATCACGTTGAATGTTTGGCGTTTGCTGGGCGTCCAGGAAATATAATTCTCGTATGGAAAACCATTGGAATTAAAACCATATGTTATCACGAATCCGTTGAAATAAAGTGGAAACTAACTGATATGCGTTTTCGCAAACAAACGCAAAGTTTACAGTTTTATCATATGCGCATATAGCCGAAGTAAGTTCACTCCAATCTTATTCTCAACATATCTTGTGATACTTACAGTTTCAAATTGTTCAACAAACTTCGTCCGTAAGAAGCCTTATGGAGGGATTTTCTGATTCTAGTTGGGATTTTCCAGGAGTTATCCGCGTCGATGTATGTTTTCTTTGAGCTAAACTTGCTTTTGTTTAACAGGAACTTTTATAAAAATAACAAAACATTATCGAAGATTTATTTTGAACATAACGTGTCGATGAGTGGATGAATAATAAAAACAAAAATGTCTATAAATAAGGATTTAGATTACTATTTTAATCTTCTACATTCGGAATATCTAGCACGCGTATTTAAAGTCTTGTAACATCTATATCAATTTGTACATAACCTGCCTCCCTACTTACTTACCTCTAATTAATTTTATATGTATCTATACCCATTTTTGTGTTTACAACTAATTATTTGTAGCATTTGAAATTTTCCTCAATATAGTTTAAAATGTATATTTTATAGTGTGTAAGTTATGCAATACGTCATTTTTAATAAAATTACTAATCTAAGTAAAAATAACTATGAAAAAAGTTAAAAAGTGTTCGTTACGTAACTTTCGTAACAAAATTTTATTACGTTTGAACCATAAAAGAAAATACAGATAAGAATTAACATTGTCATATAAAACAAATATCTTTGAAACCTCAGCAAAATTTATTTGATACCGTTCAACTAAATAACAATCAAAACAAAATGCTCACTTCTGCACGATAAACTCTATTCAATAAAGGAGATTGTTGAAGTTTAAAAGAAATTCAGAAAATTCAAGCTCGTCGAGTGAATTCCTAGAAAACGTAGCATCGTACGATTCTAGCTATAACAATGTAGCGGGGAATGAACTCGGGTAAATCCGGGCTTACGAAACAATCCCACCATAACCCTCACTGTGAGATGGATAGCTGCAAAATATACCTAAAATTTTATTAACTACTGTTGTGACGAATTTTTACATATAATAAAAAGACAATAACGACACTCATTATGTTTTTTTTTAAGTAGACAATGTTAAGATATTCATTTTAAATTGAAGACAAAATAATCATTTCAAAACACTATAATTAGTATATGACTCAGTGTGTTATATATCGATATAGAATATATCAAGAAAATATAATATATTTTCCTATTGTACAATACCAGGTGACTAGTCAAAGTTGTCTACTTATAACACATAATTATTATCAAGAAGTTTGCTCTGTGTGTATATAATTTAAGCAAGCATAATTAATACTCTAGTATTTACTTTTGATCGTAATTTAGTCATAAAGTATTTGAATTAAGGGAACAAGTCTCCCTAAATATTATGGATAACACGTATTCAAATTAGAAGACTAAAATCAGAACTAATGGTTCTGATTTTAGAATCGATATTGTTGATGCTAAGGAAAAATACAAACACAACAATGGAAAGCATTTTCGTCGAATGAAAACCATAATTTCAATATAATATTTAAAATGTGACTTACTAACCAGGAAACTTCAATAGCAGAATCCGTTATTTCCGCTACTTCTGTTCTGTGTCAAAATATCCAACGTTTAAGAAGTATGTTGTAATGGTATAAAATAAACAGAAGGCGCAATGAAAAGTACATGTGATCTTTGTTTTAAAAGCTAAGTTTAGCTTAGCTTTACGATACAAACGGAGATTCGCTGAATATTGAATAATATATATATATATATATAAGAAGTATGTTGTAATGGTATAAAATAAACAGAAGGCGCAATGAAAAGTACATGTGATCTTTGTTTTAAAAGCTAAGTTTAGCTTAGCTTTACGATACAAACGGAGATTCGCTGAATATTGAATAATATATATATATATATATATATATATATATATATATATATATATATATATATATATATATATATATATAAAATATATGTATTTACTTCGTGGTAGGGCTTTGTGCAAGCCTCTCTGGGTAGGTAACACCCACTTATCAGTTATTCTATCGCCAAACAACAGTACTCAGTATTGTTGTGTTCCGGTTTGAAGGGCAAGTGAGCCAGTGTAACTACAGGCACAAGGAGCATAACATCTTAGTTCCCAAGGTTGGTTGCGCATTGACGATGCAAAGAATAGTTAATATTTCTTACAGCGGCATTGTCTATGGGTGATGGTGACCATTTACTACCAAGTGACCCATATGAGCATATGGGCCACCTGGTAGTCCGCCGACCTATTTCATAAAATATATATATATATCAATAAGGAATGATTTATTCGAGTGACATCTGTATACTTCTCACAGTGCCAAATTTAAACAAGATTTTTAAAAAACCTTCATGATTTATAATTCATTAATTAATTATGACTGGGTACATTTATCTTTGATTTTTTTAATTATTTGATATATATGTTCAAAAGATTCTATATAATATGTTTACACATATAGGTATTTTATTGTTATAGCTAAACCATTTCAAATAATCATTGAAATAGGCGCCTTTCGTTAGTTCTCAACTCAATTTACCGTAAGAAATGTCCCTAAATAACATAAGTATGTTAAGCAAGTACTTTCTAATTTACAAGCGAGAAGACCTCTAGTTTTGAACTGCATTTGAACCAGGGTCTCATAAACTTCATCAACATAGCTCCACTTTGTTCTGGATTTCGAAGTAATTTTGTGAGCATAGATTTGCAGGTTCTGTGGCATTCGTTTCGCTGTAATCACTGCATTTAGTATTCTACTTCAAAATATATTTGCGGTAAATATAACGAAAGTTATTCAATATAACAAACAATAAAAGCAAGGTAATTCGCAACAGATTTTCGACTAACAGCGAAGTATGTGACTGAATGGAAATGGGACGAAATGTTTGCATATTGTTCACAATGGAAAAATCGATACTTAAATCCGATCGGTATCGATTTCAGTATCTATTTTTTACCAAAAGTAATGAATATATTTCATCTTTCATATTTATTTTACACTTTGGTAAAAATAAAAATATAAGCGATCCTTCGAAGTTCATAATAGTAAACTGATTCTTTGTAGTAAAAAAGTGGTCGCAAAAAATGGTGACTCATGTAATGTTACCACGAAAACAGTGTGTTAAAGGTTATACATGTACATAAAAATACCGTCCGAACCTTTATGTAAACTTAGCGTATTATATCCGCCATCAAATTAAAACTGAAATAAAATACAATACCTATGAAATGAAGATGGCACTTTTTATACTAAGTCCATAATGCATAGAATAAATTACATAAAACATAGATATGTAGTTATATAATTATACAGACAAATTGAAGACATGTTTAAAATGGGTAAAAAACGATTTGGTATATATCAAACTCAGTCTAAAATAACCCATAACCTATAAGCGGACATAAACAGCCGACATTGCTAAAAATTTTCCGAATGGAAAGGGAAAACGGGGCAAATGAGCATATGATCGGTATAAAAGCAATTATCTGACCCTTTTCATAACAGCCGGTTTTAATGTGTTAAAAGAAGGAAAAGGCCGGCAGATGAGTCATGGTATAACTTTTTTAGAAATTAATTATTTTTTTATATTCAAGCTTAATATTAATGTCAGTTTTTTTTCCATTTGTACCAGTATGAATATAATTTATGAAATAAATGAAAGCATTCACAAGACTGGCAATGTAAGAAACGTTGGCAAGGAGCCGCCAACTTTGGGAACTAAGATATGATGTCCCTTGTACCTATAGTTATTCTGGCTCACTCCCATTTCAAACCGGAATATAACTATACTAAGTATGTATGACATTTGAGACAAAGAACTGCTTAGTTTGTATAGTCTACAACTATAGATTTACAAGACACGACGAAATTACATGTAATTTCTCATACATCTGTTTATTGATGAAAACGAATTAAAATCCATCCGACGGGAAGCGACTTTGTTTCATGTTATGTTTAAATTGTAGGTTAAGGTTCTGTACTTGAATGAAAACTGAGCCGAGTAACTAGGCCGAGTATTCGGTTTTACAAACTTAAAGCCGAATAATACTCGGTAAAACTAGTAGTCGGTCATCACTAGTGAGGATTAAACAAAACATTTGTATAAATATGTTTGTGCTCAGCCTCGAGTAACAATGACATTGCTTTGAAATTACGTAAATACATATATCGAACATTGAAAAGAAATAAATTAAATTGTTATAGGTACTAGCCGTGCCCACGACTTCTAGCACGTTTAAATTAAAAAAAAAATTATCATTGTAACCTAAGTTATTTCTTATTACATCAGTGAAATTCCCGTCAATATCAGTCCAGCCGTTCCAAAGATTAACCGGAATAAACAGACAGACAGTCAAAAAATGTTATTTTGGTACCTGCACATGCATATGAATTTAGTTAAAAGAATTATTTTGATATTACAAATTGACACTCCAATTTTATTATAAGTATAGATAATATATTTTAGGTACAATTTTCAACGTAAATATGATTGACAGACTTAACTTTCATCAATTATAAATGTAACACTTCAACGGATTACGGAGACTGAATCAAAATTTATTGAGACTGTTCGAAAATAATTTCGAAAACTTTTAAAATACCTTGTCAGTAACTGAGAAGTAATCTGCGAATAGCCATTAATCATTTTGTCATGAGAAAAAGTTATAAACGAGATAATGTGCAATTCTTTGAAGGGTTTCAACAAAAACAATAATAGTATAAGACGTAGAAGGAATGATAAATATTTCTCAAAAACGTAATTGGAAAATGTAATTATTCTACATTATAATTGGCTTAATATACCTATAATATATACATATAGTTAAACATTTATTTCAATTTAATTAGTGTTATATTATATTTAAAATCGTAAACTATCTTTAAATAAAGTTATCTATCTTTGTAATTTTCATTAATAAATTAACTTAATAGGTATTAATGGTTGTTTACACAATATTAGTATATTGTAGTAAACAAGAAAAATAGAAACAAAAATAGTACCTACTTTATAATTTCAACGACGCAATTTATAACGGTGCTAATTCCAAAGAACAAAGTTCTTATTGTTTTGATGAAATTTAAAATATGTATATTTATTATTGATGACAATAAAATCGACTAACTATTATAATTTGCATAAACAATCCACAATCCACGCATTGTACAATCGGGGTGAGAAATTTTCACCTTATGATCTATTTTCGTGTGCTCATTATGAGCTATAATCTGTTTTACCAATTGAGAATGACATATTTGATTTAATGCTTAAATTCAAAAGGTACTAAGACTTGATAAAGGAATGAATTTGAAAAGTGACGAAATTTTTCTTACTCTGACTGTACATCATTTGACATTCAACTAAATATCTTTATCGATTAAATCTAACTCGATAAGAAAAATAAATAAATAATTCAAATTCGTTCGAAAATAGAACCATCCGAATGATCGATGACAATTTAAATATTTAAATTCTATAGTATCGGGTAAATAAACTGTTTAGAGCCGAGGCGGCGTTATCGTTCAAACATTAGTCATTCGACGCCGGATTGTCGTCCAGTTAAAACCTACATATGATAATGATACAGTGTTTACATATGTTTTATTTGGTGTCGACATGCGTGTTTCGTCAATAGTTTTGTTCTTATGTTGTTTGTACTATTGTGATACTTACGATATGATCATCGGTGATACCGTGCACAGAAAAATGGTATTCCATCAGAGGGTAAAGGACTTCGCGATACCCTTTAAAAAGAGAATAAAAGTTTTAACGTACACAGATCCGGAGAAAAGAATTATTAAGGTAATCAAATTATTATTCTATTTGTTTAAATTAATATCTATGTTTTTTTTTAGTTCATGATATTTATTATCGCCGGTTATATAACAGCTAAAAATATATAATTAGAAAAAATATTATAGTTTAAAACCATTTTATTGATTCTGATATTTAATTATTAATAGATGCTTACTATGAATGAACGTTCTCAAAAGATGTAATATGAAAAATAATATGACAACTGAATGTCTTTTAATAATTCAATAAGGAAATAATTCTTTAATACTCGAAATTGAATTCTAAATTTAAAAAAGCTTTCTGTATTAATTAATTTCAACGGACAGGTTTACTCTATAATCATTTAACACCTACCCCCTCTGTCCAGCTAAAAGGGTTGAACGTGCGTTTATATCAATTTCCTTTCATTAACAATGATTAATTTAGTAACTAAAATTATTGATGAAAGTTCTTTGTTGATTCACAAAACATTCTATAATTACGTATTTCAAATTGCATAAACGGTTTCGGGGAATTACTAACTAAACGTCCGTTAAAACACGCGATCGTTTAGGGTTTATAACATATTATACATAAACACCAATTGTTTATATTTAATGATGAATATTTCCGTAATGAAAACACGTAAGTCTAAGGTAAGTAAGCGTTTTGTGAAAACCCATGACCGCATAAATTATTTAAGTTTAATGTTCTTGTTTTATTAAAAAGTTAATTTATTTCATACTTTAAAAATGTTAAAAAATAAACTAGCTATGCTCGCGAATTCGTGCTCTAAGTAAATTAAATAATTTATTGTTGTAGCTTAAGTTATTCCTTGTTACTACTACAACTATCTGCCAGTGAAATGGTCGAGCCGTTGAAGAGATTAACTGGAACAAACAGACATACAGAAAAAAAATGATAATAAGTTATTTCAATATATGTACCGTTTATTATATGAAATATTACAAACAGATACTCCAATTTTATTATATGATTAAAATGTTTCTTCAAGGCAAATGGATTACTAATATTTAGTCTATACCTTCTACAATAATTTATATTTGATTAAAAGCTAACATTTAAATCTATATAATTATTTGTATTAATAATCCAAATTGGAATCCGTCTATCTGTCATCTTTTCACGGACAAAGCACTGAACCGAATTTGATGGTATTATGACGTAAGGATGAACTTCAAGAAAAGATACTTTTTTACAACCAAGATCTGCTGAACAACTCCTAAAACGAGCGACAGTATCTATTAAATATTTCATCACATTATGAACTATCGCAGTAACCTTTTTCGATAGACACTCAAGAATATTTTAAAAAAAGAATACCACAAATGACCAACAATTTAAAAAGAAAAACATATGTTTTTTTTTAAACGTTCAATATAAAAAGTTTTTATATCGAGAGATATAAATATTAATTTATTCATCGTATCATATTTCATGTCAAATGTTAATGCAATTATTTATGTTTATTTCATCATAGCCATGCATAATTTGCAAATTAACCATGTCCTATTTACCTACTTACTTGCCCTCTAAGTTAAAACGGCAATAGATTAAAATATTTCGTATTAATCGAAGGTCTCTTTTCATTTATAGGGTATAGCTGCTATAGATAACGACTTTTCACACGCCAGCGCGAATATCACGGATGGAGGAGTCGGTTTCTCACACGTGACAGTCAGAATGAAGAGTCAAAGGCATCATCCGTTGAATTTCGAAGTCGAAATATATGTTTGAAAGGATGTATGTGAACTTTGGTGTTTGAAACATTAATCGAGAGAGATTAGGCTTAAAAACTTAAATGTTTGTTGTATTGGACATGACGCGAGACGTCAATTTGTGTATAGCAATAGTAATCGGAATCTGCTGTTGTTTGTTTAACATATTTCACTATTGCATTGTTCGGAACGGCATTGTTTATGTATTGTAGTATTATATTTTATCTCTTCATGAAAATTTATGTAAATAATCGTCATCATCTTCATCACGATAGAACATATTTCTTAATAAATGGAATGTAATTAGAAGCATCTTCCATTTATATTTGTATTTTACTGTAATTATTTATTTATCTACTTTTATGCTACTTTTCAATAAGGTTATCAAAATATACTGTATGGACTTCAGTATATTGTAATTCCTTAGTCCTCTCTCTGTTTATTTAACCGAATAAAAAAAAAACTATTTATACTTTCTTATGACATAAATTCGATTTAAAAATATATAATATGTTGTTTTGAAACAGCTGACACTATTTAAATTATTTCTGCCCACATTAATTATTGTAAACACAATTAGAGAGGATTATGGAGTTTGCATACTGATAACATTTATTTCCTTAATTTATTAATATTTCCTCTACGTTAACAATGTCACGTTGTTTCTAAGGCGTGAGTCCAATGACTCATGAATTAAATGATATTTTGTCTAATGATAATTATTTGTTTTAATACTCCTGCTACAATAAATTAATTAATAGGAACAAAATGGTTTTAAAAATGGTAATAGATGTACGGAAGATTAATTTTCCTTTTATCGTAAACCAAGATGGCAACCAGGTTACAATAAGGTCAAGCACTACTGACAATGTATTATAATTCATCTTGTACGCGACGATGAAGGAAAATGCTGTGAGGAAACCTGCATCTATCGAATCGAAAAATAATTGAATACCTTAATGTTATTTTACACTGTACAATGTGTCGTATTGGTACAAATAGTATATCGAATATAAATATACATTTTTTCTCCTCAGCAGTAACAGCTAATGCTATTTATTTAAGTATTGAATCTTTTTTTTCTAAAAATGTATATAACCATCAAAAGACAACACACATACAATTTAAATATAAGCGATAATCTTAACTCACAACAATCATATTCACCTTTGAACCGTAAAAAGATAATATTTGCTTCAGCTGATTAACATTATTCTTTTACAAAACACACTACAAATATCGTTCTCTTGCAAAATACTGTTAGCATCACTTTGACGTGTTAATTGTTTTGACACATCCATTGTGAGACATAGAAGATTTATATACAACATCTATGGTCTATGATGTAATTTTTTTTGAGCGTCTAAAGTAATAATAATGAAATTTTTATTTATAGTATTTATATAGATAAAAGCTATCCTACTTTACTACTATATCAGACTTCTTCTTATTTAGTTACATTTATCCATGGAAAAAAATTTTTGTTTTATTTAACCCATGTAGTAGGCTGAGATGGCCCAGTGGTTAGAACGGGTACATCTAAATCGATGATTTCGTTTTCAAACCCAGGCAAGCACCACTATATGGATGTGCTTAATTTGTGTTTATAATTGATCTCGAGTTCAGCCGTGAAGGAAAACATCGTGAGAAAACCTGAATGTGTCTAATTTCATCGAAATTCTGCCACACGTTCATTCCACCAACCCTCATTGGAACAACGTAGTGGAATATGTTCCAAACCCTCTCCTTAATGGGAGAGGAGGCCTTAACCAAGCAGTGGGAAATTTACGGACTGTTACTTTACTTTTACTTTAAGTAGGCGCTTTACAAAGATAGTAAAAAAAAATTTATGTACAATAAAAAAAGTCGAGTCTGAAATTTAATTTTATTTAATTAACATACCCTTTTTAATTTCATTGCAAATGTTACCTCGAATAAAAATATAAGGTGTAAAGTTATTCCACTTATGAAATAGAATACATTAGGTCTGCGGTAGATTATCTAATGTACCTATAGGGTTTGTATTGCAACACATGCTGCTTCAATGACCAACCGCAACAATATTCCGCGTTATGTTTCAATGAATTATATTTTATACGTATATATGAACGAGCAAGCCTCGCAATATACTATATAAATTTGAGCCCTCGGAATAACACAAGGGCTAAGGCATGCGCAACGAAAGAATACGTAAACATACGAATCATTTTCCATACAACAGAAACGATTACATCTTCTCATTATATAACTAGACAAAAAATTATAAAAGTCGTTAAAAATTCATCAAAATGTTGTTAGCAAAATACATCGTGTCGTAACATATTGTTATTAATTATTATGTAACTTTTCTAACTTATTATATTTTAAATGTTGAATTACTTAAGTTTAATTTAATAATAGATGTTTATGCATAAGTTTTAAATGATTTATTTGAACATATTACTGACAATGCGGAAATGATAAGCAGAATAAGATAGTAATGACCAGAGAATAATTACAAACGTCAGAAGATTATTTTGCTTCGCATCTCCAATACATATTAAACGTGAGTCGATCTTAGCAACACCGTACCAAAAAACAATTGATGATGACGGCCTCAAACCCAAGCAAGAACCACTTATTCATGTGCTTAATTTGTGTTTATAATTCATCTCGTGCTCGGCGTTTAAAGAATGAGGAAACCTGCCTGTATCTAATTTCTACAAAATCCTGCCACATGTGTATTCCACTTGCATTGGAAGTTTGGAACAGCCTAGTGGAATAAGCTCCTAACCTTCTCCTCTAAGAGAGTGTCGCCAGGTATGGGAAATTTAAAGGCTGTTAATATTGAAATGTTGTACACACACACACACTTACACAAACATACAAACACTAACATAGTTTAACAACGATATATTTTCGTTTATAGCTAATCATAACAAACAAGCACGCCTCTCCAAATGATTTCGCACGAAAACAACCATCATCATAATTAAACATAATTAGCGCGCCAATGAGCTCATAATGTTGAAACATAAACTCAATATACATTATTTTCGATATTAATACTAAAACATATTCCTAATATTATAAGAACATACCATAAATATTTGCGTTTGTACAATGATATTGAATTATCCAGAAAAAGCAGACAGATCTACAATAAAACCTCTAATAGCATTAATGGAATGAGGAATGGACGCAGCAAACGAATACGGCTTACGTTGCCAGGTTTTTGCGGAAGGCGCTCTTAATAAATCAGACACACCGACATCGGTCAGAGCTCGTTGATGGAAGAAATGGATGCGACAATACGTAGGTATTATAGCTTATGTTTGATTTATTATAGTATACGTATTACATTCAGATATTATATACCTATAATTTCTATTGAATGTCATTTTTAATTTATTGATAACTTATGCAGACAAAACAAAAAAAAAATAATGATTCAACTTCATTATCTCGGTGTCCTTGACAGCTTGACACTCGTAAACATAATATTACTTTACTAGTGTGCGTGCTTAGTGGCCAATCGTTGCCCACTATTTTGTCACTCTGAAATGACAGTTATGTAATTATAAAAAAAAATCATGTACTTAAAATATATTTAGGGGATTCTTTTTATTTATTAAGAAGTTTAGTGTAGGATTACTTGACAATATTTTCCTAATAAGTACTACTAACTATATATATTCTGACAAAAATATATGATTACAAAAATTTTATTTTTATTTCCTTTATGCTTTAAATCAAATATACAATTTTTTTTCTGTAACAATGAATAGTATTATTATCTGGTCCGAGTCTGTCTCACGTGTTTATCAGTATTGGTTTATAAAGTATTTAATAATTCAATGAACACAATAAACTGAAATATAAAAACATGATGATAATATATCTATTTGTACGGTTGTATGTAACCGTGTACATTATTTTTTTTATTGATTCTAAATATATACCAACACAAATGGAACTGAGTACTTGTTTTTAAAACTTTACGATAATTTTTCTAACGCATATTTTGCATCTTTAACACAAGAGAAAACATGATCTGACGTTATACTCATATATAATATAATCGTATAGCCCTTGAAGCCTTAAAAGGATCAATTCATAGTTTCATGTTATCATACCAATAGTGGAAAGCTGCAGTTATCCCGAGAGTATAACAAAAAGGGTTGGGTTTTTGCGACCCTTCGTTATAAATGTAATAACTGACACTTTGTTTTATGACACTACTCTACTAGTTTGTTTTTGTTTATAGCGTGCGTAGACACTGAAATATTAGAGGTAACTTTTTGTTCTTAAAACGAAGGTATACCAATATTCAGGTCATAAGGTAACACGTACTAACTGAAGCGTAGATCTCAAGATAAACTAGAGCCATAAGGTTTGATTTCGTAAGGACTTAGTCAGCCCATAAACATATGATCAAACATATTATGTAAAATGTTGATCAATACCATCAATGTTTAGTGCTGCAACAACCAGTTTATGGAACAACCTATTAGCAAATGTATACCCAGAACGATTTGAAATTAGGCTGGCGCACAGAAATAGTTTGCTTTATATTGTATCCTTCAAATCTTACATCGCACTGAGACCTAACAATATCGTAATGCATACAATATATTAGTAGGTATTTTTAATGTTATTTACAATTGACGACAAAAGTTACACGATAAAAACGCGGACTCAACACCACCATAATTATATATGCATATAAGCATGAATAATATTCTCAATTGTGATAAATAATTTTAAATATAGAACGATAATAAACACAATTTTAGTGTTATGGTTCTCAATAGAGATATATTATTTCAAAATTACAAGAAGTACCTTCATAACTATTAGGGGAATGACAAATGAAAGTCTAACAAGATGATGCATTATGAAACTAGAATCACTTGATGTAACAATTTGTCATATGTGTTTCAAGTTGACCCTCAAAATTATGCGGGTCAATAATAATCTTCACCGCATTTTGTTTATTAATTAGATTTATTATATAATATTTAGTACAATAAAATTAGTAATATGCTGGTGGGAAAACTAAATAAGTATTCATAGAAATTTATTTTAGGAATATAATTTAGCAATGAATTCTTCTAATATCTTCAAAAGAAGCTTTCATTTAAACTACGTAGTACAACGTAACGTAACGTAGTTACTTGGTGCTAGGGCTTTGTGCAAGCCCGTCTGGGTAGGTACCATCCACTCATCAGTTATTCGACCGCCAAATAACAGTACTCAGTATTATTGTGTTCCGATTTGAAGGGTGAGTGAATCTTAGTTCCCAAGGTTAGTGGCACATTAACGATGTAAGGAATAGTTAATATTTCTTACCGCGTCATTGTCTATGGGTGATAGTGACCATTTACCATCAGGTGGCCCATATGCTCGTACGCCAACCTATACCATAAAAAATAGCGTGATATAATTAGCATATTAAATGTTATTGATACCAGTGACCGTATGAAATATTTCAGATAAATCTATTTGAATCTACATTTGCAAGATTTGATTCAGACGTGCAACAAAGAATTGGACGTCAACTAGGATCGCGTACAATCGTTTTTAGACTCAGCTTCAATCGCTGCTCGAACTATCGTCAACATTCGATATCAGTTGATCGCTCCGGACTTTCAGGAATTTCTAATAATACAATCTCGTGCTTCAGCACCTAAAATAATACTAAAACAATCCAAATTGCACCGTATATAAACCGCATAAAGTTTATAATAGAATGCTCCAAGTTTCATAAGTTAAACCAAATTCCGTTCGTATAAAGGTAAAATCGAAAGAGTTTTCACTGTAAAGCGCCTACTTTGTTAAATTGAGATAAGGAATGAAGTTATATTATTCCGATAAACGATTCTTTTCTAAGAAAAATCGATATAGGAAACTCGAATAAATCGAAATAATCGAAAAATCGATATAGGTTGACATGTATTCTTGTTATATTTTCGTCAGTAAAAAAGGTTTTGAAATAAAGGCTCGGGTAAAACAAACTTTGACCAATTTTATTTTTAAATATACTGAAATGAAAAAAGTATGACAAAATATACAAATATATTTCCCATCCTTGAAAACGAAACTAGGTAAAATATTTGTTGCTACGCCATTAATGGAATGCAAGTGCAGAAATTCAGCAAATCCTAATTAAAATGGCTAAGTAAAGCATTCTTTATGCAAGCCTTTTCAGTGGATCAGGCCGACAGAGTGGCTTGAAAGAAACGTCATTAACCTATTTCTTGGTATATTTTTAGCAACGTCAGAGTTAAAATGCTCGCAAGGGTTCATTGAACTCTGTATGTAAATAAACAATAAAGAGATTTAAGAATGCATCAACAGTTGTATACTGAAAAGGTTTTAAATAAAGTAAACACTAACGTGGTCATAAATTGGACTCCAAATTAAACTTTGTTGATAGTCTTGCAATTTATTAAATGTACGGAACGATATAATGTTATGGAAACTATTAAAATTGTAGGAATAAATAAACAGTGATATCATTTTTCCTTATAGGAATAGTGTAGTATTTATGGATGAAATTAAAATTATTTATATATTTATATTGTTTTTCTCAATGCTCAAATGATAATAAATTTAATTTAACAAATGTTATACCAAATGCTTTACAAAATATTTCATAATTTTCGATAATCATAAATTAATATTATTATTACGCATACACACTTTACACACACGCACAAAAGCCGCGTGTATTTGTGTATTCAACGAAGGTCATCCATATTGTCACTTTCAATGTACGAGATGGATCATTTTATTACCAAATAGGCGGTTTGGATTTTGTTAGGAGTTAATTGCGTAAGACTTACCCGGCTCATTCATCAATCAGGCTCTGTCAGAGAACGGGCAGAGACTAATTTGCTCGTTTGTTTTGCCGCTAACCCTATGCGGCTTTTCCTGATAGATGTTTGATTAGACCTGCCCTTTGTATAGCAATATTCGGCTTTTAGATTAAATTACAATTTATTAAAACTCGCACGTAACCTTTCAAACGCTTCGAATGTTATTGTATTATGTTTCAATTATTGAATACTTTTCATTTGTATGTTTATGTTACGTTAAGTAGGCGTGGATAGTTGGTTTGAATGAGGAAATAAACTCTATCTTAATACTCGATTGCCATATTTTATTCAACTTTATTCATAAATGAGATTCAAATATAACAACTGTTGTTTTAATACGTACTCGTATTGTTCCTTTTACGTCGTTACCTATTATGTCTACATTTTGCAAACATACTCATCATGTTGACAATGCTTTAGCAAACATGTTACTTTAATTGTGTAACTTAACTTGTGTAATCTCGATTCTGAAAAGTATTTATTAATAACATTATACGTCAATTATTATGCCCAGCCGAATTATGCGCTATGATTTTTTTGTTGTATATAACTATGTACTGTAGGTTATATATATGTATATATGTATAACTTTCCATAGTAGGTAAACAGACTATTATTCAAAGGGGTCTGATATTTTGCTACGATTAACGTATTTAGTTAAAATACCAATTTTATAATGCAAAATTATTGAACTATAAACATCGACAAAAGAAACTTTAAATATTTTTATAACAACAAAGAAGGAATTGTGAATTCGAAGAAGTTTTAAATTTTTAAACAGAACAAAAGAAAAGTTTGTTCGGTTTTGTTTCGTCGCTTCGCCGGTCTGGGTATTTCCTTTTCCGAACTAGAGTTGTAATTTTTATTCTAAATATAAATAAATAATTTATAGATACGGAAGTTTAGTTTTTAGTTTAGTATTATTTTCTAGGCTAATAAGAATTTAAAATATGAAGTAATTTGACAATTTTGATCGATAATAATTACAAAGTGAAAAAAAAAACTATTTTATATAATTTGCTCACAAAATAATTAATATATTAGGAGTTCAGTCAGCACAATAGTCAACCTACATAATATGATAGTTATGAAAGACTATATAATATACAATTCTACCTTCATAACGAAAAAGATTTTTGTACAAACTCGATTGGGTAGATATCACATATTTATCAGATATACGACCAAACAGCAATATTGAGCGAAGCGTGAATGAGCCAGTCTAAGCACCGGCACGATGGACATATTTTTGCTCCCAAAGTTGTATGTATGTATGTTGTATGTTGTAATGGGAGGTGGTGACCAGTTACCATCAGGTAGCAAATTTGCCAGTCCACAAACACTATATAATCACTTAGCAAATAAGTTACACAATTAGTGCAATCTACTCTATATTCTTGAAATCAAGATGACTTTCTGTACATGTAGCAGGATTCGATACTGACACCTGTAGGTTTCCTCGTGTATTTTTACATCACAAGGAAGAGGTGAATTTATACAACCACCACTAAAGCTACGACTTTCATTTACGATACATGCTTTCTATAGTCACCTAGGTTCCATAGACCAATACCGCTTCTAAATTGTACAACCTTGGATTCTTTCTTTATTTTTCCAATAATAAAATCTTTGGAATGTATTTCATAAGTTTTAATCCTTTTCCTGAAAACAATTCCCCAATAAAAAAAATTAGCCTTTAAAGAGTAGTCAAAAGGAAAGAAATATAAGAAGTAATAAAAACTTTTCGGCGAGCTTCCTCCAGGCTGGAGTAATAAAACAGTTATGGCTGAATCTTCGGGCGGGCTATGAGTCCAGAAGTACCAAAAAGTATTTGTTGTTAGAAAAAACTCTTTCCCTTTTACTACAAACGAATGGCCGAGAAAATAACACGCTGTAAATCTTTTGGGATTAAGATGTTTACTCTTGCTCACTAAATTGTATGGGGTTTCCTGGTAGACGTTTTGTTAAAATTAATCGGTCGGTGAAAGTGCTTGCAACGTATATATGTATGAAATAAAGATAATCTTAGTAAGATTCAATATTTACATACTAGTCTGTGCTCCAATGCGAGTTTGAATTAGAAGTGTCTAATTTCTTATTTTGGTAAATTTTAGTTGATAAAAGTATTCCGCATCGAAACGGTTTTCAGGCACTATGGTTTTAAAATGAATCATTCTTCAATATCTATTCTTTCAATATCCTTTTGTTCATCAGTTCGTTCAAAGATTTACTTCAGTATACGCAAAGGTTTATGCAGATCATTAGAAAAGTAATTCTTTTTCTCTGTAATTAAAATAAATTATAAGTATTATTATTATTTCTATAATGTACATAAACCAATTTTATTAATCTTACTTAAAATAAGACACCTAACTTAACAAAACGGTCATATCTTTCTCATTAAACAATACTTAGTTTATAAATAAATATAATTATAAGTACGATAGCGGCATGGCAGTACTTTGATAATTTAATTGAATAAAGTTGGTATAGGACAAAGCTAAAACTTTTCATCTTCCACAGACTTCAAGGAGCAATTATATGCACAGAGCGAATGATAATGCTCTTAAAAATTTTGTTAGCAAAGAAAATTTAAACTTAATAGAAAAGCCAAACTTGAGATATTTTGTAGTCTTATGCACCACCTGACTCTTATCTATCTTATTAATACACATTAAAGTCTGTATGTTTGTCTTCTATGTGCTTCTATACCATCCATCCGACTGTGATGAAACTTTTTTTAGTTGTTCTAAATAAGTCCATGAAGATTCCTGGCCACAAAATTATTTTCTATCTTTGTTTTTTTTTGGCGTATAAGAACTTTCATATTTTTTATTTTTTTTAATCGGTGATTGACATGTAAGTTTGTAACCTTCTGTGCTAAAAACATACGTTCGTTGCATTTGCAAAGAAACCTATTATTTATTTCCCCCTAAATATCAACAGTTTTTAAATATAAACTTTTTTGTAGATTTTATTCTATCAATAGAAAGGCGGAACGGTTAATTAGTATACTAAATAAATATATACTGATTAAGTACGTAAATAATAAGTATGTTATGAAAACAATAGTTAAATCTTTTTAATATTATTGAAATTGCAATTAAATTGTAGATTTAAATGACCAAATAAAAATATGTTTATTACATTTATTTAAAATTATATTTAATACGTACGATACTTTTTCATTCTACTACAATATTCAGGGTTGAATTAGGATCTATTAAATTTTACACATCCAATGTAATTAAGTCGTCACTGCAAAATAAATTTATAACTGGAATACGTTGTTATTATAAGGACTGACTGTCTCCATGGTCTAGTGCCAAGTGTAAAGCGATTCAATCCTCGAGACGAATTTTTCTATCAGAAAATTATCAGTAACATCCTGGAGTCTGGAAGAGTCCAGTGCCTCGGAAGGCAAGTAAAGCCATAGATCCTGCTTCTTCCTGATCCTGTTTCCGATCGTTTTGTATTTACCGATCGGATTATGATAGCGAGCAAATAAAGAATATACCTGTGCTTGACCACACTCGTGTGCTTATGACATGTGCGGACTAGTCCCTTGAGTTTGGCCGCCATGATTGAAATCGATCAGAACGACGTCATTGTAAGAACGTACTACATTCCTTCATATATTTGGTAGAAGAAAAATATTATCATTTTTTCCTTGAACATAATTACAATAATTTATGTACGTTCAAGGCTCATCTGCAGTACGATCACGAAACACTCTATGAAACTTGACGAAGGGTTTTTGGTGGGGGAAAGAAAGTTTCCCTAGCAACCATAACATCTCTTACATACAAATGATGGCCAATTGTAGCTATGCTGATAAAAATATTAAATAAGTATTTCAAATTAGCTCCTTTTACTGTGCGTAATAAATTTCATTGACATGTTATTTTTTCAATTACTTATGTGAGTCAGTCACAGTGGAAGTTTATCATAGATAAACTCGGATCGGTTGGGAATATTTAAACCCTTAATTATAACCTACACATATTTCATATTTATTTAATTTTAAATTACTTTGTTTTCCGTATAATAGATAATTGTATTTTAGTTTTATATGTTCATTTTTTTATATTGTAGGTAGTCTGACGAGCAAATGGGCGCAATGGTGGTATATAGTCACCACCGTCATATATATAGAAGCTATAGGAAATCTATACTATTCCTAGCATCACCGACGCTCCACCAACATTGGGAACTAAGATATATGTTTCTTGTGCCATTGCCTTACTCGCACTTAAAACTGGTAGACAAATAAACAATTTGTTGTTTGGCGTTAGTATATAGGTAACTAATATGATGATTGAGACCACCCACTTATCTCCCTAGACGGGCTTGCACAAAGTCCTACTGACCATTTCTATATTAAAAACCATCTGCGTATAAAGTTTGAAAGTCAATAAGACAAATAAAATTGATATTAAAAAAAAAAAAAACAATTAAAATGATGTATTCTGTTACGTTTATTTAATACATGCAAACATTCCAGTGATTAACAGAATCTGGTACACGGCTACAAAAGAGCATGTTTCAAATAATGTTAACACATTTCTCTGACCACGCAAACTTAACGGGGCTCGTTTTTCTCGCCCGATATAAATCATTGTAAGCGGTTTCTGGCGAACATATTCTCACCTTTTTGCTGCTTTATAAGAAATAGCAGGAGGGATATTACGCTTCGTTTACACTAATATAATATTGATCGGAACACACAAAGTAGCTGTGATAGAACGCTTATGTTTGAGATGAGAAGAGATTTAAAAATATGTTGGAATATATTGAAAATAATCTGTTTGTGAACTTTTCTAGAAATTTTACTAATGAAATTATATGCTAGTGTTTGAATTTAACAAAACAGTTCTTGCTGTAGGCTAAGTTACTCCTTATTGTATTAACTTCCTGCTAGTGATTGACAAAATCGGTCCAGTCTTTCCAGAGATTGTCCGCAACGGATAAAAATAGTAAAAAAATTCTTACAGGTAACGTGTATGTATACACATACATTGCATTTAGTAAAAAATAATTATTTTAATATAACAGATACTTAATTTTAATATATGTATAGATTAGAATTGTGGCTTAGATTATAATTGAAGAAGCAGAAGCAACACTTCCATATGCATAATCAGTTTTAGTTTTATGATGTCGTGCTGCCTGAAACCTGCATGTGTCGAATGAACTTCTGCAACATTTGAGTCCTCACCCTAATTCACATAGAACCAGTGTTGTGGAATAAGCTCCGGATAACCTCCCCAAAATTTCAGGAGGCTTACTTTGACAGGCTATATATTCTCACACAAAAAAAATCTTCAAGAAGCAGAAAATTATGGTACACTAATATTTTTTTTGAATACTAAAGACAATATCACCAGCGCATTGAACAGTTCTGTAAAATTGTAACATTTGCTCTACCAGCTTTAATACAAAATCACAAGAGCGATACAAAACAAGTACAAGTAAGAAGCGAATAAAACTGAACATAAAAGTTTGTACCAGATGTTGATTTTTAGAATTCGATTTCGAAACACGGAAACGATTTGTTTTCATTTTTCAGAGACTCCCAGCGGACAAAACAGACGCACAAGTTATTCATAACATTGTCTGTTTCATGTGTTATTGCTCTTATTCGTTTGATTCAAAACTCCAAAGACATATTACTGACAAAATCTCAATTGTTTATTTTTATCAAGAGATTCTCTGCTTTCTTTGATGTAGATTGAACTTACTTATCAGTAGTTTATTTTACATAATTATTATTATTTATATGTGTTATATTTACTTCTAAATGGACTTATTCCTAGTATAAATTATATAGGTATATAATATTATCTTCCCGTGGAGATTCTTCATAAAAGGAACTAGAACAACAACAGCCTGTAAATTCCCATTGCTGGGCTAAAGGCCTCCTTTCCCTTTGAGGAGAAGGTTTGGAACATATTTCACCACGCTGTTCCAATGCGGGTTGGTGGAATACACATGTGGCAGAATTTCTATGAAATTTGTCACATGCAGGTTTCCTCACGATGTTTTCCTTCACCGCTGAGCACGAGATGAATTATAAAGACAAATTAAGCACATGAATCAGCGGTGCTTGCCTGGGTTTGAACCCGCAATCATAGGTTACGATGCGCGCGTTCTTAAGTTCCTCCTCCTCCTCCTCCTCCTAATAAGGAACTAGAAATCCGATGTGAACCATTTAGAATCACATTCACACTCATACATACATAAAAAATATCAAAATGGGTTCAGCGTTTGGGACGAACTCGTTGACACACAGTCACATAGGAAATGTATATAATCTGTACTAATATAAAAGCGAAAGTAAGAAAACAATGTCTGCTACCTCTTCAGGCTTAAACCAATAAACTAATTGAGTTGAAATTTAGTGTAAAGATATTTTGAATACCGGGGAAGTACATAGATTAAACTCGATACATGATTTTGTAGATGATAAAAAAGCGTGGAATTAATACCTGTTGGTTTCCACTCAGGATATATTAATTTAAATCATTGTATTAACTTAGATGACTTTGAATTTTTTAATTGTTGAAAAAGAGTAACTACTGAGTTTCTTGCCGATTCTTCTCGATAGAATCTACTTTCCGAACCGGTGGTATCTTCACTTAACTGTTAATTGACGATTCAAAAGTGCTTGTAAAAGCCCACTTGAATAAAGTTTATTTTCATTTTGATTACTTTTTCTAATTAAAAAAAAAATCTTCAACTAGTATCGCTACATTATAAAATTCTAAAAGGACTCATGTTACGCTAAAAATATATAACTAATATTTCATAATAAATTTGAAACCATATAATTATAAGTAACTTTTTAAATTTTAAATATAGGGTTTTTAATGAGAACAGTCCACAATTTGTAGCGTTAAGGAAATAAACACATGCGCTATAAAAAGATGAGTGGCAGCTGTAACGGTTTCTTAACCGTTTCTAATTAGGAATGACACTTTTATAATTTCAAGAATAGGAATATTATGTTAGGACCAAACACCATCGGGATATAAAAACAAACTCGTTTTGGTCAAAAACATTTTATTTCGTCGTTATAGTTTTATAAAATCTTGGGAACTTTTTAATTTTACAGGATAATAATGATTTAAACTTCATATTTAGCCGGTTATTTTTTCATCGATACATAGAATGTAGAGCATATTACCGGCAAAGGGATATGGCTATGATGTTTGCCTGACCAATTTCGTTCATAGTGGTAATTCTCATCGTAGTCTAGCTAATTTTGGAGATGTTATAGTACTTCAGTCTGTGCGAAAAACAGTAACACTCTTTATATATCCTAACTTGTATAATAGGATGGGGATTATTATAATATAGACTACCGAAACGAATTAGACCTAGTAGTCTATACAACCTTGAAGACATAATAGTACTTCAGTATGTTCGAAAAACAGTTACACTCATTGAATATTGTAACTTGTATAATAGAATGGGGATTATTATAATATAGACTACCGAAACGAATTAGGACACAGGACAATATTTGATGCTACCCTGGGTTGCATGATATAAACTGTTACACTTTTGGCTGCTTCTGTGATTGACAGAAAACCCAAAAAAATAGTGACCCGAACGGGATTTAATTATACGAAAAGAGCAATGAAACAAAAAATACAGCGATTTAACAATAATAGCCAAAATAAAAGTACAATAAATAAATAATTAATGACTTCAATTTACCAAGTACCTTTATTTTAAATGGTATGTCCTATAAAGTATAAACATTATAAGTAAACATAAAATACATGCCAGTGTATAAAAATAAACTGATAATATTGCTATATAAATATAACAATAAATAATTATTTCTTTCAATGTTATAATGTAAGTATATAAAATAAGTCTATAGTTTAAAATATTTTATACAAATTTGCTATCATAACATGTATACTAAATAACCTATCCATAAATAAACCTGTAAATAGTAGAACTTTTACCTTGATAATTTTTAAATGTAATTTATTTTTTGTATGTGATATTGTATCTACTGTTGGTTGTCCTAATGAAAATAAATAAAATAAAATACTATTTTTGTTCTTATTGTTGACATGAACAACTCTCGATCGTATGACCTTTACATTTATCTTTAGATTAAATGTCGTTATGTAAAAGGATAAGAAGACGCGACGTTGTAAAATGTATACTTCCTGGTAAAGTTACCACAACCGCGATGTTTCACCGCAAAATCACTAATGCTAGTATTTATTTAATTGTATAAATCTACAGTTGCTTTACGCTTGACTTCGTTTTCGAGGTAAAAAGTATTAATTTATTAGGCTGTCATAGTTAGAAATAAAGTGTGCAAAAGCAATATAATACTTTAGAAAAAATAAGTTAAACTAAAAACTAACTATAAATTGTAATATTACATAATACGTGCATAGACAGTGAACGAAAATTCTATTAGTTTGGTTAAATTAAAAATAATTTATACCATGAATTCAAAAATAAATAGAGATAACTTGATTCAAAACACAATGTAGGTAAATAATATTTTTTAATAAGATATACCTACATACATGAATTATGTATATATGGCAATATTAAGTTATATCGAAATAACAATGTTACCACATAATGTGTAGACACCAGACACATACCTACAGATAATATTTTGAAGAAATTATGTTTGATATCATACATTTTGAGAGAATTTTAAATTAAAAAAAAAAACATTGTTTCGTATAATTATACAACAATCCATCCAATTTTAGCGCCTATATTCATATTCATAATAATTACCCAATATTATTACATTTTTAAAGAGTTTTGATACTTTGGTTTTAATTGGCACTTTTTGCAAGCATTTTTATAATGTTCATGCTTTAGCTAAGCACTTTCGTTTATTAGACGTCTAGACGAAGTACGCGTGCTAACGCATTAAGCGATTTGTTTCATAATACGTGTCACTCGGAAGACAAATTGAATAAAAAACACGTTCGAACGTGGAAGTCACACAAATGTCAGAAATGTTTTAATTTATGCCCTACGATTTTGTATTCGGAAACGTAAATTTTTCATTCTTAATGCTTTCGAGCTATAAATAAACACCTACGTGTAATTTCATCATTTTTCTGCGTCGTTAAATCTTGTAATATTAGACATATTATTTAATATTATACAATTTAAAGTTGATCATTAATAAACCTAGGCAGGTATTTTCAGCGATTTGGAATTCTTCAATGATCGTAGTAATGATGAAGAACTGGGAAAATGATTAAGTGATATCAAGATGCCAACGCATAAAATTATATGATCTTTTAGCCAACATTATAAAAAGGTATTAAAAATCAGCTTTATTTTATTTTTATATAAATGTTTCCCAATATAGTCGTCGATGTAGTAGTGACCAGTAGTAGTAGTAGTAGTAGTAGTAGTAGTAGTAGTAGTAGTAGTAGTAGTAGTAGTTCTACTATAATGAAATAAAAAAAAACCCTTAAATTAGTTTCTTATAAAATGATATTTTAATAACGCTGAAGAACAATTTGTAGTTTCAGTGAACATGGCATTGATATGAAATTTATTTTCGGTTTGGAAAATAATACAAGTAAGAAAATCGCACAGAGAATTAGATCTTTATCAGAAATAATGGCATATGTTATAAAAATAAAATCTGAATAATTATAATATAGATACTGCAAATGTTGTAATTTATGTAAATGTGTGTGGAAAAGTTTCACACCGACATTCTTATTCTGGAAATGTTTTAGAAAAGGGTTTATTAAACCCGAGATTCACAGTTAATGCGAAACTGAATATAATTCTTGATTACATTATTAATTAAAAGCTCGTAAAAGCAACCCGACCTGCTGTGAAACACGGACTCTGTTCTTAATTAAACTCTGAATAAGCCTCTAAAATAGATGTTAGCTAATTACCTCAGCGACGTATTATTTAAACTAAACTGTTGATAATATATTTAAAGTTTAAGCAAGCATATATAAGCAGAACAAAAGAAAATTGTTCTATAAATGAATTATAAACTCACACTAAGATTGGTACTCAAAATTAAATAGGTATCGCGTTACGTTATAAATGTACTACAGACAAATGCTACTTAATTTATGGATGTTTTATTGTCTTCATTAGTTCTACGCACTCAACATAAATACATTTCTTCGAATGGATTGTGTACTGATAGTCGGCAAACTTAAAAACGTACATTCATGATTCAATGTTTTTTTTATAAATATTTCGTTTTACTTTTTTTTATCAATAATTGCACATAACACAAGCCGATACTTACTTTAATAGGTCACGTTTCAATCAATTTATGTAATTACATACTTTATCTCGTTTTACCAATTAATTATAGACAGAGATAAGAATACTCTTAGTATAAGTGGACAATTTAAGTCTCTTACATACGAGAGTGTAGGTAGTTGAAGTAGAAACTTGTTTCATTAGTGAGATAATAAGTAAAGCTATATTTCAAAGTCGGTAACGACGTTGTGTACCATGTAATTATTGCTTGTTAATTACAGCACAATTAAGGGACATAAACAATGATAAGCCTTTAGGTATTGGGACGCGAGATTCGTACCTAATATTCACAATGTGTTTAAAATAAATATATTATGTGTGCCAATATCGTTAAATTTCAAAAGTATCTGAGTAATATGTATATATTTTTTTATTGTATTTATATTTAGCTAGTAAACGCCTGCGGCTTCACTCGTGTTTTAGGGTATTGGTTGTTATGTGTAAGACAAAAAAGTAGCCTATAAAGTATCCTTTCTTGGAGTCCAAGTTTGCTTCATACCAATTTGTAAATGTAATTATTTAATTAATCTGAATTAATAATAAAATTGTCTATACACGTGTATAAGAGTATTATTTTAATGTATGAGTAAGTATAGTGATATCTTTATTTTATAAAGTTATTATTTCGTTTTAGAATAAATAATATTTAGATTATCAAACAGTTGGCTAAAAGTTACGAGGTGTACATATCAATTTTAAATCACCCTAATGCTTAAATGCTTAAAAGATTCTTTGCTTTCCAAGGTACGTAACACTGCCACTTTCTGTATAAAATATAAAAGTAGATATATTGTACTGCTAGGAAAAAAAAAAACTTAAAAATTTCAAAATTCTCACTTGAAATTTTACATAAAAACTTGAAAATTTTAAAAAAAAATCTTTTTTCCGGTGTGAAAACTTTTGTCCTGCACCGGAACGTCTGACAGCAGCCGCTTGGGAAATTTTTCAAATTTTCATTGAAATTAAAGTAGGCGAACTGGGAAGGCATTAATCACGTCAGAATATTACCTCTGTAGAAATTATAAATTTTATACGGAGAACTGAGCGTACAAAGTATCTTATATTGGCTGTATATTCAAGTTAATTTTAAACGACGAACGACCATCCTATGCTGTGGCTTTTATTTTATTTTGCAATATCAGTACTAGGTACGTGTTGTAGGCACAAATAAAAAAAAAATGTTATAGACGATGGGACTATTACTGACAGAGCAAGTAACTTTCAAATAGTGGTCTTGACTAAAATCGTTTATTAAATTCTTATGTAATATAATACTGTAGTATTTTTATATGGTTATGACTTCAACCACTTTTAACAAAATTCACTTATATTATTTTGAGTATTGGAGATATTATTAATAGTATAGGTAAGAAGAGGTAAGAAGATGAAGACAAAAATTGCCGAGATGACCTAGAGACTATAATACGTTAAGGAGCGTAACCAGGCAAGCGTTACTAAATTTTTATGTGCTTATATTCTAATATTTGAGTTACTTTTTACACATTGTATAACTTTAATTATATAACTTAACTTATTGTATAACTTTAATTTTTAATCATTTAGTTAAGAATATGTCGGTTGACTATTTTTAGAATATGTTGTAATGTAATATTTAAAATGTTTACGATTAATACTGGCCGAATGTCTGATACTGGCCGAAAAGAAAGAGAATGTCAAGAAATCGAATGCGGCGGCAATGTTTTGTGACATTTAATTTTAATTTGGAAATACGGGATGTATTGTAAAACACGGGTTAGTGGAAAAATGAATGTGAAAATTGTGTTAATAAATGAATCTGGAAGAATATCGTTGTTTAAACTGGTGACCATCCAGACTAAGTATTTTCGTGCTCGACATGGAATCCAGTATGTGGGACGATCACAGGCTGTTACTTTGGTTTAATTTACTACGTAAAAGGAAAAACGCTTCAACGTAGACATACAATAAAAAAAGAAACAAAATACAAAACGCTTTTTCGCATTTAAAATCACTGACTCGAAAGAGTTTTTATTTTGCTTCACCGTGCTCGCATTGAATTTGAAAACGTGTGTAAACGTAAGAAAGTGAGTGTCGGCGTGCAATAAGTCTAAGGGGAAGTAGTTTATGACCCCGCGCCCTCGACGCTGTTAGGTAAGTCCGGGTTGATTCTTTGGTAACATAGAACAGCGTAAAAACTCAGATTAAACTATTTTTAATAATACATAAATACTTTTTGGAAAATGTAATATTGTTTTCATAATTTTTTATTATAAATTAAATATTAGTAATTAGTTCTATTATTGAAAACGGGATATTTAGTTATTATTTAGTCACGTGCACAAGAACTTCGTAGATAATGTCAAATATTGAGCTCAATTAAAAAAAAATAATAAAGACATGGTAACTATCCCGATTTAAATAACCATAATGTTAAAAATAACCATGCTAATTTAAAATCTTATATTAGTAATTACTTCTTTTAAAAATAAAGTGTTGATATTCGTACTGAATTTGAATAGGTCTATATACATTTTTGTTTCCTTGATGAAGAAATTAAACACAATTTAAAGCTCATTAATGCCGTTACTTAATTATTGTTATATACTTATATTTTTTTAAATAGCCATGCTTCTTGCTGTGGCTCGTAATTGCGTATTGTATTCCTTTTAAACGAGTTACATCTAATAATTTAACTAATACTGCTTAAATAAGAATGCACGGGCGTCTTGAGACGTCCCCCAAAGGTTGACTGCAATTTTACGAGCGACTGCCCCTAGCCATCTAGGACTCCCTCGCACGCACAGTTCTTCGAAGAAAACAATGCTAGCATAATATTATATTTGATTCTTAGTCGAGAATGTCATGTAAAATATAAAATATGAAAATACCTGACTTTTATTTTCAGTCATATATCATGTATTTAAAAGAAAAGTAAAAAAAACGTACAGAGTAATGAAAGGATGAAATACTTTTGTTAAAAATAAAAGTAATTTTCATTTACTGTATACTATTCTAATCGATGCAGCATCAATATTATTATAGCCCAACAGATCTTGATTAATAACTATATCTCTAGATATTATAAAACAATACTATTTCACTTCGCGATATTCAATTATTTTGCAAAGTTGAATGAAAATGTACGTTTTTTAATTTTTGATGGACAACTGGTGAAAACGAGAAAAGAGAATAATTATAGGTACGCCCACATGAAATTTATTTTTTACGATTTACTTATTTAAAATATATCCGAAATAGAATTCCTATAAACGTTATCTTCATTCGAAATACACCAAACAGATCTAAATAAAACTTCCCATTCATCATTAAGGATTTTATCGTTCACGTGACGAAGATTTATTATAGGAGGGTTTCTAAACGATAAAAAATATCGGCCCAATTATGGATCGTTTATTGGAGCTCATGCATATAAATCAAAGCAATAATCTAGCGCAATACGTGTCTGATAATAACAGGGCAAGAGGCCGGCTAAGACGTGACAAGTGACAGGAACGGTCTATGCAGGTGGACTAGAATTAAGAGGCAATTTTAAGCTGGCAGTTACTCCATAGGAAACGAAATCCTTCCATTTATTATATGATTCTAGCGACCCTGAGCAATACTTGTACCAGATATACTACATAATTTATTTTTTCACGACATCACATTATATACCTTTAAAATTCGTTCATCAGTCTTTCTTTACTATATTGTCTAAAAATCTTCCTCTTAAATTAACTCTTATCTGTTAATAAAAACGCATCAAAATCCGTTGCGTAACGTTAAAGATCTAAGCATACATAGGGACAGACAGCGACAATTTACTTTGTATTAAACTATGTAATATTAATAATGTTGAGTACTTATTTAAACGTCGATTGTCCCTTAAAGTTTAATATATGAATAATAAAAGTAACTAAAAAATATATAAAATTACAAATAGTTAAGAAACAATAAAACTGTTTTTATTGTTTGGTGCTTTTACTAAATATGTTTAAATCTTAATGTATTTATATAGGCCAGTAAACTAAATGTTTAAATACGTAGCTCTGAAATGGCGGCAATTTTTATTGGGCGGCAAAGCGTGGACAAATGCAGAGTTCTAACTGCCGGCTGTTCATTCCCACGTACTCCGAGAACTGGCGAGCGATGGCGAATTTAAAATTCCATTTTCCAGCATTGCGAAATGTTCAAATTGCAGTTAAAATCACCTATTGTTCATTCTCCCTAAGGCGAAAAAAAATATCTATCATATATTCTTAATTAAGGCTAACGCTGATATTTTTATTTCAATAAATGAAAAAAATATGGAAGGATATTTTTTTTAAATAATGTTTGTAGCAAAACATTTGTTGTTTATCAATAACATAAGCGATCAGTTATGAAATATAAGAATAGCTGCTTAATAATTGTTACGTTAGACGAATACGAAAGACGAATTTCTGATTGTCCTAAGATTATGTTTGCAAAAGCATTGACATGCAAATACCCTCGAACAATTTGTTAGTAATTTAGTCTAAATTGATTTATTATCAAACTTTATGAATTCAGTTGTTTCTCGACTTTAATATGTCTATTTCGAGTATTAAATTACCTCTATCTAGAGGTGCCGTATTATTATTATTATTCAATAACTACTATGATATACCATCTATCTATCACATATACTGTACAATTCTTAGGATGGTAACGATTACTGGAGTACATGTAGATGGCACTCCAGGGACAAACAGAGCAAAAAGCTTTGAATTGGTTAATAACCCAGCGTATAGATGGCGTTATGAGTATGAATAAAATAGGTTAAGCCTTGTATATTAAATATAATTATTAATACTATTCGTTAATTTAAAATTATTTTATGACATGGTAAGTTTTTATTTAATAATTATCAACACCATTGCTTGACAAATGTGAAATTAATAAAAATTCATTTATCAACACGCCAAACATAAATGGTTTTCATAGAGCTCAGTTTTATTCGAGCAATACATTTTTTTTTATAATTATTCAAATAACCAAAGTTGGGAATTAAACCAATAATTCTTTAAAGAGAATAAAAAATCTTTATTTTCTACAGACACATTACTTGTTAATTGTCAAATGGAACACTACCACCGGTTCAAAATAAGTACCCTAACATGAAAAAATCTGTCAAAAGAAACCCAGAATGGTTTCTTTTTTGTCTTCTTTTAGAACATCTGGGATTATCTTGTATACTACTCCATAAAATTATTATTATTGACAATATGCATAGCACATTTGCGTAAAATTATTCTATCGATTTTTGTTGCTTTTTTTAAATAAAAATATATAATGCAAAAATTAAAAAAAAACCTTCATAATTGTAAATATCCCATTTAGGCTTTCTCTCCCTTTGAGAATGTTTTGGAGCTTTTTCTAAAGACTGTTCTGCTCCAATTGGGGTTTCATCATTTACATCTGATCATTTAATAACTATGATTATTTATGAACATTTTATGAATTATTGATTTATATAAAATTGGTTTAATCTTATGGATGTATATGTAGTAAGTTAAAGACAGCATCGATTTTTTCCAAATAATATATTTACTAATGCCAAATCAATCTTAAACACACATCAAAACAGACATAAGTAATATGCACAATCTCACTTAACTAAGCTATAAAAGTAGATATACTCTATTTTGTTTTTGGAAAACAATTGTAAGAATTTATTCTCCTTTAATACTTCATTGAAATTATAGTATATATTTATTTACAAAGTTCATTTTAAGGCACATTTGTGATTTGCCATTGTAGGTATAAGTACAAATATAATTAAAAAAAAAACACGAAAGTCCGTCTGATGATGGCACAAAAAATGTTTCAAGGAACAATACATCATGTGAAACATTGTAAAATAACTATACACAGACTTTCAAAAACTTTGTACGTTTACTTTTATTAATCACGATATTATATTGATATTATAGATAGATGTTCAATTTTTTATGAGAAAACTGTATGGCATCTGATTATTTTTTTTTAAATGCTATTTTTGTACCGTAGTTAAAGGTACAGCCAAATGCTACAGAAATTATTATGGTTTAACTTACACTCGATTTAAAATAATGGGTGTTAAAGGTTTAATGTTAAAATATTTTATATAATGTTAAAAGTCGTTTCAAACATAATTCTATTTAAGTGATTTATTCTTTTCAGATTTAAGATGTTGCCAGAAATTTATGTTCATGCAGTTTATAGCACCGCAAAAAAATAACACTGCAATTGTCGTAACAGATAAGTGTTAAAAGCTTAGATATAATATAGTTTCTATTGCAAAATGACGATTGTACGTGGTACAGATAATATTTGAATTTACAGATTGAATTAAAAAAAAAGACATTACGTAAGGCGTTAATAAGGTTCAGATGTTAACACAGATTTTGCACAGACATTGCATAATGTATACATTACACAGAGATATTTATGGTCATTTATACGAGTGAGTGACCAACATATTAAGTACTTAAATAATGAAGTAATCATGGACGGAGTGTGTTAACGACTTCAAGGATTATACAATTCGAATAAATGGCTAATAAAAATTTTTATGTTTTCCTAAAAAAATTAACATACTCTTGTCGATATTTCGATACAATTATTTTATATTTTAATGAAAATTGACAATATTCTAAAGATTCAAATAAGGCACTTAAAGACAAAGATATTTTTTTTTTATAATTTTTTCCCGTGAAAAGTTATATTTTATATTTATTCTTATTTCTAAATAAAATTTAAGGTATAAATTTTCGTTCTCAATCGTAACATGTGATTAAATTTTACTATAGTATTTTGTTAATCTCAACATCAGATCTCTCTTACTTTTGATAATTGCTCAAATAATGAGAATTTTCTATAAAATATTAATTTGAAATAACATCTATTGCACTAGCTTTAATATAGTAAATTATTGAAATATTATTGCTTTTAACAATACATAGCTCTATGTACATAACAATTAACTATATGATTATAATTGCCCCAGTTGCGATTGCTTAAACATTTTTAACTTTCGAGTTATATTTACTACATTATTAAGACACCAAAAACACGCTAAAAAGATTGATCTGTGATATTCTGATAGAGATAATAATTATTATCAGGAGATTCTTACAGGAGATTGCAACGAAGGCTCTAATGTAATGATTTATAATATGATTCACAAGACAAATAGTCTTAAGAAACAACTACATTTACAAAAATACAACTAATTGCCTAAATTGATTCAAGACAAAGTATAAACATTAACATTAAGCAAAGTTAACAATAATTTAATCTCTTCTAACTTTACTTTATTATTAAATAATCAATATAACAGTTTTATAGAACCACAAAAATGAAAACATTGTACATTAATTATTAAGGCACTTGGGATGTGCAATATACGATTTGTTATGTATAAATATTAAGCACTACAGATTATAAAATATAATTATTTTAAAAAAAAGAACTAATCACGAATACGAATTCATTTACTCATCGACCAATATCATTTATTAAGGAAGACATCTTGAATTTTGTTCAAATATAAAAAGTATCAAAAATTTCAATGAACATTATTTTTTTAAATATTCTTTGGTTAAAGTTTAATGAGGGATTCCCAAAGCGGCTTTAGAGTCAATAAGTAAATGAAATACACAGACTTTTATTCGATTATCAGTCCAATGAAAACGTGCTAATCTATAATTTTGCGGATTAATACCTAATACACTTATACTTACATCCAGTTACCTCTATCCTGCCTCTTGTTTGTTATCTGGAGAGGCGATGTTTCTTCTCATCTCCAGAATCCGAATATTTATGTAATTTGTACTATACTTAACATATAAATCATTTAAAAAATTGTAGAAGTTAAAATATAAAAAAATCTTATTCATGTTTCTGTATAAATAAACATGCATTCAAATAGCAGACAGTTTAACTAAATGTGATTTCAGTTTTACGTCAACTACATTGAACCACACTTCTAAAACTTTAAATCATCTAAATTGAAACAGTTTAAAAATAATTTCTAAACCATCATAATAATATTTCGACGGCGCCAAATTTTTTTGCTCAACAAAACGATACTTTCTATATTTCGAGAATATAATATATAACTAGATCTAATAAATAACTAAATACTAAAGATTTATTAAACAAATTTAGCGCCGCGGTAGATAGGGTAACCTAACAACACTCGTGCTCCAACAACAATACGGTCAAGCGACAACAGAAGTACAATGTTACAATACAGTAAATATAGTCGATGGCGTGTGCCACTTCAAAAAGAAATATAATATAAATTGTTAATAAAGTTCATCTTGTTATAAACATAACAGGCATATAAATGTTAATAGTTAGACTATTAAAATACATATTACATGTTAACGTGAAAGGCCCAACAGCTATAGCTACATGGTGGTCGATGGTCCGATGAATATGTTACGCGGCGACATAGGGTCCTGTGCGGGCGGGCGACCGTTTCTTCTGTTAATGCCTCGGCGCCATTAGCACTCACCTAGCCGGGTTAACGAGAAGAGAGAAAAACAGAATGTTAGTATCGATCAAAATGTCATGGTCCGACTACACGAAGCCTCAATCGCGAGGTCGAAAGCTTCAACGCTTTTACGCTGCCCGCGTCACGCCGTTTTGTACAAAAGGGTTAGACATAATTGCGTTCTCGGAAGTCACATTTTTGGGCAATTCACGTGGACACAAAAATATCGTATGATACCATGAATGGGGACCGGCATATCATGCAGCTGATAAAAGCGATCAAACTGGATCTCGGATCGATGTCTAAGGTGTACGGATTTAAAAATAAGATTTTGATAAAAAAAAATAATATCGGGAGGCTATCAGGCATTCGTGCCGCGACATTAGATTCGTTTGCTATGGTCCTGTTAATAAATTATACAACGTATACTTAAATTAGTTTACTTAGTTAATGGTTGAAAATGTTAAAATAATTTAGTATGATAATGATAATCTACAGAATAGGATTAAATGCCCAATAGTTCCCATTGAGTAGAGTTTGTAACACGTGAAGTAGCATCAGTACGCGTCGGTGTTTCAAACTCTTCCCAAAACAAACAAGCATAGGTAATAAACTTATCACTTATGTATAACCATATCACCCCGATGCAAGTATGTAAGTTATTCAACACATCTGAAATAGTTCAATAATAATTGTATATGATAGCATTCACTTTATAATTGTTAATAAGTTTGTGATCGATAATGTCATTACATATTTGCATGTTAGTGACTCATATAATATAAATAAATAGTTACAAATAAATCTGCAGTGACAGTAGCAGTTATGACAGTGCACTTCGTAATTATTATGTCAATAATCGGGAACTTGGCCTTGTGGAGTTACATGTTAGTTGTGTGAGGCTACATCTGACCATAATGACTGCACGTCATCAACTTTATTGACTCATTGTTTTCACTATTGTATTGTATATTAAAACCAAATACGCGATCCTGTTCCAGCTAAAAATAAAAAAACTCCAATGGAAAATTTCAGACAATTTATTGTAAAGTATATTCTTCTGAAAATGCATTTAATATTTACAATCAACAATTGAAATAATATTTTATACAAACATATCATATCATCTTATATAATTCTCTTCATAATAATATCGATAGCGTTCAGTTTTAAAAAGTATTGCATATAAAGCGTGAAAATACGTAATCGGCATATGCCATTTCAAAATCCACAAGGACACAAGTGCAAAAATCTTAATAATAAAAAAAACTTTCAAATAAGAAAGTGAATAAAATAATACCTAAGGCAATAAAATCAACTAGCTTAAAAATTTCATATATAAAAATCTTATATTGACTAAGAAAACTTGTGATGAATATAAAAATGTCAAGTCAAAGAATGGGGCATTTTGATTAATACTGGAGCGATGGCACATATTCCGAAAATGCTCTTCTCTTTGACTAATACTGGGCGAAATTTAGGAAAGAAGGATTTCACAACCCGAATGTAGCACCGGCATGGAATTTATTTGCTTAAAGATATGACATATCTGGATATATTTAAAGAAATTCAATTAGTCAGCTATTCACTGGAATTCCAATCCTCCTTCCCTTGATAATATATTTCTAAACATTACCCGAAATATCATTGTTCGCATAGATAATGCCTACGTGACTCTTAGAAGGCACATGTTGTGATATAAATATTACAACAGAAGCATTAATAGAACAAAATGAGAAATTTGGTAACGCTGATGTTCAACTTGGAAACATAAAAAAATATTTCGTAAACAACACTGTTATAACGCCTCGCATCACAACATGTAACAGGTTTAAAAATCTATAAAAAAAAAAGAAATATAAAAATCACAGTTACAAATTATGCAGTGTCACTTCAGATCCGGTTTGAAGTAGTGATGGGCATAATATTCCTCGTACAAACTAACCGAGGACATAACTAATAAGTACACAATAATATAGAAAAGGACACAGAGAGACCATAAAGCAGAGGCACTCACGCATTCTTACGAACGAATATGATCGCTAGCTATATTGCATCACACACTGGCTATAACTAAGCTCTGAAACGATCAAATGTCGTATCGATATTATTATCGATATTATTTTTGAGATTCAAATTTACCGATACGTCAATTGAACGTTTTATGAACACCGATCGTGTATGCAAGCGTATTCATCGTAAGGCATGCGTGCACGCGCGCTTCTCACCTTGTTAACAAAATGGCGGCGTGAGAGCGTTTTGGCGGGAATTAAGGCGCCGGTAAGGCAGTGCGCTGGTAAGGGTGCTCCCTCACCTGCGTCAGCCGTCCCGCCCTCCGCACGATACCTAGCGGCATAGGATATTTATTATCTGTGTCTGAACAGAGCATTATGAAGTTTCAACCAATAACCGTTGAGCGGCACCCAGGCTTTACGTTAATTTTACAAAAAATATATTTTTTTTAAATTTTGATGTTCATACAAGACAAATATAATGAAAAATATTACATTTTTATGTTTATCGTTACCATGGAATGAAAATATGATTTCTGATATTTAAATTGCTTTTTTAAGTGCCTAGGTTGCCTGTAACTAAATATATAAATGCTGAAAAGAAATTAATCTCATTAATTTAACGGCATTCCTTTCATACAATTCTTAATTTGCAATCTGTAAATAATATCAACTGCCAACATTTTCGTAGCGTTTGAAATGTTTTACATAGATATTATTGAAACTTGGCAGTATCACTAACTAAAAGTATTATGCTTATATACGCCTAAATTTTATCTATAATTATTGCTTTGGAAATAAAAAATAAAACTTTAAATCTCATTTGATCGTATCGTACAGAAATTATTAATATAAGAACATTTTAAATAATAATCTGACTCGGCAACAAGAATAGAGAATAATGAACCTATATAATATTACTATAGGTAGCGGCTGATTGATTTTTTTCATAAAGCTCACTCTTTTCTAAACTAACTAAAAAATCTTTAAAAGATAAAAAATAATACTTAAACCTATGGTATGTTTATAAATATAATAATATGGCTAATAAATTAATAAATTATGACATTGTTACAACAACAACATAACATTATAATTCTAAATATAAAATGTTGTGTTATCATTGTAATTTTGAAAATTTATAATTGTCTAGAATGTTGTTCGTCATTGTCTAAAATTGAATGTTTATGGGTTTTTTAGTAATCAGTGTGGTTAATAGTTAAATATATTACGATTGTTTTGCTTGTAATAAATATTCAATTTGTATTTGGTCCCTTTGCTTGTAATCACTGAATTATTAATAATTATTTCGCCATTCAGAGATTTTTACAGTTAATAATAAAAAAAGAAAAAAATCATGTTAATCACATTCGGGAAATCTAACAAGGATCAAATGTATGACATGCAAGATATGTCACCAGTGTTATTAATAGGTATCTAAAGATATATTATGAAAAGAGCCGGCTTTTGCAAGTCTTTTTGTTGCCAATTCTAGTATTTTATATCTTTATAAACTAGGTGTTATATTTTGTGTTCGTTTATAAAGTAATCTTAGAATGTCTCACAAGAAGTTGTTGCATTATTGTGGGACGTCGCAAAGCCGGTAATGTGTGCGAATAAAAATTAACAAAATGTTATTTGATTAGTTGTATTACAAGCGAGGGTTATCACAAAAACTTTAGATAATTATGTGTGTTTTCAATCAATGCAACTATATATAGGGTATAATAATATAACGTATATAAACTTCTATATCTTTGTATATCGAAAATCGGTAACTTATAAGAGTTCTATTGGCAGTTACAGAATTATTCAACTACAATATCAACTGCCCTCAAACACTGCTATGAAAACGTTATAATAAATATATCATTTATTATATATTACTTTGTGTAAATAATTTATAATGCTATATAATAAATAAATAATATTCTTTGTTTGTTGAGATATAAAATATACTTTGTATGACTGTACAAAACGGCTAAAGAAAAAAAAAACAAAATTGGTTTTTAAATTAAAAACATAACGTAGGTACAATATGATCGAGTCACTAAATTAAATCCTTCTTAAAGTAAAACTTAAATCTAACTTGTTAATGGCTCTTATGACTTTAGAAGAGGCGTTTAAAAAAACAATTTGTCAAGGACGGTTAGGTCTTGCGGACACGCATATCAAAATACCACACACAGACTTATCTATGGTAATTTTAACAGGCAGTAGAACTAAAGTCGTTTTTATAGTCTATGGTAAGATATTTGATTGCAATTTGCCAGGTCCTAAAAATGTTGCGATGACCGTAACGATGAAGTTGGAAGCCTGTCGTATCTTATTGCGGTCTGCAATTGTGGCCAATGTCAAAAGCCAGCAAGTAGATATCTCGACGCTGCAACCCCATTAAAACATTTAAAATCACAGTTCAAGAATTTTGTTATCTACATTATTGTATTAGTCTGTTAGATAAGTACTGTCTATTGGTATCCAATTACGAAGCAGCTACTAATGTTATTTTTGTCGTACTACTAAATTTTTTTCGAATTGACTATATAATTTTTACCTATCATTAATGGGGTAACAATGTAAGTAGGGTTTAAACAGGCAAGTCAAGCTAAGCTATAAAACGAACACTGATAGAAGCATGCTTTTAAATATTTGAATTGTGATTGTAATAATATATCCGTTCGTGTATTAAAAACGTGCTGTTAATACGTAATGCGAAAAGCTTTAAATCTCAAGTTAACTCTATCGTATTCACCTACCTAAATCGATATTGACTACTAGACGTATGTAGTCTGATACCCGGTACCTTTAGCGTTAGTTTGTTTAATCGACATTTGATAACACTAACATTTAAATAATTAATCCGTTTTTTTTTTTAAATCACGTACTCACAACATGATTCATTCTGTTCGAGATAAATCATCGAAATGTTGAAGATGTTATCAAATGGTATGTAAATAAATCAACGGGCGAATAACCCACCCGTATGGTCGGCGGCGGCGTACTCTGCTGTCAGCAGCGGGTTGGCAGCCGCTGTCAGGGCTGCGTAGTTAGCGTAGTCTGCATATGGTGACGCGTAGATCAACTGGTGAGACGGTTCTCCAGGAGACAGGAGCCCAGCGGCAGCACCAGCGCCTGTACCATTGAGCAACCCAGCTTGCCCGCCGGGTGCTGTCGGTATGCGCGGAGACAGTATCAGTGGAGCTCCCAAAGGCGCTGATGTGCGAAGAGCAACACTGCCCACACCACCCACTCCGCCAGTTGGCGCCAGTAACCGCTGGGTTTCGGCGGCTACACGTCGCCATTCTTCATCGGCTGTGGATTCACCTTTTGTTATCAATAATTTTCAGTAAATATTAAGTCTTATTTAACAATTTATTCTATGAATCTTTTTTATATTTGGACCGTGAAAGTTTAGTTTAATAACAACAATCATTGATATTCATATTTAGTTATAGTGATTATGTTCATTTTTGCACTTTGTAAATGAATTTGTCAAAGTATTATCGTACTGGTCGCAATGAAATCACCCATGTTAAGAGTTAACAACCGTGACATGCCACAAATCAATTAAGTTAGTCATCTTAATGATGGTGGATGACTCATATCGGTCGACAAACCAGAAATAATATTCAATTACAGTTATATTCATAGCAAAAATATACCAAAAGTATGAGGAGTAATAATTCCACTATCCCATTTGTTAGTATTTTATAAATCGATTGCAAGATAATGTTGACCACGTAGAATTTCAGGTCAGATCGACCATCAGTCAGTGAAGTGGGTCAAGCATAGTCACTTCTGTCCCAGAATACGTGAGTTTGATTTCCTTGTAGACAAATACGAGCAAGACAAATATCCTTGTTTATGATTCATCACAGCTTTTAGGAAAATAAGGTTACTTAAGTCCTTTTGGGGTTTCAGCTCAAGTAATTGCTCGGCGTTGAAAACGGAGATTATAATTAGATCGAAAACCACACAAATTAAATTAAAAACAAAATGGAAACATTTATCCACCCATGTGATGCCAATCCCATAAAAATCAAACACAAGAAGTAATAATAGTAAATCTTATAACTAAATGTTAGATCTTAATACTATATATTAGTGACAAAACATAAAGGCGGCCATACTTATTAAGCACTGACCGTTGACGGGCACGACGGCTTTCGTGCTTGAGTCACGGTATGTGCCATTTATAATGGCCAATTCCATTAACTGACGTTTTTTCAGTTCGTCTTCACCGTCCGCTTGCTGTAAAATAAACCCGTTCATTAAAAAACATCCAACATTTATAACACTGTTTTCCGAGAAAGAAACAGTTAGTTTAAAATATATTTTAATGGTCAAATAATATACGTATTATTATTAGCTTCAAATGAGATTTGAAAGGGTATCTAGTTCAGCGTAATTTTAAACACAACATACGTAACGTCTCAGGTTACACGGTTAGCCAAGCATTAGAAATGTATGAAACTTGACAAATATTGGCTATAGCCGACATATATTGCGATTGAAATTTTGAATTTAAAGAATTATAATTGTAGTATTCGCGTCTGTAGTGATTTTTATCCATAAAGTATTTAACTATGAGTGAATGAGGGATTGCTGCAATTATTGTTGCTTTAAGAATATTTCATTGACTTAGACAGACCTATAAAATTTAAACTTTAATATCAAAAATATTGTTTGTATTACAACAGCCATTCATTATTCGAACAAAAGTGTTACTTACAGGAACCAACAGGCGTTTGACCTCATCAACAGCTCTGGCCAACTTTATCTTCGCTCTGTTCTCTGTGTCTTCGACTGTGAGCAGTACGTGCAAATCGTCAGCAAGATGCTCCCAATTCGGCTTACCCCTGTTCGCGTCCTCCTGGAATATGCCCAAACGATAAATCATTGGATACGTAATACTCAAAAGACGGTTTATCCAAATTTATATGAACGAAATTGTTGGGCCAGAAAAAGGTACATCAGTGCCAAGAATGTCTAGTGACTAGAAAACGTTCGTAAATGTGAATTATGCTAAGTTTAGGAGAAGATAAAGATGATTTAAATAAATCATTAATTAATTCAAAGGAATATTTCATGGAAATAGTAATAGAATGAATCCTTTTAAGGTTTTCTGTACAGCTTTTCATAGAAACGGTTGACGCATGATTCTGACGAATCGTCTTAGATAAAATATTGTATAATATAAACCTGTAGCATATTCCAAGCAGCGCTGCATGAAACACAAATAAAATAGGTCTTAATCTTTTGTGAACATATTAATAAATGTTTATTTTTAGTAAAACAAATGATTTACCTTCTTCTTATCCCGCATTGAGCCTTTGCCCCTGACCATAATTTTACATCCAGTTTCCTGTTCTAACTGTTTTGCAGTCATACCTCTTGGTCCAAGAATCCTTCCCACAAAGTTGAACTGTAAATAGAAGTAAATACTATACATTATACAGTTTTTTTTTTTGTAACAAATAATAATAATCATAAAAAAATGTGAAGATAATAAATAATATTCGGCGAACAAAAACAAAATCTTTATTGCAAAATGCTTCCACGTGCTAATCTCGTTCGTGTTTAATGCGCAACTACTGGGTTAATTACTACTATTATACATAAATTGTGTTTGCCGCGAGCGCATATTACTTATTCGTGCAGAAGCATAGAACATTTGAATCAAACTCATTTCCTAGGCATCAAAAAGCTTTGGTCAGTTCAATGTATATGAATCGTGAACGAGTATCTCTGCCTCATATACAATGTAAGAAATGGATCAATTGGCACATCGCCAAACAAGTCACAATATCATAGATAATTTATACGTACACTTATTACAAAAATCAAATATTTCGGACGCAGCTAAAATATTTAGTATTAAATGGTGGATAAAATGAAGACTCAACATTTGTCGCGTCTGTCATCTTAAATTGTTTTCTAAGACAGATTATTAATTGTTACTTCAAAGTGGTTTAAATATTTTAAATAGCAATATTGAAAACAACTAATTCGATGTCAACGGCAGTGTATGATTTCACTTAATTGTGAATGTGAGCTTACAATTGAAATAATTTCTGATTCTTTGGTGTAATAGAAAGAAATATGAGATGCGGAAGTGGGAAAACAATAGGTCTGAGAAAACGGTCGTGATTATTGACGGTCCAGCGATTTTGATTATGAGAGCACAGTATGATCAAAATTAGAAATGATTGTTTTAAATGAACAAAGGTTTTTTATAGTAATTTATACAACTAAGACTAATAGACAATGGTTTTCTACGTGTTATTTTTTCAAAAAACGAACGGTAAAACTCCATTTTCTTAAAAAAGTTTATAGTCTACCCACAATTTTATACCTGGTTTTATTGCAACAGTTTTGAATTTATTCTTGTTTACGAAAACCATTGTGTAATTAAGATTTTTAAAATTGTACCAACGTCAAATATTTTCAGATAAAAAAAAGTTTTCTTTTAACTTTGAAACATCGGTCAGTCATCAATAATAATAGTGACTTATTTTTCCCCAAGTGCGAACAAAGCTCAGCCGGACGCGAAGCCATGTTGAAATAGCGTCGCACTAGTTGGCCGCGCGCCCACATTCGTTTTCTCACCAGCCGTTAATATTTTCATGACAAAAGTGATTACTGTATTTTCGAAAAGGTACAACATATATAGTTTCACGTTACATTAGCTTTGCCTTATACATGTTCGTACAAACACCATGACTAATCCGTTCGAACCGTATCGTATGAATTTGCATATATTCTTCCAACTGAATTGTATTTTTATCCGTTCAATCCATTTAATAACAGTGTTGACTTATTCAAATAAGTGAACAAGTCTTTACGAGATGATAGTTATATCGAGTTTATAAATTCAGGCCCAGAAAGGGGTCGTCACGGTCAAAGCGGAGTGTTCGGTCCCAATTAACACACTGGTCGCAACAGAATGTAGGTTAGGCATTCTAAATGCTTCCTAGTTGATCATAACTCAATCTGAATTACAGTGATGCAGTTGGTTGAATATCGTTGCGAGATATTCCTGTTTCTGAAACGTGTTTAGATGCGTTAGCGCGTCGCGGAAACACTTCCCAAAAATTTATAAGCCGACGATATATTTTCAGATGGTGTCGGTAAAAGCGTGCCTCGGATCTGATCGTGTTTATTCGGCCAACGGAAGTCTTTTGACTCGAAATAAAGTTTTAAGTATTTTAATGATGTCGGATGCAAAATAGATAAAATTATATGTTTTACCCAAACAACCAATAATGATGAGATATTTTTCAATATTACATCATTTTGCGTCAGTACAGTATTCATTATTTTATAAATACACAATATGTTATGGTTCAATATTTCAATATATTATCGTTGATTGTATTATTGAAATCGAAAGGCTCTAGAAGAAACAATCAATATGTAACATGATATGGATAATTCAATAGCAATCAATATAACATTCGTTTTAAAAAATGAAATAATTTGATTTGTACTTGTATAAGTTACACGAACATTAATAATAGCAACACTGGGAACGCCCTCGCCGTCGGCGCATCTAATCGATAAACATCAATTGCATTCCATCCAACGTACCATATGCTGTATTGCACTTTAACCACACATTTTGGTCTTACTAAACATTTCCAAATAAGTACTGAGTGTTTAAAAACAGTACTGTAGATCGTATACAGTGAAACTGTTTGGAAGTAAAATTCGATTAAAATATTAAAAACTATCGTGGCGCGGGTGCAATACATAAGAAACATCTTAAATGATCAGTGTTTCTTTATATATTACCATGTAATATATACAAAAATCTACCTCTCAAATCAATCTATCTAATAAAAAAAACGCATCAAAATCCTTTTATCCATAGGGCCAGAGAGCGGTAAGCAACTTTGTTTTATACTATAATGATTATGATAAAAATGTTGATAATATCTTAAAATGTATTTCGATTACGTAATGAATACAATTTCAGTTCAGAAACGATAAACTATTTCATTTACATTTTCAGTGCTATTAGACTTTAATATCACAATAAAAAAAAACACAAAATCTGATTATAATTCAATGGTTAGTACATAAAAGTTAAAATAAAACATGAATTCAAATCAGAATAGTTTTTTTGCCGCAAATTAACGTCACCAACGGTATAGTATTATGTTATTAGGTACCGGATATATTAGGTAAATTGACACAACAGTGTTACACCAGCATAATAGTATTCAATAGAAATGTGCAATTCTGTAGCAACAGTTTTTTTTACACTGATTATAGATTAAATCTCTATGCAAGCAAGTTGTAAAACAGACCGAAGGTTGATTAAAAATGTCGTCATTTTTATACAGAGTTAGATATATCATCTAATGATGATGTGCTTCTGAACGATTTTGGTCATAGGGCCTAACAATATTCAAGTGTTCAAAACCTTATACAAATCTTAAGTGCACTCTCTCTCTCACCTTACTTTCCTCACTTTTATTTTATAACAGAATTTTGCAATGGATTTGTCAATTCATTTGTGCCTTGAGCAAATACTACCATGTGCAAATAATAAGTAAAAACGTATGACCATTGCCATAAAATCATCATAATCTAAAATCAAAAGTATTTAAGATCGCCTTTGATGATATATCTTTTTAATTTCCAACATTTTAATGCCGAGGTCTTACTACATGGAACCTATAATAATTTTATATGGTTCATTGTATCAACAACAATGTTATTTGAAGAAACGACTCAAAGCGTTCTTGTTTTTTCAGCTATTCTTAACTTCATAAAACATATGCGATGCACTCACTCAGATTGTTTTGATTTCTGAGATTGAATCTTCTGCAAAGTTATAATCATGGATATACGAAAACGTTTTGAAAAGAAAACATCTTAAGATTTATGATATGATTTAGTATGTGTTATAATACAACCTACCGCAGTTCGACTGGACGCTTTAAAATAATGTACCGCATATGTTTTAGTGTTTTTGATTTTAAATGTAAAATATATTGTTCTGGATGTTAAATAAATATTTCTTTAAAGATATAGTTTTGCTAAAATTGGACACCTGACGGTTGTTCAGTAACAATAACAGCCTGTAAATTTCCCACAGCTGGGCTAAAGCCTCCTCTCCCACTAAGGAGAGGGTTTGAAACATATTCCACCACGCTGTTCCAATGCGGGTTGGTGGAATGCACATGTGGCAGAATTTCGATGAAATTACATACATGCATGTTTCCTCACAATGTTTTCCTTCACCGCCGAGCATGAGATGAGTTATAAAAACAAATCAAGCACATATATATAGTGGTGCTTGCCTGGATGTGAACCCGCAATCATCGGTTACGATGCACGCGTTAAAACCACTGGGCCATCTCACTTCTTGTTATTGTTCACTACCGCCCAAAGACAACGATACTGTAAGAAATGAATATGATTTACGAGTCTTTTTAAAATCGACCGATCAATCTAAAACATTTTTTCTTTTCCATATGTTTTGATTTATTTTATGACACAACATAGATATACAATCTATGTTAAAATCACAAAGCGCTAACGAGTTACGTTCTCCGTACAAACACAAACTGCAATAGTTTGCGTTCAGAACGTATTCGCTGAACATAGCTCAGCTTACGTTCTATTCATAAAATACGCGAATAAAATAACGGATATTCTATTTATAAAAAATAAAAATAATTAAAAACTCATAACTATTGTACCCATTCTGACATATTATTAAATCATTTAAACAAATTGTTTCCAACTGGTTAGTTCGTATTGATATTCCTCGTGGCGTGTTATTAAACCACTTAATGTTTTCTTTTGTAAATAGCGTTTCAACGCGAGTTGACCGTGTTCTTGTCTAAATCAAACATCTTTTGTTTGACGAAGCGTATGTGAACTATTGACCGCTACTGATTGCCAACCATTACGAGTACCGGATGAATGCAGGTGTATTACGAATCAATATTGCTTTTGATTGATGGGTTAATTCCTACGTAAATTGTCCTACTATCTGTCACGACGATTACTGTAAACGACGTTCGATTTGGACATTTATTGATTCGGTTTTAAAGCACATTTTGGCGTAATACATATTTTCTATTATTTTACTGTTGAGGAATGTATGGATTGGTCACGACGTGCGTTACCGAGAGTTGCCTCAGGCGATAGTAGTGTTTAATTTTAAGCTATGAATACATGCACCAAGAGATCATAAGCTATAATTTATTAAAGACTGCTGTCATCTGTGAATCTACGTAAATTATGCGAGTCGGATAACATTTTGAGATAATGATAGAATGGAAACAATGTCTTTTGTTGTTCTTTATCGCTTGTCGTGGAACATTTAACAGCGGAAGATGTATTATACTAATTGCAGAAGCACAATTCTGAAAATATATCCTAAGGACACACTGACGCTAGTTTTCCCAAACTTACTTTAGAAGTAAGAAAGAAGTTACGGAAAATTTTGCAATACGCGGTTCAAACCCTGCAAGTTGATATATGTAGCAGAATTTCATCAGCTTTCCTCGCAAAGTTTCACCCTCCTTCACCTTTCACCCCCGTTCAAATCGTATAAGTTATAAACACAAATTATTATCGTCACAATAAATCGATAGTTTATAACAAACTTAATATCGATCTTTTTCAAGTATGTTATACTAGAAAAGTAGTATTTAATCGTCAATAGTTTCACCTTTATGGCTTCTATCATTACCTGATCTTAAGTATAGAATAGTCTGCAGCAATTATCACTTTACGACATTTATATTTATGCGTAAATAATGTTATTGATAATATGCGTAATTGTTCAAGCTAGGTGTGTCCGCAAATGTTTCTTTTAATTTATTTATTTATTCGTAATATGCACATATATTACGTTGTATATTAGCACAAGATAATATAATTTTTATCGTTCAATTGCAATCACGTTGGTTGAAATGTTTATTCAGATAAATTATTTTTAAATAATGGATGAACAACGTCCCGGAATCGGTCACAAATAATTAATGGTTTTAAAATTATGTTTCTTTGGAAGTTTGAGAGGTTGTGGTTACTGCTACTAGTGGACTGGTACATAATATATAGAGACATTGCGGTTTGACTACTTCAGCTTGCAACTAATTATATAACCTTTTCGAATTAATAACTTGTTATCACACACACATCTGCAGATTCACAAACACATGGGTAGTATTTATATACCTTCCATTGACAATTTTATTGATAGAATTATTTAATCGTAAATCGAATGACAATTTTAGTGTCAAAACATGAACCTTCGCTTAGTAGTGACATAATATCCCGAGAATCCCCCTAGGTGTTGGAGGCCCGCATAGGCGGGCAGACCGTCAGGGAGTCACGGTAGCATGCATAAGCGATCCCGTGGCGCCCGCCGAAAGACGGAGAGGGTACCGCTGGTTTTTAGTGGGTAACCCCGGTGGACCTGGGCGCACTCGGCTTCAAGGAAACCGGGGAGTCCCCCCCCACTTTCCATCACGTGGGGTATAATGGATAACATTTGATTACCGTATGATATTTAATTCGTCAAAAATATTTATTTAATTGAATAAAGTCATTAATTGCAATGTTAATCTGTGCCGGAGAAGTGATAATACCTTAATTAGGTAAATATATCTGTTTCATTCAAAAAATATTCCATAGAGGTTATCTACTAATTTGTTTCAAATTAATAATTGACGCATAAATAACATCTCATTTATTCTTTTTCTATTTATAAAAAAAAGATACGAAAAGTTTACAACACTTTAATAACCAACACAATTTTGTTATCATTATTCAATCAATGTTTTTAAATAATGTTTACCATAATCATTTTACGATTTTATTTTTTAAACTGTTGACAGACTAAGCCTCCAGTCATGAACTACGTCAATCGCTTGTTGTCATTTATTTCGAAACGCTATAGTTAAATAAACAAACTGGCTGAAAATAAACTACATTGAAGTTGTTGTAAAAAAAATTACCGACGGACTTGCGTCTTTGATTGTTTCTTTGGCACCAATACTGTTCATTCACACGAACAAACATTTGGCGTTGGAACTAAACGGAACGTGGGATGTCCGGCGTCTGAATATGTTAACCTAATTACTGGCCGTTTTTACACAGGATTAAACGAAAAATAACACGTCAAATTAAGTATATAGTAAAAACAGAATATGAATTTAAAAAAAAATCTTCTGTGAAAAAAGGTGGATTATTTATTTAAAAACAGATACAAAATTGTTGTTTTTTTAAATGAGACAATTTTTGTAGGTACCGTTTTAGTTTCAGGAATACAGTCGGATATTTTTTTTTTTAAATAGGAACACTGCAACGCTTGAAGTAAATTTTACATAGATAGTTTGCACAGCGATAAGAGATTTTATTATATCTATTTAAAATCAAAATAATTAAGTGTAGTATTCATATCATCACTGCAAATTTACTAGATATAACTGATGTGTATACATTTGTAAATGCGTGTAAGTTATGACGTCACGATTATTAGGTCAAATTTATTTTATTTACTCTTCTGTGACCTATACAACAGCCGGTGCTGTGCCTGATCTCTGTCCGGTATCGGATTTGACGTCCTAAGAAATTACCAGAGTAAGGGAACATTGCAAGTACGTCAGCGTGCGTATTGGTGCATTATATCCTTGTGTAGGTAGCTGTCTCTTTTTGATTGGCCGAAATCAATCATGAGAACTCAATTTAAGTTCTATGAGTAGAGGTAAAATAGCTACGACTATACAATTTGTATTCCCTAGCCATGACGCAAAAAAGTAACATTTAAAACCGACTTAAGCTGAACAATAAAGACATCAACGTACTGATAATTGGCGGCAAATTAAGATTAAAAATACAAATTTATATCTTCAATCATTCGACTTATTTATGGAGGTTAAAATGCCGTAGGTATTGAAATAAATAGACATTTAATTTCTCGAAACTGCGTTTTTATTGCCTTCTTACGACATATGGACTTATCTAAAGATTATTACCAGATGGTATGAGCTAATATGTTTATTACGCATGCGTACATAATGTCATTTAAGTGTCAAAGTCGTTAAACGGAGATTGATTTGGCTTAACACAAGCACAGTAAAGTCAGTTAACTATGTCTGTGTAAGATATTTAATAATATATCATTATACGATCAACTGAAATAATGAAACGAAATAATTAATTAGATGCGTTAACAATTGTTTTAAACGATCACATGTTATAAGCTATTATAGATTAATAATCAAAACGGAGATGAGTACAAAAAATACCTTTTTATTTGGTGACAAACCAGTACGTCAATCAAAATATTATAGTACCGCTGTTACTATTGGCAGACACGCGAGAAAATTGTGTTTGTCTTTCATAGTCAACTTTTGAAGAGGGCAATGAGATGTACGGAACCTTAAACTAATCTAACACATAAAACATTTAAGCTGACATCTTCTGACTAACTAACTCACGATTCCAAAAGGAACGTACTCATATAAACAAAGTCTTACTGTTTGTCGGTAGAACTCCATATTTTCTTTTATACTAAATTAAATTTAACCTTTTCTTTCGAATGAGTTCAGATAATTGACAAAAAACAGAATATCAATTATTATTAAGCCTCTGTTTCCAAGTCTTTTTTGTATCTGTTTTTTTTTTTTAAAGGCAACACTCTTAATTTTATAATGTAACAGATTATAAATAACCAATTGCTATATAAATGAATAAAATAGGAGCGACATAAAAGCGTAAAGCGATACACGGCTAAGATGCATCGGTCGGGTGCACACGGGCATACGTTTGACCTCTCACCGTTGACCCGTGCAAGAACGGTACAGAATCTAGATAATATGATGTACCTATTTATCTATTTCCTAGACATTTAAACTACATAAATATTTCGAATAAATATGAAAAATAAGTCATGTATCCTAAGCACAAGTTGAAAAGAAAACCGATATTTCATTTCGTGGTTTTTTTTGTTGTAATTAGAACTGTTTAACTCAGTTTTACATGACGTCATTACGAAATCTAATATGCTTAACGGATCCGTCATGTTGTTGTGTTTCGAATTTGAATTTCGAACATAAAATACTTAAATTAACATCGAGTTCGTCATGTCCAGAGTTTCGTTTGAATATGATTTACTTTTTATTTAGTGACTATTCTTTGATAACCTGTACCTAATACGTAATCGAAAATCGTTTAAAGTAAAATACTTAAAGACAAAGAAAGAAAACATTTAATATCAGTAATGAAAACTTCATAGTATTTAAATATACTTACATTATTTTAAAACTTATTGAAATTTTTTCTTTATTTACACTTTGCGGAAGTTTTGTTTAAATTCACCAACTACTCATATCTTTTGCCAATTCGATTGATTATATTTAACAAAAAAAAATATAAATAAATATGCATTTCGTCTTATAGCTGGTGATAAGAGGGCTGCTTCATTTTTTTCTTCAAAGGATCGAAATAGCGATTCAATGAGGAAATGCTGGTAGCTAGCATTCTTGCTAACATTCCACGCGGATTTGTACAGTACCTATTTTTACTTTTTTTTTATATTTTTTTATATACAATTAAGGTTTTATTGAAAATAATTCTTATGTATCTAGCTTAACTCTCATAAGGAGCGGAAATCATGTAGGATATGAGTTAACGTCAAACCAAAGCTGAAACCAGGGGAACACTGCCACCAAATTTTCATGTACCTGTTTGTGTTCTTGATTAATTTCGTGCCTTGTGGCGGAGTTAAATATTGTGAGGAACCAAACCGTGGTATTATGGTATTGGCAGACTTTACTCATTGTCATGAGTATACATAAAGGCTTGTAACATAACTTGTATCACATACGTCAATTTAATTTTGATTGCCTATTAAAATGACATGACGTTTTTTTTTTAATTAAAAAAAATAACAATGATTGGAATATTATAAAAACGAATACCGTTTACAATCCGATTATTGCTCATAATGTATAATGAAGTTGCAATCCTGACAAAAACTCTTATTAGACGTAATAACTATAATAAAGAACGACAGCTTAATGTACTTCGAAATACACAGAGTAATAACCTAAATAGTAATATGAATATTAAACGAAATTATAGCGAGCTGACATTTAACTGAACGCAAATCTGTGAACATATTTTGTTGACAAAATATAGGCTCGCTTTGATATTATTTACGAGTGTGGGAAGACTCCTTTCCCGATCGTTTTTGATTTCGTATGAACTATGAACTCATATTTCACAAAGGACTTGACTTCTAACATAATGTTTGGTTCAAATATTTGACAACTCCGACAATTTCTAATGGACCTGAGTACATCAAAAATAAAAATAACAATTTAATCATTTTTTTAATAAGCAAATTATTTATTAGCTTGTTATTAGCCGGTTGAATATGGAATGCTTTAAATAATTTGAGCATCATATTAAAAATTGAACTATATTACTTCGTCGTATTATAATTTTATCTTGTTCGTTGGTAATTAATGTGTTAACTTCTATGTTATGGTACATGACATCTAGTGCAATCTAATCGCAGGGTTGTGTGTATTTGTCACCGGACAGTACAGGTGATAAACAAAGTATGTATCCAACTCAAATAAGTAACAACTGGCTTATCGACGACTAAGCGGACAATTATTTATTAAACCCTAAACAAATATATGCTTACAGTTACGAGATATCCACATTTACAAATATTCTCAAATGAAATGTATATTTTTACTGTTATGTATAATACATATCAAATGTTATATTTATGTTGCGGTAATAAATTTATTTGTGCTTTGTTTGTTTGTTTTAATGTTTGTTAATCCTTTCTCAACATCATATTTACACATATGCGAATGAAATTAACTTAACTTACATATTGTAAGGGTTGCCAGGCGTCAGATATATTTGGTTCTGTACATCTAAATATTTATGTGTTCTTGAGTTTTTGTCAATTTAATCTTATACATAATGCCTGCAGTGACCATAATTTTATAAAAAAATAGATAGGCGAATTATGAGACAATTAAACTAATTCTATATACTTTAATGAACACCCTGTGAAGCAAAAAGGCAACTAGCCCAATAAAAAACAAACGCGAGTTTATACTATTCATACTTTTTCAAAATGACTCTATCACGAGTCATAGAAGCCGTTAATTTATAATGTGTAAGGAAAATATACTTCAAAACACAGCTATCCACAGCGACGGTTCCCGACTAGTTATTTATAAGTCTTTCCTGCCAAAGCTTCCTTGATTTCTTTTACAATTATAAACATCCAAGAGTTAATGTCCCTTAAACTTTTTTAATCTGTCTCAGTGTGTTGCCATCAGATAAAATTTTATATTAGCTTATAAAGAAACGTGATGATCGTTGTAATTCTAAGTTATATTTATTAAAAGTAAACAGCACAATTTATAATATTATAGTATTATAAGCAACGGATTATATATAAAGTGAAATATTAAAAGTTTTGGTGCGTATTTTAAATTTATTATAGTTTCACGATTGTGTTCTGCGGTGAGTTTCGAATTATTTTTTCAGAACAGATATAGAAGGGTAACAGCTGAACGAGTGTTATAAAAAAAAATGACACGCGACAAATATAATAAACATATTTAATTCAGTGACATATGAACAATTTAAAATGTTTTAGTAACCGAAATATGTAATAAAACGCGTAAATAGATCTGGGAATCTGGTCAAATTTTATGAAAATAGCCCATGAGTCATATTCAACATTTACCATTTCGTCTAGCAGATCATGAAACTTATGATAAATGAAACGGAAATTAGCGTCTCCTACGCACGTGGGTTTATTGCACCATTTAATGGATTAATACACTGAGATAATACCGAGAGAAAGTTCCTTACGTGTTTTTAAAGGAAAGGCAAACATTGAAAACAGGAGACACCTACGAAAGTTTCGGAATATTCATTAAAAATATTAAAACATTTCAACGATTTGTTACATATGTCAGATTTCTTCGGACACGAAATATTCATCATCTTTAAATTTTTTCATGCATGAAAAATACTATGACGTGAAAATATTTGTTTCTAAATTATTAAATACGCTGTTAAAGTTTCATTCAAGACAATATCCTAGAGCAAATGTCCGAACTAATTTTATCTGGAGTTAATACATATGAAAACCTAATCATGTAAAATTCGATTCGGATTTTAAATATACGTAATAAAAAGCGGATAATAGCAATAAAATAAATTATTTCTTAACAATAATTTAATGAGTAAAAGTATCCGAACGAAATCTTGTCTTCCTGGCATAATATTGTGCACACGTGAGAATTATCTATTCTCTCAATCTCATAATTCGATGAAACGATCCACCACGACCGGAAGAGTTCAGACACGAACAAACGTCTTATGTCTTGAAGTATTTTGGTACTGTATCTTGTACATTTATTTGTTACTTTTGTGTGCTTACATAAATGTAACACGAATATTATTAAACATATATATGTACACATGTCAAAAAATTATCTAAAAAATTCGGAGACATGAAAAGACGCTCACAAACATAAAAGTATTCACGTTTTTAAAAACAGATCAGTCTCATTTAATGCTTACCGGATTGCAAAGAGGAACTGGCTAGGCTATTTGAAATGTTTATTTACACATGTTAACCGTAAATTATTATTGCTTGTTTCTAGGTTTCCTTCCCAGCCTAAACTGTTTTATCTTCGAAACGATTTGAATGATAAAGCACACGTTGTAGTACACAGTGACCATCCGTTCCGTATTGAATGGGACAAGACCGTCTACAAAGTAATAAATAAATACAAAAAAATATCGTTAATTATTATATATATAGCAGAAATTGTTGTTAATATTTTCAATTTAAAGTTTTATAAAAATGATTGTTGTAGATCCGCCTGAATAAGATCGAGTCATGACTGAACCTGGAAAAAAATAAACTCACAATTTCCCTCTTTTTAAGTCGGTTAAAAGCCACAACAATTTAGGCTCACAATTCATTCAAAACAAAGATTCTGTACCAAATGTATATTATAATGTTATTACACCATACAATGTAGACACCCCAACTCTTAAAGAAAAAATAATTGTGCAAAGCTGAATACTCAAACTGTTAGCGTGCTATTCGGCAAAGATTTTATTTCTTTCGTAAAATAGTCCACATTTGCTTGGATTATCAACAAAAGCTGTTATGATTTGTGAAAAAAATCTTTCGTTTAAATATTTCAACTCGTATATTATTTATTCAAATATTCTTCAAAACATTTACTTTTGCTAAAAAGAGGTTTGTCTTAAAATAACGTGAATAAGTTTCACCAACTGACAGTTTATGTATTTCAAACTTCACATATAACCTCCATGCAAAGTTAAAACCTGTTCATACTGGCTACAAATATTAATCTCCATCGATGATCAAATTTAAGTCACAAGTCAATCGCATTGCATCAATCGTATGGTCGTTTTATAACGTTAATGATATCGTAATCAAGATGAAAGCTCCCGTTACACATTGTCTCAATATCCTTATTTAATATGTATAATTATCTGGTTTCCGAAACTGGTTTTACATGTCTACGTCTTTGCCTCACACTGTATGGAAAAAAAACTTTTTCACTGTTATATATTACTTCTTCCGCATTTTTTTTATAATTCATATATCTTTTAATTAATATTATTTTCTTACGTCTTAAATAACTTTCATCTTTTAATTTTCGAACAATTATAGGAAACTCATATTTTTAAGTTTTTTTTTATTGTATGCCAAGAGGTTATTATTATTGTTGGCTTATTAATAATAGCTGGATTCGGCTTTAACGCGTCAAAATTGTTTTAATATAAACAAGAACATTTTCACATCAAAGTAAATTATATATCGATATAAACTCGAATCAAAAACATTACTTTTTTGTAACTAACTGTGAGATACATCAATGAGAAACTTAAGATACCGAACAAAAAGTTCGTAACGGACCTTACCAGTATGGTGGGATTTAATAATGCCGCCCTATAAGGACACGAACGGTACATTGATCGACGCCGATGTCATACAGTTGGGTACCATTTTATTATATCTAGCGTTTGTAAACTTTCGATCACGATTTCATAATACTATTTGTATCTGAATATCAAATGAAGGCTGGTTATATTAACATTACCATACATCGCTTCATTTAATTAATTTAGGTCATAACAACCAACGTGGAAAAATAATAAAAGTTAATTCATTTACAGCGCTCGGAAATTTATAAAATAATATGAATGGGCTAATAATACTATGGGCTCGTCTATGTTCTGATTGAAGAACCTATTCTAATACAAACAGCAAATCAATTAAATTCAAGTAATCTTCACAATGTAGCGTTTTTGAATCATAGATAATTAAATACTACCACCGTTTCGGAAAGCAGCCTCTAGCGAGAAGAAACTCGCATAGTTGCTCTTTTCAATTAAACAAATATAAAGTGCTGTTCTTTAAAATAATTAGTGTTCTGTGATGGTACCCGAGATAACTCCAGGCGTTTTTCTTTAAAAAGTACAAAAACAAAACATAAAAAATCTTTACGGTTCCCGTAAAGACAAATATATAAGAGAACTAAGAATATGTGACTACATCAGTTATCCGAGTCCCATCGAAGCGAGCACTAACAAGCGAAACCTGTGAGACGAGTTCAGTAGCTGCAATGTCTAATCAAGTTGATATGATTGAGCCTGTTTCCTATGCGCATGAAATTTATACCTAGTGTAATGTAATTCACTACGATGCGGAATTGTGTTCCACAACTGGCGTTGTTGCTTATTTCTATTAAGGAACATGTATACATCGCAGTCTGTCCAAATAGCGCCATTTTACCGTCATGATGATGGATTGCTTCTGTATTGAAATTATGCGTTATTTATTCTTTAATATTGAATGAACGACGCACGCGCTTGTTTTATTTGAAAGTGGAACAGTAGCTCATTGGTTGGTAAATAAAAATAAATTTATCGTGAACCAGTCAAATAAAACTGGCATTACATATAAAAACTCTTTCTTTCCAATTTTTTTATAACAAAACATTTCCGTAAGAAAATAGAATTAGCTGCAAATATTGCAAATTCTTTAATTGATTTACGAGTTCTGTTTTAATTAATGATAATTATAAATAAACAATATTAAACTAGCAATCCACGCTTTCTAATCGAATGAAAATGGATTAGGAATAAGATAAAACATTTCAGAGCTAGATGCAAAGCTAATGGTTGCGCTAAATTTGTTTTTGGTACAATTTCAACACTATGCCGCCATAAATATAAGATGTATTGAGCGGAAGAGCGAATAGAACATTCAGGCGGGTGATGCCACGAGCACAAACAAGTCATTAAGACAAATTTAGGGTGGCCTACATGTGAACGAACGCTATAAACGAGTTTATCGTTTATAGCGTTCGTTACAATTATACAGAACCAAAGCTGATGATTAAATCAAACTTTTAAAGAAACACTCTGTATTGTATCATAACATAAAGTCGCTTACGTCCCTTTGTTGCGGTTTTTTTTAAATAGATAGGGAGGGATTCGAGATGAAGGTTTATGTATATAATAAATGGACAATATAGTAAAAAAAGAAGAAAAATTCTTTCATATATTTAGTATCAAAATAGCACCTGAGCGAAGCCAGGTCGGGTCGCTAGTTGAAAATAAGAATTAAAATAAGAATCAGTAGGTTTGTAAAAACGTAAATATAGTTTTAAAATTATGCTAATGTCACAGAAACTTATTTTAGTGCATTAGTCATGGTCAATAACGAGACGTCAAAATTGAAGCTATTTATGACAGAGTAAAGATAAGTGTGAATAGTATAAACATAAATACTAGTGGATTTCCTGCGAAACTTCACGTTTAGTCAAAGGATTTTTTACGAATTTCGAAACCTATGACAGCTTTTATTTTGATTTCTTTTCATTAAATATGGCGCGAAAATGATGAAACCTCTTTTAATTGATTTTTTTAATATCAAATAACTTTGTTCAATTAGAATTGTAGTTTACATTTATTTTGTTTATGTTTTTAATTTTTTTTATACAGCAGCTCTCTAACCGACCAGTGACTTTTTCCGCTCTCTAACATTAATTATTTATTACACACATCACACATCTACGGCTGAAGCTCTACTGCAAAATGAGACTATAACCTATATTTTATATGCAGCCATCATCCCAGAATCACTGAGACAAAAATCGAGCTACGTTATTAATATATAAGATCTAACAGAGCTATACTATAAATAATAAATAATATGAGACAACACCACATACATTATTCTGCTCCCAATGTAAGTAGCTAAAGCACTTGTGTTATGGAAAATCAGAAGTAACGACGGTACCACAAACACCCAGACCCAAGACAACATAGAAAACTAATGGTAATCTGCATTGACTCGGCCGAGAATCGAACCCGAGGCCTCGGAGTGGCATATCCATGAAAACCGGTGTACACACCACTCGACCACGGAGGTCGTCAATATTACACCATGCTGGACTTTTAAAAGTCCAGATCCGTGAGAACGCAATCTCTTCACTTCCTTTACCAGCATGAGACAAATTAATTACAAATACAAAATATTAAAGCATATGATGAAATTTAAATAGTGAATGAATGCTTCACCTTGATTCAGATCATGTTCTATCCAGTTAGCAAGGGTCAGAATAAACATTTATACATTAGATCATATACTTATCGACCTTTAGATTCTAGTTGTATGAAAGATAAAATAATGACAACATCGTTAGGTTCACCATAAATAACAAGACATATACCTAAACGTATATACATTTTAATCGTCAATCGATATTTTACAGCAAACAATTTATCTTAAGATTTATGAAAACATCGCCCACACAATTATCCTACCTATTGATGGCCATAATAATTGATAATAAATGATATTGTAAGGGAAACATTAAATATATCGAATAATGACTTGACATTTATAAAATTAAATTTCAGCGACGGAACCCAAATGATATTTCTGCTACCAAATTATTAACATGCATTTATTTTGACTAATAACTAATTTACCGTGGAATATTAAGCGTGCCTTTCAATTCTGTATGACAGCAAATCTTCATTAGCTCTTAGAAATATTAAATCACAAAGCCTCAAACCTACATGGCCTTATTAGGAAACAGACTAGGAGTCGGATGGCGCCAACAATCGATCGCTAACAAGATCGTTTATATCTGAGTAACTATCTTGACCAAATGCTCGAATAATTTATCAATATATAAATAATCTTAGCATTAGTAATATAGAATATGCCTACAAGCTCGTTATCCATAGAAAAAATTGTAATTGCTTATTATTAGTGTCAATTATTAAGTATAACAGGTCATGCTACGTTTAAAAGCAGAAAATACGTTTGAAAAACAGGTTGCGGTATTCCTTAGTAATGCGAATATAACCTGATTGGTTCCATTACAACAGGATTCGTACAATGAATCCAAGAATGAGAAAATATCATCAACAGGCGTATTTATATCTAGAAAAACTACTCAATATCAGCCAACTTTTTTTATACAGTTGAATACACATGAATCATTCAGTTCATTGAACTTTACGATCTATATATGAATTATATAAGACGAATCATTTGTAAATGAAGCTGTAACCGTTTGTTCCAATGAATGGATAGTTTCATTCAGTTTGCGGGCCCCGAGTACGCAGGCCCGTCGAAACACGAGATCGCCCTGACATAAGTCACCAAATGTAGCAAGCTGCCAACCTTGTCTTTCTATTTATATGACTAACACTCGTTCATTTTGTCCCCCGATGCAATAAAACTTACAACCTGCGATACTTATTTCAATCTGTGTCGTAATGAACCAAACCCTTATGGAATAACAGCTGGAATATGTATCTGACAATTGTCAGAAAGCTTTAAATGGACTGGGTGTGACATGATAGAGTCGACAAGAGTTTTATTCGTTTTTGTCGTAAATTAAATCTACAGCATACATCACTTATGTTGAAACTGTTTTATTATTGTGTCTAGGCTTGGTTGCGTTTCATTCATTAAACTCCATTACGTGTTATATTATATTTAAAACCTTCCGCGTTGTTCTATTTATGTTAACAACTAATTTGCTTATTCATTTTAACGGTACAAATGTTTCTTTCATAAGATTAAAAATTATTATTTCTTCTCGACGTTTAGTTTTCATTATGTAATATGCATTTATATTAATTTCATTATCTAAACTTTAACGAGGGTAAAAGTAATTAGAAAGTACTTACATCTGGATGTTCTTTTACTGGTACATATACTTTTTCTGTCAGTGTGGTGACCATGCCCTCTGGCTCTGGTAGAACAAGTGGTTCCTTCTTGACTCCATTTATTTGGAATAAGCTTGCTCGTACTTTTGCTATTTCTGTAAAGAAAATTAACATATCGTGAGTATAAAACACTAGCTGCTATAAATTTGAATGTCATATTCATGAAAATATAGGAAGCACGCCCAAACGTTTACTAAGAATGATAAAAGTTAATGTGCCGTCGTAAATTTACAAATACGAGAACATTATCACGGATTTGGAAAATAACCAAAATTCCTTGCAGTCAATAATACAGTTCCGTTCGTCTATTGGCTGGTTTGAGAGTCCGCGGGTTTCGATTTACTGGACTTACAACCCCGGGGTCATGGATTCGGAAAGTTGAAAGATGCTATAGTTAAGGTAATATACTTTTAAATCCTAATCTTCCAACGCAGATAGTCTCTCTAAGAATGGCTAAATGGTCAGAAGTACATCAAGCACGAGATAGTTTGACGTTACAATTGATAGCTAATTACTTTTTAAATGGATATTCAATTTTATGTCCTCAGAGTCATAATAAATGACTATGACATCATACAATTGATGTATCATTATTGATGGGTCTAACATTGCCTCGATAATTACAAAGCGAAGCCGCCACCTTCGACTTTGACGTCATAAGTTCATGTTTATTGTAAATAAAAACTAACATAAGTAAATATTAAATGTCTATTTATCTACTTTAACTCATTTTATTTACAACTACATTCGTATATAAAATCAGCACAACTTCTTGAGCTAATTGTTTGTTCATATTATACTATGTATAAATAATCTTTTATTATATACGTATAATAAAGTCGATATGGCCCAGTGGTTAGAACGCGTGCATCTTAACCGATGATTGCGGGTTCAAACCCAGGCAAGCACCCCTGATTCATGTGTCAATTTGTCTTTATAATTCATCTCGTGCTCAGCGGTGAAGGAAAACATCGTGGGGAAAACTACATGTGACAAATTTCATAGAAATTCTGCCACATGTGTATTCCTCCAACCCGCATTGGAACAGCGTGGTGGAATATGTTCCAAACCTTCTCCTCAAAGGGAGAGAAGGCCTTAAGCCCAGCTGTGGGAATTTACAGGCTGTTGTTGTTGTTGTTGTATACATAAAAGAAATACACGTTTGTATAAGGGGGTATTCATGTATGAATTCGTGAATTAAATTTAATTAATAAGTCAATAAATACATTGTAACTACTCGCTGATTTCCGAATGCGTTTCTTGACATTTATAGCAACATTATGACATACAATCGTATATCCAAATTATAGTTGTATAATTGTGCATTGTGAAATTAATATTTAATCGTTAAGATTTCCCATTATCGTTTAAGAATAGAATAGTTTAATAATATCGTCCTAATCCAGATAGATGTGGTGATTCATGGAGTGATATCCGGAGTACAATTGTACGACCATATGTTTTTGCTACATCGCACGCATAAAAAGTATGTCGGGTCCTTATGTATATTCACGATTGAGGACTTAAATGTATAGTTAGTTAATGTATACATAAACTAAAAACTCATATGGAATCCTAATTACGTTTATGTCAGAGAGACTGATTAGTTGTTCATTGGACATAGTACCTACATTATGTATATAACAAAAAATGCCTACAAGACTTTTGTTTTTGTTATTGTAAATATCTGTATTGTGACCAAATCGTTATATAAATAAAAAACATAACTATAAAAATTAGTAAACAAAAGCATAGTCATCCTTAATATACATCGTTCGATATATTAAAATAGAGGTAATTTTACGTCATTATCACGCAATATGCAATGAAAATAGGATAATTTTTTTATAGTATAGGTTGGATGACGAGCATATGGGCCACCTGATGGTAAGTGGTCACCAACACCCATAGACAGTGACGCTGTAAGATATATTAACTATTACATAATACATCATCAATGCACCACCAGCCTTGGGAACTAAGATGTCATGTCCCTTGTGCCTGTAGCTACACTGGCCCTTCACACCGGAACACAACAATACTGAGTACTGTTATTTGGCGGTGGAATAACTGATGAGTGGTACCTACCCAGATGGGCTTGCACAAAGCCCTACCACCAAGAAAATTAACATCTTTTAGGTAACTGTAATCTCTCAAGACAGTCATAGAATAAAAATAATTTAAAGTATCTCATACGAATATACTATCTATCTAATACGAAAGAATAGGAATGATTTTATTAAATATATTTAAAAACGATCCTGATGAATTCGAAACGTATGTCACAACATGTATCTAACGGTTTTAGATGTTAATCGTGTTTTTTATAACATCATAGACGATCAAAGGCCATAGGACGCGTCCGTACGTCCATATTAAGGCCAGCGTGGACTGGCGACAATGTAGCGGAGCTTTCACGCCATATAAGGTCGGTGAGTGAATAAACAAGCCATTAAACCACTGCAGGACTCCGTGATCAACGATGGATTATAATAGTTATTTAATTGCAACATCTGATATACTTTTACGTGGTGGTAAGGCTTCATGCACGCCTATTTGGCTATGTACCACCAACTTAGATACCACAAACACCAATACTCGATAGTACTGTTGTGTACTGATTTGAAAGGTAGAGAGTCCTAACTATGGACACAAGGGACGTATTATAGTGATGGTGACCACTTACCATCAAACAGCACATTTGCCTGACCGTCTCATAAATTTACTCAATCTTGTTATTATGCAATAATAGTATTTATACTTCATTTCCTCTCGTGTTTATTTTCGTTACTTAAAATATGCAACTCATTTATAGTTTGAAGAACTTCAAAGCGAAATATAAATTAGTTTTTTAAAGTAGATGCTAAAACTATATCGAATATATTTAAATAAATAATACAATAAAACCTATAAATATACTCAGACCATATTGTATTCGAAAACTCAGAATGCACAGCTATAAATTAACATGTCTGTTTTACGCTAAATATCTTTATTAATGGACGAAATATTTGAATTTGTTACATTTTGGATTGAGCAATCCTTATAATTACAAGTCTGAATCCACAAGGTCGTAAAGAGCGTGTCGTTTTAAAAAAAAACCGTGAAAACTTGTCATAGCGGACGCGACGTTGACTGGTGTCGAAACACTTGTACAAGACTAAACAATACAACCGCTTTTGTTTAACAAATGGAACTTCAAAACAAAAACAAAAGGTATAATAGAGGCTTTATTGACGCAGGTGATCTTGAGCCTGTCTGTCCGTCATTTCACGTGTATATACTATGATTAATGTATTAAGCAAGTGAACTAGATAAAGATTGTTGACTTACGTCATTTTAGTTTACAATATATTATTATTATTTATAAAGCCTGTCTTCTATTGCTGAATCAACGATCTTCATGAGACCCTGAGAAAATCAATTAAGTTCACCGGTACCTGATTTACAATCTAGCGGTAGAATTAACAGTAAGAGTCATTATAATTTGTACACGAGTTCATACATATGAGGTTATTTATAAATACAGAATTATAATTCGCGATTAAATAACAAGAATGGATCGCACTTTCAATGCGATCATAACGAATGCTTCAAAACAGATAGCGGTTTAGAATTATATTGTTTCTTTATCCACAAACGAGTTTAAAACCACAATCAGCATAGTTTAATTTTCTGATTACTTGTATTACAATAACCGCAGCGGCGTTCACTGCTTAGTAATTCTAACCTTGTATATCGATGGTGACATTATTTCGAATCTATTGGTGTATTACCGTTGTTATACAGATATATGATAGAACATGTTCGGAATAGAATTAAGAGTATCAGATTTATTGTAAAGTAATATATTCATATATGCACACTATATAGATCAAAATAATCTTTATTCAAGTAGACTCGTAACACTTTTGAATCGTCATGTTACAGAATTGAATTAGATGTAGATGCGTCGCGTTTTAGGGTGTTGGTTGTCGTGTACTTGGCAAAAAAATAGCCTATAGGACATAGGCTACTTTTGGAGTACTTGAATTCAAGTTTGCTTCATACCAAATTTTATCAAATTCGGTTGAGCGGTCTGGTCGTGAACCACAGACAGACAGATAGAGTTACTTCGACATTTATAATATTAATATAAAAATATAGATTTATTTAATGAAAATGTGTTTTACGTACATTTTTTCCGTAGTATTTTCTATAAATAACAAATGCTATTGAGATTAATTCAATTAATTCAAGTTTGGAGTAAATAAATACCTTTATTCCTTTGGTTAAGTCGACACAAACCTATGATAATAATTATAATTATCGAGTCGACGATGCTTATAAACGCAATATACATTGATTAAACATTGGATTTACTAGTTTTTATTATAATTCCATGACATGCACTAAGGTATTAATAACAATTAAATACATTAACACATTTATAATAGATCAACAAGCTCGAATATTAACATAAAAATTGAGTCCAACGATATTGTATCTATGAAACTCAAACTCAGTTTCAGATTCACTTTTAGTTTTAACTCCCCTATGCGGAAAATTAAATTGCATTAATTCTTGTTTTGTTATTCATTAGCGCCGTTTACAGGACGTAATGGTAGCTTTGCAACAAGCGGAGGTGTTGTCTAGACAGTGAAATTATATGATGGTACGTTAATTAAACAAGACGGCGACAATTGGAGCAGAAATGAGCAAAATATATTAGTTCACATACCAGAAAATGTAAAATGCATTTACGTCAGGGAAGTGATTAATGATTCTAAAGGTTATGTAAATGAAGATCAACCTAAATTGAACTTTAATGTGGAAGAATGTTTATGTGATTCGGGTTGTTAAGAAATATATGTATGTTGTTTAATAGACGTTAACTTTGGAGTAACACAAAACTTGAATTTGGGTCCTAACAATAAAAAAGGGGTTTACATAAGAACAATGAGGATACAGAGGGAATTTTCTCACGTCGAGCAGCGACGCGTTAACGTACCGCTACGGTCAGTTTGCGTGTCGACTTCCAACCAGCGTGACTTGTATCACGCGAACGTCAATATATTCTAGATTATAATGTTGTTTACATGTATAAAGTGAACCTCAAATACCGCGCTTTTAAGAAACTCACAGAAATATTAATCGGTGATTACAAGCGAAAAGAAAGCTTAATATTCATGACACAGCTGTAAATGAGATGTATCTACGTGAACAGTAATTTTAGAAGTTATTGAGGGCATATTTACACGTATCCTAATATCTAAAACTAACATTTAAATGATGTTATTCATACCGTTATACTAATAATTAGCTACCGCAGAATGTTAAATTTTAATAACGCATTTGACACATTAAACGGAGACTAAAACGAAATGAAATTTGTAAAATATATCATTATAAAAGATTTTAGATGCGACGTACTTAACTCTTTAAGTTACAGATTGAATAATTATAAAGTCATCGAGTAAATTTGAAGCAAAAATCTACTAGTCATGACTAAATTTTGCTAAACCCTTTTAAACGAATGTTATTATAAGATTATTTGAACATGTTATTTCAACAGAACGGTCACTTTCAGTCAATACAAGTGGAGACTTCCTGCCTCCGATGTCAAGAACTGATGTGTTGTTATGTATGAATTATGCATAAGATTTAAATGGTTGCAGCTGACAATGACTAGGAAGGTATTAGAGAAGAAAAAACGAACGAATGACTTTGAAAGACAGCGTCAAAGCGACTTTTAAAATTATATTTCATGTATTCATAAGCGCAGGTCAAATCTTGCAAGCGATTGAGCTGAAATTTTGCCAACACTTTTGTTATGAAATTAAATGAAATGTTTATAATTTTAAAACAACCGTGTCTCAGGGTACACGTTCATCCCACTCCTTTTACAAATCGGTTTATACGATATAAAACAATGCAATTACATACTAAATTTTATGAAGACAGTATTATATATTTGATTCGTTTTAGTACGTGAATACAATAAAAGTATCATAATTCGTGTTTTACTAAACATCGTACAGAAAATAAATGGTTACTCAGTAGATTTAAATGGAATATTATAACGTCGACGATATATTCTTAGAATATTGACGAAATAGTAAATTATTTTGAATGAATCATATTTATAAAGCGATTTGTAACATAAAGAACATATTGCAAAACATCCTCAAAAGGAATCTTGTTTAAAATGTCAGCGGATTTGCTTCAGCGCTTAAATCATGTAACTGTTCTCACGTCATGAAGATATTTAAGTTCAGTTTTAAAAATGAATCTTTATGGACCCGTGGATCTTGAGATCAGAGTATTAAATTTTGACAAGCACTTTAGACGAATTTATTTTCTTTAGAATATAATCTCACCCAATGGAGAATATACTAAAGTAATATATTTGTATCAAATGAAATATATGACGAGTACCACTGGGACAGCGTGGGAGAGTAAATTTCAAACCGTCACCAAAGCGAAAGTCTTTCGAATTTCTATTGCTAGTGATGAGCTGTTCTAACTAGTTGTTTGTTTAAACCGTGCGAAGTTTTATCGAAAACTAGCGACCGGCTTCGCACGAGTACCTACTTGATATGTATCGTTATATTATGACCACATAACATCAAATCATTATAAATTGTAGCCTATATATTATTTTAGTGTACAACCTATATTAGTTTACAATTTCATCCAAATCCGTTCAGTAGTTTTTTCTTGAAAGAGAAACAAACATACATACACCCATCGTCATAAACTTTCGCGTTTATAATATTAGTATGATTATGTTATTATTAAACAAATGTTTTTTTTTTTTAAATAAATTATACACCAGCGCCAGTGACGTAATAATGACTCACGTATCTCCAAAATAGGCGGCCTATCACGGCTTGTTGATTTTTTTTATTAACACTTGTAATATAAAACTCACACTGTTGATTTATTATTAACAGAGAATTATAGTCAATCAAGTATTATTTTAAACTTCTTATTATTTTATATTGGAATTTAATTAACATGATATAATGTTACATGCGCATATTTTTTCTAAGAATATGCATTCCACGTAATTGTACAGTAATTAAAACGTGTAAAAAGTACAAATTTAATATTTATGAATGGTTACTAGAAGTAGGACTACAATAAAAATGCATATGTCATTATTTATCAGTATTTGTTATCGTTATTCGAATCATTGCTTTGATATCTTAAATTCTAATGTAAACGAGACGAATCATTAACAAATAAAAATTATTATGAAATTTTATACGTTTAAATATCATTGAATTATACTAGTGAATAAGCATAGAAAAAACTATGAAAAACAATCTATGAAGAAACATTGAAAGTCATATTATAATCATTTACGATTTTCGATATAATGAATCAACCGGAAGCGGTCGTTCTTTAATGTCTATTCTATAAACTATTATATTCTATAAAATATCAGTTAGCAAAATTTTTCAGAAGTCTCTTATTTTAAAAATATCGCCGTTTAAACATATTTGATACCGTTATAAAGACGCATAAAGTTAGCCTTAAAAGATTTACTCGGCTAAAAGGCTAGGCGACTATGTCACGGAGATTTTTATTCATGAAGGGGTTTATGAGCCATTCGTTAATATTCACGCATATTATACCAAAACATTAAAGCATAAATCTTTGAAGTGACAAAATGTGTCGAATTTGAAGGCAATATAATACACGAACGTTACTTGTGTTGTTTTCAGTATGCAGGTCGCGTTCTGTACTATTTATTCTCCGAGCACTGTCCGTTGACGGTTCTTTTATTATAGCTATAAAATCAGCGGTGTAAACCGACGATTTTCGCTGATTTATCGGCTAATATTTATTTTTCATGGTATACTTGTAAAACTACTGCGTAAATAGGGCGTTTACGGGGCCTATCCGGTGTAGGTACATAGCTAGCTAGTTGCGAACGATCGTCAGTACACATTTTATTACATGTTCTTTGTGATTTTAGTACAACATTATTCTCGTTTCTTTTTAAAAACATATTTATATGATTAACATCTGTTCTAAAAATGATGTGTTGCTAATGCAATGAAAGAGACATCACTACTACTATCTACTATAGTGAAAAAAAATCTGTCTTGAAGTATGGCTAATTAATAAAGGCAATTTGTAGATACAAGTGTACAAAATTAATGAACCTCGTATAGTTAACAATGTTTCACAAGTAAGAAGCTGAAACAATAACACAGTTCGTGAGCATTTGGCACATCCAAACGATCAAATGCCTGTCGAGTTAATCATTAATAACAACTCCTCAGGAGAAGCAACGCCTATCTTAGACACGTCAGTTTCGCTTTTGATGAATCCATAATAATGAGTTGTCTCACTTAATATATGCAAAGGTAGTCCAGATGTTTATCTCATAGCATCCACCTACGCAGATGTTGTGACAATGCATCTAAGTACTTGGTCTGTCAATCAGTTTAATGGGTCACAATATATGGCTTTTTACTGCCGGCTCAATGATTCATCACGATTCCTTAGATAATTGTTACCTAACACGCTCGACTTCGTATGTATTTTAATAAAATTATAAAACGAATACAGTATGTAAACCAAGCAGCCAGTCAGATAAGCAGTCTCTAAGGTTAAAAAATACTAAGATTATTATTCTTTACTACACATCAGACATCCGTCTCCGACATTTATGCACAATAAATTCTAGGTAACTAGTCTCCGCAGTGTCACTCGCGCTAGACATTAAATAATAGATAACCTTTCTACATAAATGTTCTATTTTATGCAAAATAATTAATTAAAGCAGCTCTGTGCATCCTGGGATTACCACGATTAAACAAACATACTCCTCATTATTACAGATTATTAAAATGCATGTTAAACTAGAGCTGAATACATTTTTTCATAATTAATTACGACATCAATATTATGGAATCGTATTTTGACATTTTAATTGTATTAAGTTTATTTTTAACGGTTTCAATTTTTTTTTATTAATCATTCATCGACAATGCAATCATCATTTGATGAGTCCTTTCTAGGTATCGGTCGAAAATTTTACATTTTGTCAATTATATATTTCTTAAATTAGCGTCAATATAAATATTAAAAGTCTAATCTGACCGTAAACTATAAAACCGTTTATAATTTAAATGCTATGCATAAATTATTCAGATATAATTCATAAATCGAATTCTTAAAAATGTGTTTAATCTGTATCATAAAATATGTTCTTTAATTTAAATTGAAAATTATTGTTTTTTTTTTTTAATTATTTGAAATGCACAAACCATAAGTCAGATTTTTTTTTATATTTAAGCTTTGCAATATTATGTTTTAATTATTAAATAAAGTAAATACTGATTGAAAAACAATATGTTGATACTACTCACGGAACAAATAAAGGCAGAATATTGCACTCACATTGACTAGAAGTGGAGCGATGAAATATTACATAAAACATATTTAGTTATTAATTTTTTGTGTATGATAAATTTTAGTTATGTATTGTATTTTATGTGTCAAAAATCGTTGATATCCGAAACCTTTAGTTGAAGATATTTCAAACATGAATCACTGCTAAGAAAAGCTTTGAGATGTGCGCACTCGGTCAATTCAATTCCATGTTGTAATCACGCGTTAGATTTGGTTTAGTGTTGATATGATTTCATGGTTTAGATAGCGCATAGACATAATAAAATTACGCGGTAAAATGTTTAAAATAATCACTCGGTATGTGTACTGACAAATGATTTTTTATCGAAACGATTTTGATTTAACTGATTGCGTAAATATTTACATCAAAATATTACCTATTGAAGTTTATCGGGTGATCAGATAAACAATGATGTCTTCTTCTTTCGAATGTCAAATCAATAATGAAAGAAAGAGAGAGAAATTTTAGAAACTTTTATAGACAATTCCGATAATGAATTACATATATTGGTAACAAAAGCTAAATACAAAGGTTTCTTTCGATATAAAAATTAATTAATTAATTTGAAATCTAAAGCATTTTGTTTTCTCTTTATGTACCTTAAAATTAGAATTATTACTTCACATTTGTTACGCTGGTCATTATTACATATTTAATCGATCGAGATTAATTAAAAATAATTCCTATCATTTAATAGAACAGTACGAAATAGCAAGCGAGCTGATAGGCGACTTCTGTTACCGATTATCCAGGCTATATAGTTATTATCATGCAATTTGGCCTGTATCTTCAACCGACTGCTAGATTCTATTGTTAAACTTGATACTTTTCATAATGAAAGTAGTGAAAATATATTCAGCACTTAAAATATTTGTGTATTTATATTGGCATTAACACCAGTGTATATTACATGTGTGACGCTGGCCAACATCCCGGTCGTTATTATAATTCAAACAGACACGTCTTGGAACCCATTTTGTCGTGTTCATTAAATGCTAGCTGAATTCATTTACTAAGCGTTTACTTACGAATGTAAATTATGTTAATATAAACTTTATCCTTGGCAGAAATATTTTCTGTCGCTTAAATAGATTTATGGAACATTTTTTTTTTTTATAAAACATGGCTGAGGCTGTATGTCAGTACGATTTAATCTGTGGTTAGTTACTTTAGTTTTTTAATTATTGTTAATTTAAGCAATGAGACTCAGTAGAATTGCTATGTTGTTTTTTAGATGAAAAATGTGCGATACTTTATTTTCTCAGAGTTTCGCATTATGACAGGGATTATTGAACTGGTGCAAAAGCAGTACAATAATTATAATTATATACATCAACATGACTTTGTAGATTTACTAATGATAGTATATTTTTTATGAATGTTTCACGGAATCATACAGATGGATATTATTTTGCCACTCGGTAAAATATGGAAGATTTCGATTTAATTTGTTATTAACAAAAATAAAAATTGTCAAACTGTTATTAATTAAGACCCAATAGCTATTAATTATATAATGGCGTGCAAATAGTGAATTGAGAATGAACTAAAAATTAAACTCGGCACATTTTCCATCGCAGAACTTACTTTTCAATTATTTCGCTTGCACTTTTACTTGTATTATTTAATTAATATTAAAATTAAATAATTTTATACATATAATGTTTAACTATTTATTTTTGCATATGGTATACCTATCCTTTTATAAATAGATTAAGCAATGTTAATTTCAACACCTGCTGATGACAAAGAGGTCGATCAAAAATCTTGCATAGCATAACGCTAACCTTAAGGTTGACTGAAATAAATCGCTATTAAGCAAAGCGATAACGCCCCTTATTGTACGGATGTGTCTAAAAATGTATTTATAATCTATATATACCGTCTAATAAAATAACATTATTGTTCTAAATAATTGACATACAACAGAGCTTAATAGTTATATATCTGTAACTCACGTATATTAATTACCATGGTCGCTAATAACCTTTGATTTTCCCTTCAGTACCGGTGCAACATAATAGTTTGGATAGATCATTATTCATAAAAATAGAGATTTGTCATACATAAAGTCCTTTGTATTCACAGTACACGTATATACTAAATCGATGGTCACATTAAGATTAAATTCATTGAAATCATTACATCATTTGCGGAGATCATCATTGACAAGATGACGTATATCTTAATGTTTTCATAAGATACAAGAGTTACACCCGACTATACACGGATTATATAAGCAAGAATTAATCTACCTAATATCCAATACTTAAGTTACTATAGTTTAACTTATTAGGCATGTTAAAAAATTTACGTTTCATAAACATTAATTTACTAGAAAATGTCCTGCGTTTAGCTTTGGATTTTTGTATTTAGAATCATGTCATTTTTTCGAACGTTTATTTAGAAATATTCTTTACTTTTGTTTTTTAAATGATCATATCTCTCCTATTTGTGATTATGATGAATGAATTATGAGATATATATGATCACATATAATATGTATAAGGGTTTTTGAGCTTTGTGTGATCCATTCACGATAAGAACGAATCAATCATTGTGTATTCTACCGCCAAGCAGGACTTAGTAATGTTATGTTCCAGTTTGAGTGAGTCAGTGTATCTATAGATACCCGAGGCTGGTAGGGCATTGGCAATGTAAGGACTGGTAAAAATGTTTAAGCCACCAATGTCTACTATGGTGACCACTGTCAACACTTATTTTTATATTTCAGCTAGCATATACGTTTTTAAGTGAAGGCAAAAAAAAAAGCAAAACAATAAAATCTAGTTATAAGAAAATCTAGTAACATGTAAGGTACGCACAGAGTGTTCAGAACCATTAAATAAAAGGGCATTTTCATTAGTTATAGTAAAAACGAGACCTCCCACGGTCCTAGAATACAATAATTGATTATTCTCTGTTGTCCACAAGACAAGAAAGGTCAAAGGCTGACCTGAGTGGCACTTCAAACATATTTTTTTTGTAACATTCGTCATCGGTCATGAGAATATATTATTTTGATTAAGTAATAAATTAAACTATTAGTCATATTTAGTTTGCATTGAATACATTAAAGTTTTATTATTACACGTAAAATCTATTTATTTAAAAATGTGTTTAGCTGATGACATCTATGTATCGACTTATATAAACATAGATTTTTGTTCGAATTCGTATTTTCTATCGGTTGTGAGTTTAAGATTATTCTAGACATGAGGACATGTCAGCTGTATTATGTACAAAACATGATATTTATATTTTAACTTTTCATATACCAAGGTAATGTTCAAGAACGTATACTCTGCTTCCCACACTGTAATATTAGTGTAATTACGAAATATGCGTATAAGCATTATTTCTTCCTCAAGTCTGCTCAAGACTACTGAGTACTTAAGTTACCACCTACGTGCAATTTTAATATCGAAGTTGAATCGATCGCCTACGTTTCAGCAAAAGAGTCATTAATACCTATTTCAAACAAAGCTTGCCGATTCGTCGCATTGTAGTCGCAACGCCCATAAATAACTAATATGGAGTTTTAAACATTGTCAGTGTAGGAGGCACAGACGGCCCATACCTTTATAAGGACAGACACACTTAAGCGCTTTGTTCTTAAAGAGAACACATGTTTAGATAAAGATAAGAATAAAACGTTAATATTTATATCGACAAAAGATATCGTAGGAGCATAAGAGGAAGCTAAATGGTGGGTCGTAGAACAACACTATCGGTAATTATAAAGACAAGTGCTCTTAGTTTGTATAAGAGCTGTTTGTACTCAAGGGCTTTTAAGCTAAGTACTATTTTTAAAGCGCAACACGGGGAAACTTACTGACCTTGCTATGAGATTTTAATCAAAATAAAAAAAGTAAAGTAACAGCCTGTAAATTTCCCACTGCTGGGCTAAGGCCTCCTCTCCCATTAAGGGGAGACCAATGCGGGTTGGTGGAATGTACATGTGGTATAAATTCGATGGAATTAGACACATGCAGGTTTCCTCACGATGTTTTCCTTCACCACCGAGCACGAGATGAATTATAAACACAATTAAGCACACACATATATATATATATTGCTTGCCTGGGTTTGAACCCGCAATCATCGGTTTAGATGCACGCGTTCTAACCACTGGGCCATCTGAGCTCTTAATCAAAATCCTGACTATAAAATTGTAGTTGTAAATATTGATCCATTAAACTGAACGGAAATAGGATTATCTATAATACAATGAAAACAATATTGCAAGACGTGATATGTTGACCTGAGTAACGGTTTGAAGCCGCAAGAGGTTATATTTCATACAACGTATAACCTATTGTGTGTTACACTCTGACAAATTATGTCAGCTGAATACACAAACCTTCATTACAATACATTAAATCGAGTTTACGGAACGCAATTTGTTCGTTCCCTTTAATCTTCCTCTCAATCTATAAGAGGCATATGAATTAGAATGCTGTTTGTAACGAGATTTTTTTTACTATTTATAGGAGAACAGACAGATAAAGCATCAACTAACGGTGAATACTAACATCTATAAAGAGAAACAAAAAAAGTAATACATTACAAGATATCGTACCAACACTACCACCCTAGACGATCACAAAGCCCTACCATTAAACAATTTATTACTCATAACGTATTTGTATCGCATTATAAGTTAACAGTTATTAATATTTCAAATGCATATATAATAGCATCTAAATATAAACCACTGTCTTACTTTGCTTTGATCTTTGTCTTAAGAGCCCCGTTTGCCTCCAAACCCTCTATTATAATAAGCTTCTCATTGTTTTCAGAGCAAAATACCTTACAGATTATGTCAGTCGTATCACTGTAGATAAAGGCATCAGTGTAAACACGAGGCCAGACTTTGTCAACCGTGACAAAGGAATTACAGTTTTAGTTCACGTTTTTACTTTGATTTGGACATTCGTTTCAATGAAAATTACTAATTAAAATCAGTATTGTACTATTTTTTAAATATTTGCTTATATTGTTTATTTTTATAACATATTTACAGGTATATTTATATCAAAGCGATAATTCTATTTGAAGTTCAGGAGAATTCAATTTTCTTTGGTAATCAGTATAAAGATAATAATATTAAAAATATATTAACATTATTAAAAAATAAATGAATCATAAACATCCAAGTCATTTGGTTGATAAAGGCGTAAATCGCATGACAAGTTATAATAATTGAATTATTTAATATTTCATTATTAAGCGAAGTACTTTTTTTGATTGTTAAATTATAGATGAACAAACTTCACCTTGATAATATAACAAACGTATGTAATTCGATATGTCTGTAACAAATCTAAATACAAACGCACCCCGCAATATATAAACATTCGAATACCGAAAATAGATTTTAACATCAATGCAATTAAATTCAGTGTTGGGGCAACCGAACGCTTACCTCAGATACGATCATTTACGTTAACATTTTGCAATAATTGTTAATGAAGTATATTTCCTTTATGATGACAATGACTACATACTAATACATAGATACAGAGAATGAATCACACAATAAACTATTAAAAACATTAAATTGATTTTATAAAACATAAATGCACATTACGCACCAAATGCTAGAACGAATTTGATTTTATGCTAAAACTGACAATTTTCAAGAGATTTCTGACGTCATAAAAAACCTTTATATGAATTTGTATGCTATTTAAATATACCTTTAATCATATAGACATTTAAATTCCTACTTCAAATAACCAAATAGATAGTTATTGGTAAAAATATATATTGATTGGCAACATACATTTAACATGAAATGTATTAAATGCGGAATGATGAAAAATCTATCGATAAAAATTTTGGTCGCGTTGTAATCACTTTTAATGCAATAAACGCAGTTGATGGATGTAGCAATTCGCTTACAGCAACGGTAAAAGTATTATTAAAAAAAAACCGCAATTCTAGTGATAAAATTTAAATTTATTATCGGAATCCTCAGCAATCAACAAGATCGTAAATAAATCGGTAGCGTTTTTTTAAAATCGTTCTACAATTTCATGTTGCAGTTTCCATGCAGGCTTTTATTTTAGGTCACTTGATTTACGGTTATATTCCCGGTAATGTGACATCGAATTTCAAACAGATTCCGGGAACGTTCCCTATCGGTAGCACGGTTTATTCTACAGTGACGCTATAAAATTTTAGTTTATCCTTTAGTTGGTATAGAAGTTAAACCGGTGACCTCATTGAATTTCGCAAGAATACAAATTTAGTGTTTTATTACTTTGACAGGAAATCGGCCAATCACAACCCGCTAAAGCTTCTTGTAAGACTAAATATTTTCTAGGATAATGCTACTACGATTCCTGACCCAAGTAGACCGTTACAAGATCGACATAGTAAGTGTGGTGAATGACCTCAGAACATTTTTCGCTGCGTTATACATTGAACTGCAGTTCTCAAGCCTTATACTATAAGACAATTCAACACAGCTTCCGAAAACACCTCATAGTCGGTATTCTGTGGCAAAGGTAATCTTATCAAAATATCTTTAGTCCATTCAAAGCTATAGGTATACTGTTTAAACTACTCTGTAATAATGATACCTAATGATACGATTTAAGCTAAGAGCAATCAATAATCGTTCAAATCATGGAATCGTGATCATATCCTTGCGACACTATTAGAAATTAATAATACTATTTCATGACTCACGATTGAATAGCAAATAATTCGATCGAAATTTAAAAATTTAAAAACGGAATAATTAATAAGTAAAAATATACATTACATATTTCAGACTCGTAATCCTCGTACAAGACGTATCATTTGTCTAATTTTAGTTATTACATATACATTTATAAATATCAATAGTGCTTGAAGTCCGGTATGAAGTTTGTCTGTTTATTTTAATTTTAATTTGACGTTAAGTGGACATCTACCATGTAGTCTTAATTTTATAGAAAAACTAAAAGAGTAAATCTTTAAAAGCTTATTTTTGAACATAGCTTTTGTTGAAACAAATTGAAGAGCTGATAAAATTCACGAGTTAAATAAAGATAAGTATAAAATTTGTATAAAAATATAAATCTAATCAATCAAATGTATCATTTCATATACGACCGATTAAGTGAGGTTGTGTGCAAGTACTTTTGGGTAGGTTATTTATGGGTAGGATTACAAATTGGAAGCAACAAATCGTTATACCGCTAAACATCAATACTATTGGTGTTACGGATTGAAGGGTGAGTGAACAAGTGTAATTACAGTCATTAGGGAAAAGTATATTTCATGGTTGGTAACGCATTACCGGTGTACAGAATTACAGGCACACGGGACACAATATCTTTCATGGTTGGTAGCGCATTGGTGTACGGTTTACACTTTTTTGTTTGGGCGGTGACGACCACTTATGAGATTCAAGTTAGCAAGCCTGTATTCAAATATAAAATATAGCATCAATATTAAAGTTTTGTTAACAAGATTCATTTGTTACTAAAATTAGTAATGTACGATGTCATCATATCACAGTCAATAAAAAGTTGATTTCTTAATATTATGTTAATTTGAGGCTATTTTTATTTAGCAGAGATTTTAGAAATTCTTTAGGAATTACAAACATACGGTCCCTATTTATACTGAAAAGGTAATTTATTTCAATCGTCCCACAAAATGTTTTTGGTGAAATTCTGCTTGTAAAAATAATTCATTAAATCGAGGGTACTCTTTCTGATTGCGTGAAGGTACCACAACCGAATACAGTTACGAAAACGTATAATACTCTGGAACTGATTCATAATAAAAAAAGGCAATGGTTGTTAAGATTTTCGGACATTATAACATGATACAAACACGCTAACATGTCACAATCGCAAGTTCAAGGCAAAATCTGAGAAGACAACTAATCTGTTTATTCTCTTTTGAATCTAACACCAAAGACAATAAAGTTGAATTTCAATCGTACCGTGAATTCTGTATCGCTACAATAAACGTTCCAAAACTGCAATCACAAATTGTTACGTGGCTGCGGACGCCAACAACCTGATTGTACCGTTAAGTGAGACGCGCAGAACTGACCTAGTGCCGGGAAAGTTATCAGGGACGACCGTGTTCCGCTTTAAGGCTCACTGCAGCGTCCAACTGTGATCACTATTATATGATATACCTTAATAAGACCTGATTCCGAGCAATCACTTAACGTAACGGGTCATCAGGTGGCGATAAAATCACCAAGAAATCAAATCTGATGTCACTCCGCTAAATAGAACAGGACATCTTAATAAGCGTTTTACTCCTGGAATGTCGGGATCATTTATACTGTTCAACCTGTTTTTTATATCTACTATAGATTTTTAGCGAGTCACTCGTTATCAAATTATTTATTTTGATTTTTATGTAAGTGTTTTAAATACTTGATACTCTTTTTTTAAATAAAATATCACCAATATTTAGCTCGAGATTGAGTCTTGTACGACAATAATTTATAATACTAGTTTGATATTTCGTAAGACGTCCGAACGTGTCATATCATTGCCTGTTAATGAACATTAATTTGTTGCAAGTGGAACTGATTCAATTGCTATCACCAATTAAAAGATGGCGATGGCATTGACCTTTACCGAAACGAATTGTGACTGTTACGATGAATATTCAGACGTTACATGAAAAAGCGTGGTGAGGAAGATAAAGAGAGAATTGATAAGGAGAATAATTATTACCGTTCGTTAACAAGCGTCAAAAATAAATGTAAACGACTCGATCTTCAATAGTATGCAGAGTATATTAACATAAATCGATACCTACGTTGGTGTGATAAAAATAACGGGACCACTTCTGTACGTGAATTTTTGTTAAAATTAATCGTTGTAAATAGTGCTATCAATGATGGACGTGGTTTTAAAACTGCTCTTAACATTTATTAATATTAAGTAGGTAATAAAATCAAAATCGAAAGGAGCTTATAAGTTTCATATCATTATGCTACTGGATTCAATCGAACGTGAGTCAAACACTCTTTCGAAATGTACAAAAAATATCTCATCAGTTACCCGCATTGGAGCAGCGTGTTGAAATATGTTCCAAAAACCTGCCCCTCAAAGGAAGAGGAGGCCTTAAGCCCAGCAGTAGGAAATATACAGGCTGCTGTTGTTGTTGTTGTCATCAGTTACAATTTTATCTGTATCGTTATAGATTCATACCCTATCAATTTAATACGCTTACAAAATACAATAGTCCACCCAGGCTAACAGATAGAATTGTCTCTTGTAAGGAATTAACACAGAAATGATAATGAAAATGTAATTGAAAGCGAGACCGAATTTAGGCCTGAAAGATACGAACGGATCAGGGAGTTCCCGATGCGTAGATTAAGTATATTTATAGCTGCATACGGGGTCGTTGCTCGTGCGCATATCCCACGCCGAGCCAGCGGAACGAAACCGATCCGTTTATTAATTTTGCTAATCTATGCTTTAATGACACGATATGACTTGATATTTAGTTATTTCACAGTAAATTATTGAATTCATTAATAATATAACCAGGACATCTAAATTCAACGTTGATATAAATTTAACAACATTAATCGCGTGATAAAATTTCGAACCGGATTTTAAAATCTTCATTAATCTTCTTAATAACGGGTACTAATAAATATCGCATTTCCTGTAAATAATTAAATGAAATAACATTAAAGTTCTTTGATTCAGACGTTAGTGTCAAATTTATCCAAACCAAGGTGAACATGATCATGATTATTATTTTTATATCTTTATAAATATATGAACCCTAAAGTTTCATCGTGTTAGGATTACTATACATATATATTTATCAATATATGTTATTAAAAATATGCTTATATTTCAAAATTTTCAAACATTACGTCAATAATTTACGAGATCCATTTGCGTTTATGGTTACTGATCTGGAGGCTCCTTATATCACGCCTAGGTTTGCATAGTTTTTATTTATAATCCCTGTAGGTAGGTATACCTTTTTCAATCGTAGAGGTTTATAAGGCATATAATTTTTCAAATCAGAGTGGTAAAACCTGTGTCGAAATTAAACAAACTCTTCAGCTTTACAATAAAGAAAGAAAGAAACAATACAATCAATTTAAATTCAATCAACGTGTTTTCAGGTTCAATCTTAATAAAACCCTTACTATTGTTATAGGCTTCCAAGCTATTTCCAAGATATATTTTTATTTCATTGAATTTGTTACAATCACCATGAGTTATAACTCAATTGATGAAGGACGAAATTAATTACTTTGCCCTTAGAGACAAAATGATCAAGCAATTTATTTCATAAAACAAAAGAAGATCATAAAGTAGAGCTTGACGTTTTTTTTTTAAATTACTTAGCAACAGCAGAGGCTTTATAATATTATTAATTTGCATACCGAGATGTAAAATTTTCATCTATAAAACTAAATTAACTCAAGTACAATACCTATTAATTCCAATACTTCATTAATTTTATATATAAGATTTTAACCATTTAACTTTGAGTGTCTGACCTTATTAAAGAAATTTTAAGAGCGAATGTTTGTGTGATTGTCTGTATATTATTTAATTAAAGATTTCAGAAATCAAATCAAATCCGATTTCAGGCGAACTCGAATAAAACTGTAAGTCTATTAATGCCATTAAATAAGACATATAACTGGCATTATTTATTTTTCATGAAGAATAATAACATTAATAAAATTTAATTCAAGCAAAACGGACGCGTGACAATTGGTAAAAAATAAAAAATAAACGTCAACTTACAATTGGCGCGAAACTGACTTTCAAGTAAATGTTCTTGTCAGTAAATTGATATTTCGTGCGTTGCTTATTACGGAGATGTCTTGGCGTTTTACGACCCTTGGCCAAAAAGTAGGTTAAATCAGCTTGTAAACGTTAAGCAAGCCTACACGGAGATATAAATGTCGTAGTGCGTTGATATATTTATCGATATTTAGACATTTACAATTAATTTGAAACCTGTATGATAGCTTAGTGGCTAGATTTTCTAACTCATAACTATACGTTGTAGGTTCAAACCCGGACAAGAATAAACATTAAAGTGCCTATAATCTTCTTTTTGTTGTGTACATTTTTAGTAAGCCAATATATATTCTGAATTTTGAAATAAACAATATTAAAATCAAAGATTTTACCTTTATATTATCATAAAGGCCAGTCCATACTAGTGTTATTACTTATTCGTAAGTCTCATATTTACATATCTTAAAGGTTATAATTATATTTGATAGCGACAGACACACACATTACCGATCGATCATGTTAAACAAATTCACGAGAGAAACTGCGCCCAAAACGTTCGTTCAAATAGAATATTGCCAATCGAAATAAAGTAAACATAACAGACGAAGGCGGCGTCATTCATAATATTGGTTTCCGAACAAAAATAACCTTTGCTTGTGTCGCTTACTACTGTTAAATAAATCAGGTGATATAAACGACAGGTCGACGGCAGCGCATTCTTCTGCCGACAATACTTGCATGAAAAACGTGCCACGGTCATTGACCTTATATTAAGACTGAAATAAATAATCTTTAATTCTTAATATCTTACCTTCGTAAGAATATTTTAAATAATTTCAACGTAGATTTGTATCAAAATAGCTGTTTCAACACGTTGTCTTAATGTCCTACTAATATTTGTAAGTCATTCGTTTCGCTGGCAATATGTCGAATGAAAGATGAGTATTATTAACAGATATTCTTTTGTTTTACACATAGCAAGCAAGTTTTACTGGTTTTTTTTTTCACGAAGCATTCATTCGTTAGACGAGAATAAATATAAGCTTACTAATTACTCTTTGGACGGAGTCCCAGCAGATAAACAGCTAACTCCAGCCAAAAATATACAAGATGGCGTCGAGTCCATAATAAAACTATTTAATGGGCCAGCGCGTTTTCCGCGGTGATGAAATCTGCGTAGGAACGTGAACTTAATAAATCAAAGATTTAAAAATCATTTCACTTCAAATATATTACTCATAAATAACCTATAATATCATAAATAACAAAATATTTAATACACAAAATATATTATTTTACATAAAGACTTTAAATAAAACCTTCATTATTTAGTTTACCTAATAAGTATTGCTAACTATACAACCTACTTAGTCCCAATTTGCAATATTATTATCTGTATTTGAAACAGGAATAATAATTGTATACGAATTATTATAACTTAAATAAAGTCTATTTACAACAAAATAATCGAATACCAAAGTACAAAATGAGGAAATCAAGTGTCACCACAATTTAGGTGCAACACAGACGTTATCAAAACACGACAATACACGTAATAATTATTAACCAATGATGTTCTAGTAAACAGATATGTCATTAACGCGCAAATAGTGAAGGCTAGAAAACGTCCTAATTGGGACGTTTGCCTTTAGTCGTTTTCATTATAATTATCCCAGTAATACGTTATAATACATCATAATTATGTAGTAATACGTTTTGCGTAATTAAAACATCTAGTTATCCCTTTTACTTATTGTTTTTATCAAGCTATCCTTTTCACTTGTAACGAAATGTAAAATAAACGGTCCCCGGCGCGGCACACATTTTTGTTGTTTAGTATGGGTATAACATATCTGTTTATTAGAATATCATTGTTATTAACTATATTTCCTCTAGTAAATGTGTATATGTAAATATGTCACAGTGTATTGGATACGAATCTGAATTGTTTACGCGTGATGGTACCGGGTGCGGCGGAAGTGCCGGAACTTCGCATCATTGGCTCAAATATGAACAGGGATGCCAACAAAATTTTAAAAAGTATAATAATGACCTATTATAATACATATGTTTTAATTTTAGACGTTTTTATTTTGAGCAGTTTCTACCGAGAAATGATGAAATAATTAATTGAAAATAATTTTATAATATAGTTTATTCGATATTCAAATTAAATTTTTCAATAATGAATATAAGCAAATATGTAGTTTTTAAATGATGCAACCCTAATGTTAGTTAAAAAAAGTTGCCACCAATACAATACTTCATTCATACTCAGGTGCCACGTTCGTCGTTATTTCGAGATAAAAATCGAGATGAATTTAGTCACTAACGCCCAAAATACTAAGCAAACAAATTTCATATAGAATGAAGCCAGATTATTTTACAAATATGACGTTAATATAAATGGAAAGACGTTTATATAATGTCTAAATATATTGGCAAGGTTCTCAATACTAAAATAGGTCAAGATGTTGTTTTGAAGCATTGATACAAACATGTTTCAAGTAAACTAAATTTAAAAGTTTCTCAAAAAGTAGAATATGCTTTATATGCCTACATATAATTACGTAATAGAATCTGGTTGTAACTGGTTTTTTCTGGTAAGACAGATGTATTATGTAAAATACAGTAAATCGAAAGTAGAATCTATTGTCCACGAACGATTTCGGTTCACTGATCTGGGACAAGCGCCACGTGCCATTAGGCACTCCCATCCTGAACATCTTGTAATTTTTGTTACGACAACCCCACCTAGCATTGTTGTGGACTAATGATGTTAACTCATATTCTTGCCAGAGGAAACATCAATCTCTAGTAATACGAACATAAATATTCTTTGTAATTACGCAATGGTTATTTCGCTACTAGTACATTTATAATAATCACATTTTGTAAAAATAATAACGTTTATCAATTATATGTAATTACTCACGACACTGGTTGTCTATTCTCTTATACTCTGAACGTACCTGAAATAAAAAAAATGTATTAATTATATTGATTTATCTACAATCGTATAATACATTCTGGTAAAATCTTAAATGTAAATGTTTAAAGTATCTATTTGTGTATCATTCGAGAAGCGCTCTCCTCCAGATGTTTTAAAATTATCTATCACTTATGAAAAATGTTAGATTAATTCAAATATAACCCTACGTATTGGTTTCAAACGAAAGTGATGCCTAATTCGATGTGTTAGAATTCGTTTTCCTTTATCAATCGGAATTCGTTTATCGTTCAGGGAAATGAAACTGCCTTCTATTTAATTAGTTAGAGAATTTCGGCGTTGATTTTGTTACTGTTAATAGAAAAGAATATTGATAACATCGGATTTCATTTTAATGAAAATTTTTGTGTACATTATTTTCTAGAATCTCAGTTACGAATTGACGTATAAAATAATAAACAAATACTTATAAAGTGTAACGTATGTAATTGTGAACAGGGGTAAGCTATCTTTCTCACAGTGCTCAATGGAACATACTATTCAATACGATATGCAGGAGGGATCGATACAGCAATGCGGGCTATTAAAACGATTATTTAAAATAATTTAAAACAACCAATCATATCATTGCTGATTCTTATCTCGGACATTTCTAACAATGAAAAGCGTTGACGATATTTAAGAATTCGTAATTTAAATTTCTAAATAACATCGTTCTGGCGCTGATCCAGAGGCAACAATCTTAATAACAATCGTCTAACTTTCCGTCTATTTAAATCGTACGGTTTTTTTTCTATCAATACGTTTCAAATCAGTCTTAGTTTTAGTATTTACAGTTATGAAATTGTTTTTTTTTTATGGAATAGATTGGCGGACGAGCATATGGACCATATGATAGTAAGTGGTCATCATCACCCATAGACAATGACGCTGTAAGAAATATTAACTATTCCTTACATCGTCAATGCGCCACCAACCCTGGGAACTAAGATGCTATGTCCCTTATGCCTGTAGTTATACTGGCTCACTCACCCTTCAAACTGGAACACAACAATACTGCGTACTGTTGTTTAGCGGTAGATTATCTGATGAGTGGTACCTACCCAGGCGGGCTTGCACAAAGCCCTACCACGAAAAATGTTTCATGGTTTCTGTCACATAATGTTCCCGTTATTTTTTAGGATTATATACAATTGATAAAAATGTCGTCTTTAATTTAGCCGGATAATAGGAATGCCTAGCATTGATTATCACTAATTTAAATAATTATCTCGTTAAGATACATAATTAGCATGACCTTATAACGACTAAAACAATAAAGTAAACATCTTAATTGCGATAATAACACGTATTAGTTGTTAGTACTTTACATTTTATTAAATACAAAACTAAACCTGTAAAGGAAAGAACTGATAAATTATTTTTAAACCTGGTTTTTGTCATATACTTAAAGACGCTTAAACAGAAATCCATATTAATAGTATAAATGTGAAAGTATTGTACACTGTCTGTTTGTCTATCGCTCTTTCACGACCAAACCGCAGAACCGATTTTGATGAAATTTGGTGTGAAACAAACTTGAATTCGAATAAATGACATAGGCTACTTTTTTGCCTAATACATGTCAACCAACACCTTAAACCTCGAGCTAAGTCGGGGGCGACTACTAGCACAAAATAAACTTGTATAACGCTGGTATAATAATATATTTTGAACTTTTTTTTTAAAAAAACGTCGACCCTATTTTTTGTAGATATAATTTATTACTCTATGCGGGAGAGTGTGTAAAACTACAAACTTGACTTATTAAAGAGTTAGTTCTGTGGGCGAGAATGTCATCTTCCTTGAACTTTTAGTAAGATTTCGTTAAATAAGAAATAATAAATGTCTTCGATACTCATCTCCTTCCATCTTAAAAGTACAGTTGAGTGTTTACCAGTGATGCAAAGTAGGTAGAAATAATTAAATTAACACATGTCGTCGCGACGTGGGCGAGCAGGCAAACGTTTATGTACGATTTGTGTTAGAAGGTGATAGCAGCATCTACGATGAACAAGTAGGAGTGAGATGATAACAGTTTATCAGTTATGCAGAGGAGACACAAACTGCTAACTTCTCTTCGATGAGTCACTGAATCACGCATGGCATTTTTTAGTCACGGTCTAAAAAAGATGTGTATTGAATAATTTGACTAGCATTATAACATATTCAATTTCCTTATAATTTATTATTTGTTTAAAAAATCGTCTATTTCAAAAAGGCAATGTAAACATCGGTATTCACTTAAAACGATCATTACAAATTGCTATTTGAGAAATAAATAAATATTAACTTACAATTGACAAATTTATGACGCTTAGTTAAATCGAGCTCGAGGTTTCACAATCGCATGAATGAATCGGTAAACATTGTGCGTTCACCAAATTGCTTAACGCGAAATGAATGGGACCCTTAAGTCCATACGAATACAGTGGAGCCGACGGCGGGCCGGCGCCGACGCATCCCACACGTGTGGCGCAACAGAGGCACTTTCAACATTCACTGTTTGTGCTACTCGTTAGTAACACTCGGCCTATCGATTATTGAAAGCGAATCTTAAGATCTGTTTAAAAATATCCATATACCATTAGTGATATCACATGAATAATATTTACTTATTTAGCAATACACTCGTTACTAGTGGAATCTGACACTAATCATCGAGTACTTTAGTATTGACATAATAACAGTCTGTGATCAGCAAAAGTTAAGATGTCGCCACCTACATGCAGTTGTAGAAAGTTGAAGAACTAGACTGGCCCCGATTGGGCGATAACGACATCGTTCGAAATCAGTCTGTTTTGATTTTCACTCAGCGGAAGCAATACAGAAAGCTTACGTGATCACGGGGTCGATGACCAATTTATATGCAATAAGATATATTTGCATGTATTTTGTTTTAGATTAGATAGATAGATTTTTTATTATCGCTGTATTACAATTAAACGTAAATTAACGGTCATATCAACTTTAAAACCATGTAACCATTTATGTTATACTGGAATAAATTAATTTAACAACACGACCCACTGACTGCATAACTGGTGTTATCTTTAATCTTTATATATATTTTCTATCTCTACATACTATCCTACTATGTTTTAATAAAGATACGTAGATTTCAGCGTGATATCTTTCGAAATTCGAAGCTTTTAAAAGGTTCCAACTTAACATTATTAAATGACAAATATTATTGAAAGCGACAATCAATATTTTTCTTTATATAATCCCATTGTTTAATGTACGCTGTAAATTATAATAACAAAACTAGCAGGTCAGACTGCGTCCGCGCATGCGTGGATCGCGATTATTTTAAAGCGTGAAGGCCAATGCGATATCACAGGCACAAAAGGTAAACATTACAAATAAATTAATTTCAAATAAACATCACTAATAGGACACTAAATTAAATTATTATTTAATAATATACTGGACGATAAAATGCACCATACTGCATGCAATAAGTAGGTATATTTGAAGTTAATTTGCAGTAAACATACTATTAACACGGAATGAGTTAATTTTTGTGTTTAGTAATTTAATATCAAATAAAATGAAGTTGTGCACATAAAATTGAGATAAACGGTTTTAGTAATGGCTAAAAATAAATGAATCTGAAATTAGATATTTTTTTAACAGCAACACTAAATTTCTAGGAACAACATCAGATGCATTCTCTAACCTAAACTAATGTGAGCGAAGCCGAAAGCGAAAACTAGTATGTATTTTAAGATATATTCCAAACCAAAAATCACTTTTCTCCTAATGTTTCCATTTGTTAATAAGTTCACAAGTATTTTTTAGTCTTATTTTTACAACACCAAATTAACATGATTTATTTGAAGGATAGTTTACGTTATAATTCTAAAAAAAAATTGTTCTTGTGGCTTAAAACAGCCATTACTATTGTAAATTTTAAGTAAACAGTTGAAAGCAAGGTCAGTTTAAACTCGAATCTATTCAAGAGCGAGTATTTACTGAATCATCTCGTCTTTGACGGATAATATTTATGAAAAAAAAAAATAACATTACACGGAACAAATATTATTAACTTTCGCATCCGGAACCACATCCTTTATGGTTACTGAGAGATAGAATATCGTTACGAATTAGTTGAGAATTTATAAATTTTAAAAGCAATTTATGTATTTCTGATATTTACTAGTGTATTTGTATCACTTAACAGAGTATAACGTAATGGAGGCTACGTTACATTCTAGCCATTATACATTATGTATACGCTAATACTTATATCATTAAATGAATGTTCATAGTTTATAAGCATAAAAATAATTGACTGTCGCTTCGTTGACACTTTTCTACTAAACAGTACTATAAAATGACATTTATGGAATCACATGGTTTTCAATGCAGAGCGACAATATACACAAAAAACAAATATTTGATAATATAATATACATGATAATTATTTACGATAAATGCAATGCTGCAAGCAAGCAATAGTTCATTTGGTTTATCGACAAACAAATCATGATACCAGGTAAGACCTCGAAGCGAAACCATGAAAATTACGACAGGACAGGAATAGTTAATTTTTATTTAACTATTTCGATGTATTAATGTGTCTTGTATGTTAAGACTTTATCCTAAAATATCTAGTTCAATAGGACTGTTCTTATTAATACGATCAAGACTATTTGCTAAATATTTTAAATTAAGAACTATAAATTTGTCTTCCAAACAAACTTGATTGATTAAGATGCCTGTTTCAAATTTCGTGACTTTATATAGTTCAGTATGTTTAAGAGATAATCAAGTGATGATACAATTCATACAAATCAGTAAGTTCCGCTTGATGAGATTCGAAAATTAAATCAAAAGCAAAATAAATACCTACTCCTAAGTCACATTGAAGCGTTACACAATAAAAGTGTAACTTAAGTCTATGTCAGATCAAGGTTGGAGACGTAAATCTATCAAGTAGAAACCAGTGTCCAATATCATTGGTCATCAATAAAATAAAACCTTTTTCGTCTCAAGACAGATTTATATACCTTTTGTTCAATGTGGGTCAACAGTTTTACATCGTTAGTTTCGTTACGTTCGTAAAGATTCAGACTCACATTCAATTTGTCTCCCACAGTGGCCAAACGGTTAATGTAAATACGCAAAACAATTATGTTGACTGCTGTTTTACACGTTACCTTTGAATGTTTTGAACAATATATAATTAAAAATGATTAATAATAAAACGTTAACTAAAGACTACTACGTTTAAAATTCCTAATTACTATTTTGCGCCTGAACAAACAATTTGTTTCAATATTTAACTTATCTTTGTTAATGCGATGGATAACTCATATGGTTTGACAAGTCGTAAGTCCGCAAAGGTTACATATTTCTCGACTTTCTGGCAGGATTTATTATATACATATATCATTGTGTTTAACTAACATAACTTTGTATTTTACATTTTCGAAAAGTGTAACTAGTTTTATGCAGGTTTTTCTCGGTAGAATCTACATTCCGAACCAGTGGTAGCTTCTCTTAAGTTTTATAAAATGACGATCGAAAGTGCTTGTAGTATATTTTAATTTTGACTCTTCGTCAATAAATTTAGAAACATGTCAGGCAGGCACCCTACACATGCCTGTGTAGGCAGGGCATCCTCATTCTCATGGAAGGTCGTAATCTTCAACTTGCCTTTTGTAAGTATAGCATCGAGCGATATCAAAAAACCAATAAGCTATGAAACTAGAACGAATTACGATTTCTTGTGAGAAAATAAGACAAAATGCTCATTATGGTTATCGTGTTCTTCCTTTCGACGCATCCTTTGCACTTACAGCCTCGAGAAGTTCAAACGTCCGCTTCACAGCACACCCATGATTATTTTGACGAGATAAAGACATCCGTTAAATATTCAAGAAATATGTAAGTCTAAATCCATGAAATGTATAAAATTGGTATTCTCTATTCGACTATGCGTTTATTTGTGTTTATTTTTGACATTTCGAACCGATGATAACAAAATGTATACTTATTGATGGAAGGTCTGTCTATCTTTTGCTCTTTTACGACAAAGCTTAAATTAATGAAATTTGGTACGAGCCTGCATTCCAAGGGGGCACGAAGGTTATATATGAATTAAATTGACCTACCTCCAAAACACGACCTAGGCAGCGGCCGGTAACTAATACCTATTTTAGCTTGTCCATAGTTTCTGTGACTTTCTACATTATATTATAAATATACTTTTTATTGAAGTGAATTAAACATTATGCTTATGATTGTTTAATATGTTCTAACTTAAAGGAAGCTAAATATTATATTAATGGGTTTATTATACGATTTTCATTTGAAATAACTTACAGCACGTTCTATATATATGCGGCATTTTCACAGATAATATATACAGTAAAATTAAAATATAAATGCAAGATCTGAGTTCCCATTTATCTAGTCAGCAGTATATCACGTCTGGCCGTGGGCAACTGGCTCCCACGCTTTGACTTCGACCTTTTACATAGATACTCAATAACTTAATCATGATATATAATATGCTAAATATGTAAAAATGCTAATTGAAGTATAATTATAAAATATATAACTTAATAACGAGATAATTGATCAGTATTTGCAAAGATTTATTTATTCTTTTCCATTTACATATCACCAATTAAGCAAAGCATGTGTAATTTTGAACTGTGTCAATTAGTAAATTTTAATATAATTTTCAGTAATGCTAGTGATAAGGTGTTTTCGTTCACAGGCATGATGTATAAATTAAATAATAAATAGAAATATGTTGCTTAATAAATCAAAAAGTATAGTATCTTGTCAGTTGATAGCATTACATTTACGACTCAAACAGACATTTAAAAGCCTACCTAAATATTTGTATACAATATTTTACTTCGAGCAATATACCAAATGTTTAACTGAGTCCGTCATCAATTTAAATTCATAGGAAGCAGTATGTCACGCATTTCCATTAACACGTCTTAGAATATAGCAGAATTTTATTATCTACTTTCTCTATTGAATACACCGATCGAACTTTTCAAACATTAAAATCTTAAAACTGTCTAAACAATGACTTATCTTCTATAAATCATAGAGATTGCGTAGGAGACTATAAAATTTCAAAAAGTTTAGACACGTATTTGTAAGTGAGCTCGGCAAGCGTAGGCCTCAGTTACACCCACAGGACAGGTTCACTCGGCGGTCTGAAGAGATCGATTTTCATTACAAATTACAATACACATACCCACGCGCCCTTCTCGTACACATTCTTAAGCGTTCAAAACAAGTACAAGTGACGGTCACTTACTTTCATTAGTATGTAGTGGAGACATATCTTCTACTATGGTAATTCCTTGCAAAACACCATTTTGATAACATTTGAATAGCAGTAGAACTTGATAAATGTAGTATAGTTGTATAGTTTGTTCAATAAGATCAGCGATTTTCTGAATAAACATCAAATATCTTGAACACCCGTGGTAAGAACACGTGAATCCTAACAGAATATTGTTTTTCACGCGCTTAATTTTGTGCATATTCAACTCGGCGTTTAGGGAAAACATTACAAGGAAACCTGCATGGATCAGTTCTGATTGTACCATCACATTAGTATCAGCGCGTAGAGGAGCAGCGTAAGCGCAGGCATTAATCCCGCAGTGACATGTTACTTATTAAATATATATAGATATACTAATCATAGCTGCGGTTACAACAGTTTTTCAAGTAGGTAGAAATTTCTCATTAGTTGAACGATCACGTCGCTTAAGATCAAGAGTAGATACATAAGCAGTGCCGTGGGAACGTTGAAGAATAGATGGCTTGCTTGAGCCAGTTTTCCGAGAGATGTAGTGCAGCCTTATAGAGGCCACTGCGATAATGAATCGCAAGTCAATATTTGTTCCTTGACGCATACTCAAAGCGAGCTTAAAAGGGAACTTTGCTTTATGATTTGAAGAAAAAAATCTCTGCCTACAATCGGCTTTGTTTTTTCTTCAGACCTTATTTAGTCATCGTATATCAATTGACCATTATATTTGTAAAACCGATGACTGTTTTCAATGAGATGTATTAATTAAGCAACCCACAACATGTTACAACGTGTTTGAGCGACTGGAACAGCCTTGGCTTCTACACCTCCATGCTGCCCACGACTACCCTCATTTGGTCATTCATGTGGGCGAAAACACCTAATCACAAACTAAGCAACCTTATAATGACCCCGCTAAGAGTCACTTTAGTTACAGGGTTGCGGAACCGTTCATATCAAAGTTAAGCAACACCTACGCATCATAACGCAATGATTGCAATATTATTATTCAGATCGTATTTAGCATTGTCGGTAAATTTGATTTTATGTCAAGTCAAGTGGATACGAATGCGATAACCACAGATTAGTTCGACCAAGAATTTCATTATTTATTCAAATTATCTAAGAAATATGACTTACGAGAAACAACGAAATAGTTTTACTAAACTTGGTGGTAGGGCTTTGTGCTAGACCGTCTGGGTAGGTACCAACCACTCATCAGTTATTCTTCCGCCAAATAACAGTACTCAGTACTTTTTTGTTCCGGTTTGAAGGGTGTGTGAGCCAGTGTAACTACAGGCACAAGGGACATAACATCTTAGTTACCAAGGTTGGTGGCACATTGACGATGTAAAGAATAGTTAATATTTCTTACAGCGTCATTGTCTATGGGTGATGGTGACCACTTACCATCAGGTGGCCCAGATGCTCGTCCGCCAAATTATACCATAAAAAAACACTAAAAGTCATATTTTTCATATTCATATCTGATTTACTAATCTCATGTGTATACTTATTAATCACATGTCTAAAGGCTATTAAACTCGACTTTATATCTTATCGCGGTAAAGTGTGTAGCTTCTTAGATAAAACCTTTATCTGGAAATCTGGTTAATTTAACTATATCCCTATTATTCGTATCATATAAAAATGATGTAGTTACCGATATTATCTTTCAATTGTCCAATTTGTGTCACATAAGATTGATGATAAAAATTAATGTTTTGATATGATTGACAGTTATTTGTTTATATTGATACTATACACATACCAGTTTTATAACTGTTTGTTTTTTTAAAAAAATAAACATCACACAAATATGATAATCAACGTATCGTATACATATATAATTATATTAATCATTGTTTTCATTTTAAATTACATATTTTGTCGTCTATCGAATGTTATCATCATTTAATGGATATTTTTTCATCTTAGTTCGTTCTTATAGATATTTTTTGACACTTTTTTTAGCCCTTTGGGAGGCCTTTAATTCTGTGTAACGTGATACGCTCCGCCTCTCAGATGACAGACTGCCATAGATATTTACGATGCTTAAACTAGCCGAACAGACGACAGTTTAAATACACCATAAAATAATCTAATATCACGCTCCTAATTTTACGCTCAAGCATCCATACTAAGTTTGATCGACTAATATTTTTTTTTATTTCTATTTTTTTTTTCGCGTTTTTCTTTCCTTAGAGGGAAAAGGCAAAGGTATTACACCGTACAGCCAAGTCTTTTGTATTTAATTTCAAAATTAAGCTTCTCATTCTATGGACAAATAAGCATCATTAATCTGTCATTTTATAATCTGTCTTATAAGTTACTTAAAATGCAACTATTTAAATTATATTTGTAGGTTCAATTTTATCTTAAATATTGCAATGAATAACATATTCTAGTAATAGAAAGTATTGATAGTCTAATTTTCGTAAATAAATCTCTAAATTTCTTATTTCGACGACGTTGGCCGTAAATAGTTATGGCATGACAGAGGCATGAAGTATGACATGCTGTATTTCGGTGTCAAGCTAACAGACCTTGCTTCGGCGTCGGACGTGACTAGATTAAATTTTTTTAGTCATACATTTTGATGGTTTTAAAGGTACCTTCACAAGTGTGATCCTTAAGACAGTTGTATATAAAAATATTCTTTTAATAAAATACTATTATAATTTGAAATACTTGCAAATAGTTTTTTTCATTTCTAATTTATTCGTCAATGCAATTCAAAATTGATTGCGTTGTACATAAACTGCTAGAATATTATTATTCAGAATGTTAATCAAGTGTGCCAAGATTACTAATAAAGTTTTCTGTATTTTAGAACCGGACCTATTTCCTAAGAACAAGTCAAGTGTTATAAATTAATTAAAAGGTAAATCATCTTACCGTTAAGTGTTTCGTTATACTTAAAATTTTCATTAAGTTACGATACTTTAATTATAAAATACTTTTTTTGTTTTCAGTGTGTCTAGTAATCATTTATATTGCTTAATTTTATACGCAAATCATTAAAAAACAGTTTCGAATTATTAAAAGGTGTATATATACATATATTGTATTTTACATTTGAAGTGTAAATAATGTCATAACATTACAAAACAATTTAATTCCTAATACTTTACACTATACTTACTTATCTGTGTCACTAAAGAAACCTCTTTGCAAATGAATCGTGCAGTTAGCTGTGTTTAATATTCAGTAGTCCAAGATAAGACTTAGGTACATACATACCACACATACATACTATCTAGGTGCGCTAAACGGGCCTATGGCAAGTCAAAGCCGTGCGCCTGCGTTGCGTTGCGTACAAATCTCGTATGACTGAAAACGGCGGACGACTACGGTACCTACACGAAGTGGCGACATTCCACTACTCGCGCGGAATGTAACACGGCCCTACAAACAGGTTAAGCACAGGACCCGCGATCCTTCTCTTAACACGCCCTTATTTTATGGCCCCACTATTAATTGCAATTACACAAATGGTTTGATCAACAGCTGAATTAACAACCTCAATTTGTATCTAGATGTCATGTTCGGCAAGTGTAATTATTTAAGCGATTCCTCTCCAAGACAATCTAACAGATGCTGACCGCAAATTGCCACCGCAGAGACGTTCTGCTTTACTTCACTTTCCGAAATGCAGGATCGCGTTACAAACACCACTGGACCATAACTCGGCGGGGCGAAGACAAAAATAAACTTAATATCGTGTGCGTTTGACGACGCATTCAATTTACAGCCGAGCCGGTGACAAGAAACAGTTATATATTTAGTTTGTAATGTTTTTACGATAACCACATGCGAATTTCACCTACCTTCATCCAGAAGTCGCTCCATGTGCATGAAAACATTCGGGAACGCAGCCAGTTGCTTCCTGTCTTTGAGCAACTGAGCTAAGTAGTCCGCTATACTTTGTGTCGAAGGATTGGTATTATCACACATTTTGATTACTATTTATTCAACTAAGGACACGTTAAATGTTTATATAAACACGTTCAATACGAAATTGTACTTTAGTAATTGGTTATTATTATTTTGTGAGAATACTATGTTAGAAAAGTTAACTTCACTACCACACACATCGAAGTTTCGGTCACCACTAAATGACGAAGACGAAGTTGACCGAACTGAAGTTGTGGGCGAATATAGCGCTGCGCTTGCGCTATCGTCGAATGGTTTTTTGTGAGCGCGTGCGCCTTCCGTCCACAGTGTAGGCGTAATAATAACCTATAGTGCTCCCGCTCGCACTCGACATAGCGGCCTGACTATCTCTTTCTAGTAAAAGAGGACAGTGGCGAAGGAGGCGCCATCTAGTTAACCTACTTACAACTACCACAACAACCGCTTATTATACCGATGACGTACAATACGAATCTTAAACCGCTGTATTATGTAAATAGAATTATCATAATTTTACATTAAAGAGTTGTCTTTTAGGGTTTGCGGCCATCATTTCCATATAAAGATGTTTTCAGAAGTGTCTCAGTTCACAACATAAGATTTAAACAGATTGAGTAAGCAGGTTCTTGAGTATCTTAACACTTTTGTAATTAGCTATTTACATCCTTCTTATAGATTTATAATTTAGGGACGAAGGCGCGCCCCTCTATTTGTACTGTATTTACGAGATGTCATTGTGTGCGTGAGACCAAATAGCAGCAAAATAAGTAATATAAATCAGATTATGCATACTCGTTGCTTGTTATATTAAAAAATAATAAATTTCATGTACAGATAATTGTAATGTTACACGTACCTAGTTATATTAAAAATAACAGGTAAAAATAATCAAATAAATATTATATTTATTTTTTCATTGCATATTCATCCTTCAAAATTGTATACCTAACAACAAGGAATTTATATCAAACCAATTGAAAAAAAATATCACGCAGAAATTAGTATTCGAACACGAACGAATTCGGATTTAAAGTTGCTCTTTAATATTTCCACAAAATGAATGAAATACAATACCTAATGTAGACAAAACAAAAATACAAATTAAACATAAAATTTAGAAACAGTAACAGTTCAGTAGCTAAATAACAATTATTAAAACATTTTGTAATTTAGTCTAATTAAAGTTCTTGCTCGAAGTGACTTCCCCTATTGCGTACGCAAAGACGCATTAAAATATCGTGACAGCTACCGAACTAGTCAAATTATTCCACATCGTTTTGATGGGTTTCTAATTCTTTTTTTGACTTCTTCCGCGGATCACACAGAAAGCATAAAACCTATTTGTGAGATTTTCGAACAGCGAATTTAAATTTCGAATAAGAGTCTACCAGCTTCCTTTGTGTTTTTTTTTTCAATTGCTTTGGTATAAGTAGTTGTTATATATTTATGGTGAGCTAAGAAAAAAAATACCGCTTTTAAAATAATCTGCAAGACAAGTTTCAAAACGTTTTCTTTTTATGTGTTTTAAAGTAATTTTGTGGAAGAAGTTTCTGAAAAATATTTAAGTAGTCGTTTCCAAACCGCATTTTTAAATTTGGGCGGATAATTGTTATTTTAATATTGATATATATACAAGTGTTAAATTGTTTTATCTAGAGGGAAAAAATTGAAAAACTCATAACATAACCGTGATAACTCGAAATTGATTCATTATGCTCCCATATGGGAGTTAAAAATTATCGCAAATACTTACTTATTTATACGAGTAAACACTAACTATGTATATATTTCTTTAGGTCCAGTACGTATAAAGTATCTATATTTCAGATGATGTAGATACAGATATGAGGGTTGATGGTGTGATGGTAGGATTTTGTCTTCTAGAATTATTAAGAAAGTATAATTTCTTCCTCCCTATTCCAGCTATGAGCTACGGTATCAATCTTCAAAGTACAATCTCAATGGCAAATAGATAATGCAATAAAATTAGGTGCCTTAATGCGATATTAAGAAAGATCCACCACGATTGTAAGTCTCAGGTGCACGAACAAAGACTTAAAATGTTTTTCTAGATACGGCAGTTTCAAAAACCACATCAGCCTACTGACTATTTATTGACAGACAACCAAAATAACTGTTTATGCACCCGACTTGGAATTTGAACATAGAACCTGCACTATCTATTTGTGAATACATACAGTTTGAAATAGCTTAAACCCAAACGTATTCTAGCGGCATAATATAAATATGACATAATCAACTTTATTTTAATCAAGTGTATTTTTCAAGTGTGTTTGAGTAATAAGCATCTAAAGTTTTGATTTGATAATATATGCTCACTATTTGTTGTCTGTGGTTTCGTTCGCCTTTTTGTGATGTCGTCAGATGCTGGGCATAAAAATTAATTAAGGCTCAATCTTGCTTCATTTTAAAATTTATCAACTTCAGATCAGTGGTTAGGACATGAAAGAGCAACAGATCAGACAGACAACCCGAGTTACTTTTGAATATATATTACTATAGTTAATCCAAAACAAAATTAATTGATAATACTTACTCAATACGTTTCATATACGCCAACGTGTTCTATAATGTTTAGGAAGAAAATAATTTATTTTTTGTCTCCATACAAGAGGAAATAGTGGGCGAATGTTGAATTGGTTACCATAGTGTTATGGTCTGACAATTTACGTAAGGCGGAGCTTCGGTTGATTACGCAATTGCGTTACGTTTCTTTGTTTTACAACTCTATGTATTTAATAATCCCACATACTACGGAATGGTTAATATATGAAATGTATACAGTAATGTATCCCAACAGATACAGACTGTCGAGTATAAGTTAGCATTGCTGTGGCAGCACCTGCTACACCCTTTGTCTTGCCACTTTTTTGTTTATTTTACCAATATCTCCCTGTAAAATAATTCTCTACGTCTCATTTTTAATAGATTTTGGGTAAGTTTTCTTAATAAGGGTAAATAAAACAAATAAGATATAAATGAATAAAAAAAAATAGTACATGTTTTTGCCACACGCCAACTTACACTTGTCGCGCTATAATCCAAAGTATGTCGGGTAAAGACAATTCGTTCAAAAATAAATTCTATCAATACTCAGTCATTTAAAAAAATAAATAAAAAAGTAACCATTAAAAATAAACTCAAACCTCAAACTATCGTACTAAAAATCTATTATGTACCTCCACGTTTCGTCAGCTCAGTCCGATAGTATTATTGACATCCCAATTACATATTTCAATTAGGTATCACCATGTTTCAAATTGATGACGAGAGATACAATCTGTTCAAACCACAAGAGGACAAGATTAGAGACAAACCGACAACATTAGACATCGAAATCACGCGATATCATTGGTCAAAGGCTTGATGACGTTCATTATGGATTTGCGAAAAAATGGCGTTTTGGACGTCGTTGAAAGTGCAATCGGAATTTTGGAAGTAAAACTAAAGTCGATATAAATAGTTAAATGTAATAGTATTGTATCATAAATAGGGATATATTAATCATAAGCTCTTAGTAGTGCACGATATAGCTGAGTTTATTAGCAAGTCGCATGACCAGTGGCGGATTTACAATTTGCCGTTAGTAGGCTATTCAATTTTTGTCGCCCCAAGTGCCTTCTGGCATTCAATACCTTAGTTTAGTTTACAATTGTATTAATTACATTTATTCTGAAATTGCAACTTCATGATTTGTGTTTTCTTGTTCTATAACGAGGACCTGTAACGTTGGACGTAATGTACATATAATGATGTTTATTTCTGTAGGATAAATAAAAATTGGTCTAAATTTGCCGACCCTCTAAATCTGCCGCCCTAGGCTCCAGCTTACTTAGTCTATTGGTAAATCCTCCACTGCGCATGACATATGTGACGTAAATCTAATATTGGTTTGTCTTTATTCTTCTTTGATTTGAATAGTCTATAGTCTATTGGAATGGTGTTGTATTACAAATAAAGATATGTTAGGGAAGAATTGTTAGTAATCCACAATATAGTTGAGATATTAGAAAACTGCGTGGTATATTACTCACAAGTTTGCTTAGATTTATTCGTCAATTGGAGTAGTCTGTAAATCGTCTCCTTCTTTTATTTACATATCCTTTTTAATATCATACTTTTCCTTTGTTGGTAGTTGCCTATAACACATTTTTTAAATTGAATTTTTACATTTATCAAGTGATTAGATTATATAGAAGGAACTATTTAAGTTATAGCTGTAATTGATTCACTTAAAGCGATACGTACACCGATCCGACGAAATTCGTTTTTAACTCACTATATTCGATCAATTAAAATCACCCGAGTTGGTTTCGTTTTATCAATTTCGTTAAAAGGATAAATGGACAATTGACCCCTATCCGATGGCCTGGGATCTATCGAATTAAACGGATTAAACTGTGTTCCACGCTCTATTTCCAAAATAACTATTGTCTTAACGAGCGTTTTATGGGTATTCCATGAGTCGGTACATTTAAATCTTAGATTATAAACACACTTTTATATGAAGAATATAAGTATATATTGAGTTGATAATAAATTACACAATTCTGAAATATGTATTTTGGTTAAGATTGGTGCTTACAAAATCTTTTACGATTTTACGCAATTTAAATTACGTGCTTAAGAATGTATGAAACATAAAATTATATACAAACCTATTTTTGCAGTATAACAAAATAGAAATGATGATGAATTTTCTATCATAATATCGATTGTTTGAGTCTTGCTCTCTAGTATTTTTCAGGTCCTTCATATGTTTGCCTTCGTCAATATTGGAGGTTAAATCTTCTTGATTGAAATGATTGCCACGGCCTAAACCTGTTAGTCTATTCTATACATAGAAATTCCTGCTAAAACGTAGACTAGCACAAGGTTGGGTTTTTCAATATTCATCTTTCATGGAGGTTAATAAATAAGGAATAATAATTGAAGGGATTTCCCGGATTGTCTTTCATGACGGTAGAAATATGAAAAATGTTTTTAAAAAGGTAATTTTAGTAAAGTTTATATTAATGAGCGATAAAAGTTGGTAAAGTTTTCTTTTCAATTATTTATCCAAGAGACTTTAATTGCAAAATTATTATTTTTATTAAAAAAAATATTACAAAACTTGTTTCTTGTTGATGTTAAAATATTGAAATCGGTACTTAACGTTTTAGATAATTGAACTTAATAAACAAGTAGTCATAACCGAAGAGTGTTATATATGGGATGAAAGTTTGTATGAGCTATCGTAGTTCGTACACAAACTATTTGCTCTGACCGAGGGAAAATGAGGTTACGGGTATTGACCATGCTGTCAAGAATTGTAATACTTAAGAAAATTCGGTGGTTTTTGGCATGTTCCTTCAAATACGGTAAATCAATTTAATCGGATACACCGCTCATAATAAATATCAAAAAATTATTTCTCCTAAATGTACAAATGATAATAAAAGTTTTGGAAGACAACAACACAAACAAGCGATGTAAAGTTGGCAATTAAATCCAAATCGAGAAAAATAAATAATAAGTGTATTTAAGTAACATAAATAAAATCTAGAGAATCTATTGAAAACAACTCCCAAGACCACGCGCAATATTTTCAAAAAAAATCCACTAACTTAATACAATCGCTTACTTTATAATATAGTCTTGGAGTTCACAGCGCGGTCCACAATCAAGAACATCAAGATACTTCAATAATAGTGATGTATAAAAAATTACGATTATAGAATATAAAGTCAATATACGTACCATTTAAGTAGAAGTAGGAAGTGTTTAGATTATAAGTATATTGCATATTAGTACAAATAAAAGGAAGCTTAATGAACAAAACGACTTTATCATAATTATATCATTTACAAGTATAAATATGAATATGTGCAACATAACATACAAGTTAATTATGAATACCTTAAATATCATATAAATACAAATTGTTTCATTATAATCTAAATGAATAACGTTGAGTTTTTATAGTGTCTATGCCGTCTTAGCTACTGTTACAGGTAATTTTGTCCTCTTGGCAACAAGTATAGGGAAACATAATAAAGTATTCAAGGGCTAAGCAAATTATACTCTACGAGGCATTGATTGTTATTGCGCTATTAAAGCTGTAGACTTAATTTAAAATTGTTATGTGGAGAAGCACCTGAAATTTTATTTCATCTTCTCAGATTTGTACTTGCTTAGTATGTAGTATGATAAAGATTTTTCCATTAAATTATTCTTGTTTCATTATAAAATAGTTTGCAACGTATCGTGAGAGACATTGATCCACATTTGAGGACTTCTTATACCAAGATGACAGATAAAATTATATAATTAATACGGCAATTTGTTGGCATCCTTGATGGAAGATATTAGGTACGGTAGTGGGGTAACTTAGCCCATTATTTATGAGCTTGAAAATTAAAAAAAGGCCAATCTATACTAATATTATAATTAAGAAATTAATTGTGTCTTCGCGCTTAAACCGCTCCAACAATGTAGACAAAATTTGTCTAGGCTAGGTGCTAGGTTATTTAATTCACCCCCTGGAGCTAATTTTTTATAAATTTTTAATGAAGTGCGCGAGTGAAGCCGCTATTAGGTTTTGCTAGTATAGAATAGTTTTATTCCACGCAGCCATGTTTCGTGTAGTAACTATTTTAATATATATAGTTAAGGCCTCATTGCTAATAATTCTTATGTATATTATAATATATAAAATAACGAATTCGTCAATCACAGTAAAACATTTAAAAATCACTGTCAAAACATGAAGTATATTAAAATGTTATTATATGTATTTAAATATTTAACAATATTGTAATAGATATATTAAAAATGGTCGTCGGTCCTATAAGTAATTTATTAAGTTTATTTGCAAATGTTTTCATAAAACTAATAGTAGATTTGATAATTACTTATTTAACTAAGTATACAGAGAACATACGTCACACAACATAAATAAGTTCCAAATTTTAAATTTCGAACAGTCATTTTCGTGATATAGAACGTAGATGAACTTTTATTTCAAAAAGCGAACAAATGCTAAAATATTGAGATAATTCTGTTATTTATCATCAATGATCATAATTTATACCTATCTAGAATAATTTAGTAGGACTCTACTAAGTACATTGACGGCTATTGATTTCGCAGTAATTCAAAGAACTGATAAATACCAAAGGCGTTTTAAATCGTTTTATGACAACATTTTCACCAATACACGCGCTGGCCTTCCATAAATGTACTGGCATTACGCGGCCCCGAACCACCTATGGCAACCCGCTCCGAGCTTAATTATCCAAACGTTTTAGAACTTGATTATACGAAGATGGTAATAAAATGGCGCCGCTAATAGTCCTGATCAGAAAAACGACTTCGTATCCAGTTGCTGCGCAAATTACACTTTCACAAACAAATATACTTAAAGAAAGATACAGATAAATAATTCAATAAATCAAAAAGTGTTACGCTTGTTTTAAATTAACTATTTTCAAACAATTATCACATATAACGATTTATAAAACAATTTTATTGATTAATGTTGTCTTCAAATTAGTGTCTAAATAGTTATTCATAAAATAGTTAATCGTTACCAAAATAACACTTTGCTGCTGTATGTTTAAGCATAGATGATTTGATTAAAAAAGTATTACTCTGAAAGCATTTTTATGCTCATTTATGTAGGTTGGAGTGCCGTGTGCACATTCTGCGTCTTAGTCTTACATGTCCGGCTTTCGGCCTACGACTCAAGCGTGGAAAACATTACGTCATCGTGGTGACTTTGTGTAAAACTTTACATCTTTGGTAATGGCATCAAAACTTGATCATGCGAAAGTGATCTTTTGCAAATATCATTTGATATTAAAACTTAAACATTTATTGCTGTGACCACATGCGTAGGAGGAGTATAACTGTGTCTGACGAAACCTACTAGTTTATACAACAAAATAATAATAATTAATTCGCCTACTAGATTAGCACGTAATGCCATAATTTTAGTGCGTTTTAATTCAATTAACGGATAACATATGACAATGTGTAAGTATATTCTTCGTATCTTATATTAAAACATAATCCTAGTTGATTAGACGGTTTTAGTTTTTTAAAGTAGATACCTGAAGGAATAAAATCAAACCCAACAATTCGTTATTATCACATTATATTTGAAAATACATTAGACTATTCAAATCCTTGTAGTTCTTAGTACAGTTTTTCATTTTAATGAAATTTTACCTAATTTTATCATTTTGATCAACAGATGAAGGAAATGAAGATTCAAGCTTGAGTATATATAAGTATAGACGAAGAAAAGATAAGCCTAATGTTTTCATAAATCCTCCATCGATTGCTCGCTTTTCGGGTGAACATTCTCACAATATATTAGTGGAAGTTGATGAGGAAAAACAGCAGAAAACTTACGCTATACTCCAGGAATCTAGATCAGATTTCAACAATAACAAGTTACGTTATATTCTATCGATTTACACTAATCCTATTTGGAATCTCTTCAACCTTTCATCAATATTTATCGCTTACTTTTTGGAAACATGTCTCTACACTTTCACAGCGCCGCAGGACAGATCCATTTGGATGATAATAATAATAATATCCTTGAATTTAGTATTTACTGTTGATGTTATAATTGTTTTTGGATTAAAATTCTTTGAAAAATGGCGAAAGACATTAAATTTAGTCGAACCAGAAACATTTCGAGTAGTCATTGATGTTATTTTGGCAATGCCATGCTCATTTTTATATTTAATAAGTACCACAGAACATAGCTCGTTTAATATATACGCTATTGCTCCGATGATGGCAACTGCACGAGTGTACAGAATAATTGAATATTCCTACATTAAGTCCTCACAAGCTGGCACGAATCAATGGACGACCTTCTTGGCTCAATATTTAATGCTATTTCTATTGTCGGTACACACTTGGACTTGTATATGGTACTTATTCTCGTACAGACAATTTGATATTTGCCAAATACAGTCCTCGTGGTCCGCTGCGGTCGTTAATTTGCCAACAGAAACGACCTTTGACTGGTATTTTGTCGGCGCGTACTGGTCAGTAATGATTTTTACAACAAATGCTTTTGGAGATATTTATCCTGTGACAACCAATGAGAGAATCACGGCAGCTATTGCTGTATTACTCGGCTTTTTATTAACAACTGTAGTATTCGTAGGTTCTCTTACCTCTTTATTTATAACAATTACTACAAGACGTGCAAAGTACGTAAGGCAATTAAAGAAAATTAAAAATCATTTGTCGTTAATTAAAATGGATGCCGACACAACGAAACGTATTATAAGGTAAGTTTTACTCTAATTTTTTCCTTTATTGTATTGATGTTCATGAAAATTTATTATAATTATCATAATATATTATCTTATGAAGGCGAAGTGATTTGTAGGTACTACGAGGATCTATGGTATCAAAAATCAGGAGTTTTCAAACCAAAGCTTATAAAACTTCTTCCGGCTCCATTACAAATGGAAATTGCATACGATCTGAATGCAGTGCCTCTGTACAGTTCTTTACTATTCAGAAAACTTCCGGAAGCATTCCTTAGAAGACTATCAGTGACCATGACTCACCAGTTTTATTTACCCGGTGACATTGTTTATAATCATAATCAAAGCAAGACTATTATGGTAATATTGTATTTCTGCATTGTTAAATATTTACACTTTGCCTCTTAAATGTTATTTATTCATAGCACAATGATTCCATAATAAACATATCATTTGTTTTCATTCAATTAAGATTTGTATCACGAGCGGCGTTTTAGAATTACTATCTGATGAAGATGATGAAAGTCCGATGATATCTTTTGGCAAAGGAACATGTTTTGGTGAGATATCTCTGGTTTATAATATTCCAGGTAAGAAAGACGTTTAAGGAAAAAACTTTTTTTATTAAAATCTTATGCGCCGGCTATTATCACTAAGTCCATTTACAGCACGATGTACAGTTAAGGCTGCAACATACGTTGAATGTCAAGTTCTTAATAAGACCGACTTTATAACGTTGATGATAACTTATCCAGATTTAGTTGTTAAAATACGAAAAGAAATCCAAGAACGAATTGATAGGAGTCATCGCAAAAAGCATAAGCAGAGTAGTAACAAAAAGTTATCATTAAATATTTATGCCTCGAAAGAAAGGAAAAAGAGCAGCATAAAATGTTTAAAGGAAAAATTACGATATATTCAAGGTATTTTTAATGTTTGTCAAGGTATATTAATTACTTAACAGTAAATATATCTTCTGAAACATAAAATAGTATGGTTTGGTATAATTAACTTACAGGTATTACAGACGACGAAACCGTTTTAAAAGATGACGAACTCGATGAAAACTGTTTGAATCTTTACATATTATCGGAACATATCAAAAAGCGGACGAGTAACTTTACTTGCGCAAATTCCAAATTTCCCTGGATATTGGAATTTGATTGCAATCTCGTCAAATACTGGGAACGATATATGCTTTTTGTTGTTTTTTACATTTGTCTCGTGTATCCATATTTTATTGGCTTTGAAAGAAGATTTCCAGCGGGACCATTTTTCTATGCAGAAATTGTAATTGCAATTTCTTTAATACTGAATGTAATCATAACAATCGTAACTGCTGTGAAAACTAAAAAGAAGTATCTGAAAAGCTTTATTGAAATATTAAATTATCGAATGAATACTTTAGAGTTCTATATGGACGTTGTTGCAATAATTCCATTTGAATACATCGTAACGATACATACTAACGCTTCTTATCTAGACAATTACAGGAACCATCTATTCTATTTATGCAAAGGAACAAAACTATGCCTCGTCTGGAGATTATCAAATTTCTTTGAGCATCTGGAGCGGAGGCTATTGTCAAATTCAATAATCGTCAAGGTCAACAAAAATCTCACAAATAATTTGTTATACATTAAAAAGTCACTACATGCCAAAGTCCGCTTTCAGATTCTCAAGTACTGCGTATACATTGGATTCATATGTTATTGGTCTGGTGTTATTTTGTATATGGAATCATGTTTCGTGAATAGATGTTCTCAAAATTCGTGGTTCGCTAGAGCTTTGACCTGGGAAGATCAAAGAAGCGGTATGACATCGAACAAGTATGTAATCACTTGTTATAAAAAGAGCTTGTGATGCCTAAAATTATTTATAGGCTGGAGTTCGACAAACTCACACGATTTTTATTAAAATACTCGCAATAATATTAAACGTCATGTATTATATTTTAGATCTAAGTATCACATATTAACTGCTATATATTTTGCTACTACAACTTTGCTCTCTGTTGGATACGGAGATTTCGTTCCTGGCGATCAGTATGATATGGCATTCGTTGCATTTCTTAGCTTGTACGGTGTTTTGCTATCCGGTTACTGTGTCTCTGAATTTTCGGCTGTCGTAACTCACTGGTCAAGGTAACTTTTAAATTCTAGGAAAGTTTATCTTCTGTTGAAACATTGCTAATAATAAACACCATTATATTTAGGACAAAAACGGCTTTTTTGGAAGTTATAATGACCATAGATAAGTTTATGAAGGAAAACAATATGCATCCAGCAATCAAATCCAGGATAATGGCGTTTTACGAATTACAATGGCAATATAACTCGGTAAGAATTTTATGTAGTTTCGCAAACATATTGAGTTATATGAAGCTAAATTTGAATTGGACTTAAATTCGAATCAATCTCCAAGAGTCAATAAGGAATTTACATTTTTACTTTCGTTCGACAGCTTACACGAGTAAAGCTAAAATTTTATGGATATTTTTAAGGGCGTTGAACTGACCGGTGAAAATTGGCTGGAGAAAACAGTTGTGCCATATGAATTGCGAAAGAAAGTACTCCATCAAGCGAGATTCAAGACGCTGACTTCAATAAGATTCTTTCAAGTTAAAAATAAAGCTTTCATTCATACGCTAACTGAAAGTATGTATATATAAATATATAACTTGGTCTTGTGTAATGTAATTATTAGGGTGTAAAATGTTTTACACGTTCGACCTAGTTTTGTCAATAATGCATGCATCTGCCAAGCTAATTACTGCTGCTTCCGAATTGGATCAGATGGTAACTATTTTTCGAACGCCTTTGAAATTTTACTAACGTGATTTTTATTGAATAGTAAAATTTTAGCTATACCTATTTTTATTTAAGAGATAATATTTATGCTTTATTATGTTTATATCAAGAAGTTATGTGGATTTCTGGATACAAAACTATGATACAAGATAAAATATGATTTTAAAAATTACTTCAATACGTATATTCTATATTTTTAATACAATTAGAAACGAGTATATTTTATTTATAAACTTTAACTAGCGGTCGCCCGCGGCTTCGCCCGCGTAGATAACGGTTCATAATCAGACTTCTAATATCCCTACTGCTGAGGCACGGTCACATTTGAAGAATTACTGCAACCGGCGCTTGGATCTATTGTGATAAACCTCAAATTCGTGATCACAACACCTCAGCCAGACCAACATCAGCCACGAATCTGATGAGGTTCTTAGGGTCGGAGGCCATTATGCCCTCTAAGGACCGGAGTTAGAACATTTTATAGTTCTATCTTTTATAGTTTAGGCATCATACGCAAAAAATCAACTTTTTTGGTAGATTTTTTCCTTTTTTGTCCGAAAAACCCAAAATATCTTACGGAACCCTATTTTTTTCAAAATAAAATTTAGCCTATGTTATGCGGGATTAATTTAGCTTTCGAATGGTGAAAGAATTTTTAAAATCGGTCCAGTAGTTTTTGAGCCTATTCATTACAACCAAACAAACAAAGTTTTCCTCTTTATAATATTAGTGTAGATTTAATAATGAGGTAATTTTCAAGTTATATTCAGACATTTAAAAATTAAACGTATTTATTTGTAACTAAATACTAAAAACCTTGATTAACTTGCTCGTGCTTATCAAAATAAAAATTGGAAATGTATTGATAGAACTTATTATATATTGTAGCAGCCAGCGATATAATCCTACCGCCAGGAGAAATCGTTTATTACGGGGGTACCGTTACAAGAGAGCTATACATCATTGAGAGTGGTTACTGCTTGGTGACATCTACCGAGATGAGAGAAACGAAGACCGAACGTGTCATTGGCCCCGGGAACCATCTGGGATTATTAGTATTGTTGTACGGCGTGCCGGCTGTCAGTACTGTAATTACTCTGACACACTGCAAAGTAAGTGATCGTTTATTCAGTGCATATTAACAATAACATCTGTTACAAGTTCGTCGCACTAGGAATTCTATTCGAGAGAGTTCCCAAGCAATTTGAATTTACGACGAGAAAGTTTAATTTCAGCTGATCAGTATAAATCACTTTGCGTACACATCAGCATTGAATTTGTTTCCCGATATGCGTGAGCATGAAGGTTTACTTACTGATGAAGAGATAAAAAAAATCGAAGAAAAAACTAAATTTAAAAACTCTGACGCATATTTAAAGCATTATAATCGACTAACAGCTCAGAAACAGAGAAAACGTATAACGAATATTGTTCAAGATTGCTTTAATGGTAAATTTATTTATAAAGTAATATTTATATAATTTAATATAATGTATAATATTTTTACAGTATAAACTATAATATATAATCTGTAGAGTCAAAGTAAGTAAGTCTGTGGGTCAAATGTTTTCTATCTTCGATCGTATATGTTTTATAACTACAATCGGCCAGAGACCCTACTCACCCTATTAACCTACTGTTATTAATTCTAATCAAGACCATCAGTTTTACCCGTAGGCAATTTTCTACTTTTTACTCATGAGGCCCAGGGGTTAGAATGCGTGCATCTTAACCGATGATTGCGGGTTCAAACCCAGGCAAGCACCGCTGATTCATGTGCTTAATTTGTCTTTATAATTCATCTCGTACTCGGCGGTGAAGGAAAACATTGTGAGGAAGCCATGTGATGTGCATGTGACAAACTTCATAGAAATTCTGCCACATGTGTATTCCACCAACCAGCATTGGAACAGCATGGTGGAATATGTTCCAAACCTTCTCCTCCAAGGGAGAGGAGGCCTTTAGCCCAGTAGTGGGATTTTTACAGGCTGTTGTTGTTGTTGTTGTTTTATATAAGAATTCAAACGAACCTTATAAACCATATTTAATTCAGTACTAACTCAAGACGTAATTCTTATTTTTCTTAGACTCTTTTATTAACGTACTGGATGATTATCGAAAGAAAAAAGAGAGTTATTTGCAATCGTTCAAAAAATTTGACGTGTTCAATAATGTTTCTCCGTATTTGTTGTTGCCAATCGTAATCAAGCCCGATGGAATGTTTTTAAAATGTTGGGCCCTACTTAGAGTTTGTACCGCATACATACTGAGTTTATTGATACCAGTAAGTTTTCACTATTTATATTGAATTTATTCTTAAAGATTTAGTTGCTTTTTACTATACCTAAAAACATACATGTTACCAATTCGATGGATAGCTTATGACATCATTATCATTAATTCTTGTCTTTCAAAATTCTTAATATGGGTACTTTTAATAGCAGTTTATTACAATACTGCCACCCATATTAAGTTGATATAATAATGTTTCAATTTCAAAGAAAGATTCCTTATAGATGTTTTTATACTTACTAGTAAAAATAGCGAGGGAATTGAGAACGATTTAGAGTTTCATCTACGAGCACATATGCTAAGGCTTCATAAAACTATAGCTTGTTCTAAGTATGTTAGTAAATTTCATTTACTTTATGTCGCTTCAAGCGCATTTGGACTTGAACAAACAAACTAGAGATAGCTTACAATTTATTACACAACCCTTATATAGACTGAGTATTTCTATTAAAGTTATATTTAACACATACATATATAGATATGTACCTATGTATCTATGTAGATTTGTATAAAAGCAAGAAATGCCAATACTCGTTATAATTTATATTTACTTCCTACTTCACCTTTTCAGATTGTGATATCAATGGCTCCGACCTGCAAACAGTTTAATATAGTAATCATTGTGTTGGAATCGATTTGCTACTTGGATTTATATCTCATGCTACATGTCGCCTTCTATGGACCTAAAAATCAACTAATATACCATCCGTATTTAACTGCGAAAAATTATCTAACAGTATGTTACGGTTTTCAAATATAAAATCAGGGCATTGAAACTATTTTCTAAGAACTTATATTTTCTAAGTAGTTACTCTTTTTTAAATGTTATAAATGTTAAAAAAGAGTAACTACTGAATTTCTTGGCGGTTCTTTTCGGTAGAATCTACTTTCCGAAACGGTGGTAGCTTCACTCGATTCTAAAACGACGATTCAAAAGTGCTTGTAAAAGCCTACTTGAATAAAGTTTATTTTGATTTTGATTTGAACAAAGTGCAACAGTGTTTTGCACATAGTCGTTAAATTTGTGCGCAGTTTTGTGCGAAATTGGCTATAACACGTTTTAACTTTATATACCAGCATTTGGATAACGTATACGCACCGCAAGTCAATTTTAATCATTTCACAAATAAGATACTAAGTGAGTTCATACAGAATAGTACAGCAGTTGTCTTACCGGTCAATCCAGTTATGATATCCCATTCCCATTAGCTTGAAAATGGGAAAATGAGTTCATACATATCCTCACTACTTCCCAATTTCCGCACGAGTTGTTTTTAAGATAGACTTTTTGAGTATTACAGCTCAAAATATATTAAAAAATATTTGCTTTTGTAATTATTATTTATGGACATACAAAATGTCAGCAGTAATTGCGCAAATATTCATAAATCGTCTATTTAAATTCTTACAGAGAACTTTTGGAGTAGATCTGCTCACATGTTTTCCTTGGTACGCGATCTGGATGCTTTTTGTACCAAAACATGACGAAAATCACACCGAGGAAGATCACATGATTAATTATCATGCCTATCATTGTATTATCAGGATGGCTAATGTTCTACAAATTTATAAACTGTATTCGGCATTTTGGGCGGAATCTATTGGTGCTTTAAAAAGAGTAAGTATAGGCCTCGACAAGGCTCTTGACATACTCGTGGGTATAAGTGGCAAATTCCTGATTGAACCTACTCCAGTATCGAGTGACGTCGACCTGATCTGTAATAGCAAACTTTTAGAGAGTTGTATAATTTCCAAAAGTACCTAATACTTGTTAGGAAAATAATAGTGTGTAAAAATTGGTATAATTATACACAAAAAAAAAGATATTTTGATAATCTCAATTAATAATTAGTATATACAACACTCTTTAATATTTAAATTTAAATATGTACTTTATTAACTGTAATGTGACCAGAGATTAGTATTATTATCCTTGTATAATCCGATATACATATGTACATATACTTAATTAAGTAGATGGGTACAGCGGTCACGTTTAGTTATCTATTAACTTGAAATGGCAAAAAATAAATAAACATAAATTATCTTATAAATAATGTCGCATGAGTAAATATAGTACCTAGTCAAAGTACATTAAGTACTGAAAAATTATTGCTTAACATTTAAATCAAATACAATCTTACAGAACAATACAACCATTACGGGAAAATCATTTAACAATAGATCATTAAAAATATCCTGTTCTTTAGTTAGCTACTGACTCGAAACAATTGGTTTAAGAATTCACGCATGATATCAGTTGTAAATAAAAATAGTCTTTTAAATACAGATATGACGAAACTATTCTTAAATAAGCTGGGCACTATTCTACTAATAAATTGTCAATTTATCGCGTTCGAAACAAACCGTACTCGTGCTTTTCAGTTGTTTTCCTATTCTTATAACACAATTATGCCGTTGCGGTTCGGTTAAAGTTGGTAATATCACCGATAAAAATAAATAGAATTAACTCTTAAGTTTAAGCTGAAGTTTGTTTTTGCGAGCAATGGTCGTATTTGGCGGTGAATTGAATGTATCATTACCGATATAGTTTAGTGGAATTGATCCCTTGAACTTGTCGATCAGAATAACAAATCTTTAAAATTTAAGAACATTCAATTGACTGTTAGCTATATGAATATAACTTTAATCTTTTTACGAATGACCGGTACCAAAAAATCTTTATTTTTGTCTATTCGTCATCAAAAGCAGTGTTCAAAAGCAGCAAACCTTTGAGTAAAGAAAGGAGACTTAAGCCAGCACAAGAATACAACTTATAAAATCCATAAATCCTCTTTAAAAATTGTAATAAATTTTAGGCATATCTCATGAGCGTGGTGCAGTTTCTTCTGTTAACACTGTTCTTCCTAAACCTTTATACTTCAATACTAATAACGTTGACGTGTAGATACGTAATTGCCTATGACAAAGACGATTTTTTAAGGAAACTTGATAAACTATCGTTACGTGGACCTTTTATGAAAACAACTTACAATCCAGATGGAAACATGATCTGTAAACTTGGTACGTTGAACACAGAACCAGTGATATTTTTACCAAAATGATAAACCTTGGTTATAGCAAACCTTGTGGAATATTACACATAATTTTAATTTTATGCCATGTTCTAATTTCCTTCCAGGCTCGTGGATAGACGGCAGCAAGATTTTTAAAGACTCCTACCTAAGTCCAAGTAAGGTGTATTTGCTGGCTTATTATTGGGCAGCGACAAGTTTCACCGGCGCTGGTTTTGGTGATATCACTGCCCAAGACACCGCCCACATGATACTTTCGATTTGCATCAACATACATGGAGTTTTGTTTTTTGGGTGGGTGGTTTTATTCGTCATAATGCCTTTGCCCTCTCAAATAAGCATTCAAGAGAATATCTATAAAAACAAAGCTACAGCTGATAGTAATATAAGGTTATGAGGATTCGGTAATGTGCATCGATAACGTCTGACATAGTTAAAAAATGCACAAAAATAAGTACATAGATGTTTTGTAATCAAATATTCTATTAGGTACGTGTACGCTCGCATAGCATCACTGAAAGCTATGGCCGATCAAGTAGTTACAACTTTTCAAGAAAATTTAAAGCACATAGTGCTGTTTTTAAACCGAGAGAAAGCACCATATCTGTTAAAAAAATCAGTTATTGATTATTGGAAATATCAATGGAAAAGAACTGGTGGGTGGTCGGTAAGTATGTATTTTATAATATTCAATGACGTAAAGAACTCAATTAAGTAAGACAAAATAATAAATCCTGTTTTTTTTATAAAAAAAAGCATCAAAAAATTTTGGGAAAACTGCACGCAAACTTAAATGAAGACGCCGTTTTATACATGTACGAAAAAACTTTGCGTGAAATACCGTTATTTGAAGATGTGGAATATTCATTTTTTAGAGCATTCGCAAAAAAGCTTAAAGAACGATATTTTCAAAAAGGCTATATGGTGATGAGATCTAATGAGGTCATAAGCAACATGTACATAATTTACCGCGGTAAGGTATGGAAATAACAACATTTGATATTTGAGGTCATGATATTTTAAATAAGTAAGTAGTTTCATTTTTTAAATCTCGTTTTAAGGTGGACATTATTACGAACATTAATGAAGTTGAAGCGTGTATGGGACCAGGAGGTATTTTCGGAAATATTCGTGGAGCAACAAAATATTTAACGATGTCGAATATTCTGGCGTCAAGAAATATTGACTTGCTGTATATAGGAGGCGCCGAATTTTACACACTTTTAAAAGTATGATCGAAATAACTCAAGATTTAATTATGCTAATCAAACTTTCTATGCTGTTTTTTTTTCAGAGTTATCCATCTGTGCTGAGAAAGGTTAAATATTCAGTTAATACAACGACAAAAGATTATGTTTTACCCATAGTTATGTCTGAGAAAAATAGCATGGAAGTAAGTGTAAAGATATTAGGAAGCAATGGTCGTAAAGAATAAAAGAGGATATATTTCATTACTTCGTTTTTTTCAGACAGTGTATCCTTTAACATATGAGGCAGAAGGGGACGAAGAGGATGAAATAGACCCATATGTTTTTCTTGATGTAAGTCATTCAATAAAAATTAATGATATAAATATTACCTATTGAAACGATAATAAAACTACAACGATACGGCTCATGTAGACAATATCTCATAAACTGTTATAACTATAATTATATAACTTTTATTTATTTTTCAATATCACTACACTACTACCCACAAGCGCTAAATATATTAAAGAAGTAGGATTTTTCATCGACTAGGTTGTTAGGCAGTAGGCTAGTCAATGCCATAAAGTTATCAATACGATTTTATTGAAAGTGTCTTTGGTACTTATTTAATTTGGAAATTAGGTACAATGCTGTTCAATTTAACCCATTTCACAAATTTCATTTAGAGTCCCGACAGAAGCATTGCTGAATCTCATGGTTCTAGATCGATAACATCAGCTGGAAATGTAGATTACGCTGCAGCGGCCTGGCTAATATTTAAACCACACCGGTAAAATTTATCTTCCTACTTCGGATATAGTTTTAGGAGATCGATTCTTTAAGAAAAAAATTAAACTCGACGCACAAAATTCTCGAAATGAAATGGAAATGTGTAGATAATAGAACTGTAAGACGTGTAGGTTAAAATTTATACACGAAATCCTAGTTGAATCCCAATTTTTAGTCAATATCCCAACATTTAAACACCAATAGCCAAACGTTTTGTAAAATGTAGAACAAGTATCTGCCGTTCATTAGAATGTTTTAAAAACAGGTATATTATGTATGGTATTATATAAATAGGAAGAAATGTTCTTCTTACTTACGTAAAAATCTGATAAAAAATAGTTATAGAGTTATTCCGAATAAGACCTCTAAGATCAACATGTTCACATCAAAGTTGCGTTATTTGGTTGAGCCCATGTTTACCAACGAACGAACTCTATCAAAAGATGATGAAGACATTGATTCCAAATTTAAATTTATGCTAGGACGTTAATACGTGCCTGGCGATAATAACCCATCAGATTGAATAGAATATTTATAACATATTTATTAAAACTATTGAGAATAAATATTAATATGCATGTTAAAATAGGTGGTTTCGTAGCAGCGTTGTGCCTGACTGCAAATGGGTCACATTTATTGGTACGTAAATAGTTCTGTTTATGTTAATTTGTACTTGTTGCCTGTACTGAACTTCAATTACCTTTCAGATTACTTAATAATGTTTCTATCGTACGTGGACTTTATGATTCTTGTTTATCAAATGGCATTTTTATCGAACGATTACTTCTTTTATATATGCATTGTTTTCGATGTTATATTTTTATATAAAACCTTCTTGGACGTGCACAGCGGGTATATGAACAGATACGGAGACTATGTTTTAAATCCGAAGAAAGTGCGTCAAATGTACGTAACATTCAGATATTAATTTAAATCGCAATATAATTTATTATTTTTAAATCATTATTTACTATGACTTTCAAACTGGTGCTTTTAGAAAAGACAGTACCATTTTTTATTATTTTCTCAGGGCAGTTGATATAGCAATTAGCTATGCATTCGCATTCACTTGGTCTGGCAACTGGCTAGATGATCGATTAATTCAAAGTTTTCCTTGTAACTTTCCTTGAATCTGAAGCAACAACTATGTCCCCATTTAAACCCAGGGTCGAGCGAATCTAGAATTTTTCTGTAGATTCCATAAATTGAGAAGTTCGCGGTTTTCAAATTCCGCTCTCAAAACATGCGTCAAGTCAGTGAACCGGTACCCATTTGCCAACATACTCGTGGACTAAAATTTTTATTGTCCGTAGGGGAAATTAGGTCATTTGTTATATCGTCCAAAGACAAAATAAAAAAAATGTTTTAATAGATAAGGTACACCAAATGCGAACTTTCAAAAGATATTATGATTGTATGTTATTTAGGCGACCTACTTATTTCTAATATTGCATTCGACTATTTTACGAATTCTAGTATTTTTTACTCGTATGGATGGAGCTTTAGCACTAAATTATCAACCAAATAAATAAACTTCATAAATCTGCAAAGTAAAATTAGGTCAATTTTTATGTATCCGATGTTATTCGCTAATATGAAAATCAAATGGAACTAATGAGGTTATAGCTATCCTAAAAACGCGAAAACATTTCAAAATCATACATTTTATATCTTCTGTCTTATTTTAGGTACTTCTCTAAAACTTATCTGCGCAGACGCGACTTCTTAGCTAACTTACCTATATCATATCTTGCTTTTGCTTTAAATCTAAGTCATCCAGTGCAACATGCACTGTTCTGCTACCTTAGGACTTCTCAGCTTCTTAGAATTTCCTATTTATTCACATATCGACAACACAGAAAAATAAATATTGGATCCGCAAACTTATTCCTTAAATTAACGTAAGTGACCTCTTTGATAAAAATACCTTCTTCTAAGCAACGAGAAAATATTATTAATATTGTTAATACTGTTGTTGAAGATTCTGAAAATACACGATATTTGTAGACTTACTCGATGTTTTAAGAGTATTTTCAATAGGTCTAATGTTACAGAACTATTGCAATATGGGCTTCTCTGTTGTCCCATGTAAATGCGTGTCTATTTTTTAAAATGTCTTGCCTCACACCAGTGCAATGTCAGTCGGCTAATTGGATTTCAAAAAAGGAATTAAATTTACGCGCCAATTATGCCCAGGTAAAAAAGATATATTTAAAACTCCTATTAATTGTTATGTTAGTGTTTTTTTTGGAAGAGTATAGGTGTGTTAATTATTCCATCGTCGTGTCATTTGCACAATAAAAATACGTGCGCGTCTGGGGATGCCCAACAGATTGGATAACTTAATTAAAAAAAAGTATGTCCGAAATACGGCTAGCTCTGTGGGTTAAAGTAAGAGAGAGAGAGAGCTTATCTACCGCTGCTGTCTGCTTCAGAGTTAGGGAAGTCAGACTGGCGCCGTAACGCGCTACGTAACAAACGGTTTACCCCACCATAAGAAAATAGCACTTCCAAAATGTTTTTATGGTAAAATACACTCATAAATATTTATTTCTAGAAAAACTTTTTTCCGCTATACGTGGCCTCACTGTGGTACATGATCAACTTATTGACAATAACTGGAACTGGAGACGTCTCATCCCAAAATGACTTTGAAGTTATCGAAACTGTATTCATAACGATTATTATAAAATTCTGTACTGGTATGTTATATCATTGACTTGATTAATTATTATTATTCATTAATAAAAGCTCTTCTTTATCGTCTTCAATAAATTTATATATGTATATGCAAACACAGTGCTTTACACTAATAGTTATTAGTCCAAATTTAGTTTAAAATAAATTTTATTTGCCTCCTAAAAAATGATACGAGGCGTAAGAACATGTTCAGACAGAAATGATTCAATGAGGTCATTTCGACCCATTTAGAGGGCAAAGACAAAAACATTTTTTATAACATTTATTACGTACTTAAAATTCGAGCTATGTTTTATCTTGGAATATGTTATTCCAAATATGTATCTACGTAAAACATCAAACTGATTCCATTTTAGACAAACTGTTTTCTCAATAAAAAAAAACCCGCTGAGTTTCTTTCGCCGGTTCTTCTCAGGTCAGGGTATATTCTTTTCTGCACGGGTGGTAGTGTTTCAATTGACCATCAATAAGAAAGTACATATAATGCTTCTATATTGAATAAAGTTAATTGAGTTTGAGTTTGAATGTTTAGTTAGACAAATATACATATATTCCAAAACGCTTGTAACATATAAAATTTAAACATTTCTAGGTCTTTTGATATCGGAGATGTCAGCAATGATAACTGCACATTCATCATCTCGCATTGCTTACGACTATGGAATAAACGAACTTCGGGACGGCTTACGAGATACGGATCTCAGCGACCATCAGATGAATAAAATGTGGGATTACGTACGGGAACTATGGAACAGGCAACAAGGGAAACAGGTATACATGAAACAAAAAGGAAAACATGTATTCCAAGATTTTCAAATGTAGAAAACAGCTGTGAACATGACTTTTTCTCGTATTTAGATGCCGAAATTGGTTTACAAGCTGCCGTTTCGACTTCGCTGTCAAGTTATGCAAGCTGTATATGGAAGTCATATTAGAGAATCGTTAATATTCAGGAACACTGACGACGATTTTAAAAGAATGCTGTGTATGTGGTTGAAGCACTGCGTATTTTTCCCTGGAAACTATATCGTTCAGCGAGGCGATGCGGATCAGTGCATATATTTTATACACAGAGGAGAGGTACTCAATACTTATCCTTACTGATAAAAGTTATTTTAAAACACAATGATGTTTTAGTAAACAGATATGTTATTAACGCGCAAAAAGTGAAGACTAGAAAACGTCCTAATTGGGACGTTTGCCTTTAGTCGTTTTACGTAGTAATACGTTATAATACATCATAATTAGGTACGTAGTAATACGTTTTGCGTAATTAAAACATCTAGTTATCCCTAAAATGTCTCCGAAATGTAAAAATAAACTAAAATAAACGGTCCCCGGCGCGGCACACTTTTTTCTGTACTTTAGGATGGATATAACTTATATGTTTATTAGAATATCATTGTTAAAGCATCAATAACTTCCCAGATTTATTTTTAAATAACATCATAAGCAACAAACTTTATTGAGATATATAAAATTTATTGCTATAAATATATAAATTTACGCAGTAGCAAAGAATGGAATAGAATATCACTTTATTTATGACAAACTAGATAGCATTAGTGTAAACAAACTGTATTGCAAAACTAAAGATTCTACTTTCATGAGCTGAGATAGCCGCGTTATTAGAACGCGTGCATCTTAACCGTTGATTGCAGGTTCAAACCCAGACAAGCACCACTATATATATATATATATATATATATATATATATATATATATATATATTTATCCCGCAAACAATTGGCCGTCCACTGAAGGCGAAAATGCATTTAAACTGGCGTCCACCTGCTTTTGGCGTCCGTATACCGGACGCCACTTTTTTAGCCGGTGGCACTGAGGTCCTATTCATCCTAGCTAGCCGTAGTACAAAAATCGACGGAAGCTAAAATTCGCTTAAAATAGTTGAAATAAAATATTGAAAAGTTCCCGAAGAAATCACCGCGCAGGTGAGGCGCTGCCGCAGCGCGTATATCGCACACAGTATATCGAGGGGAACTCCTGACTACGGATTCGCTTATTTGGCGTCCAAAATTGCGACGTTGCCGTCTCGCTCATTTCACTTACGACTTGCATAATACCTATTCGGTGCTTGATTATTGTTTGTTTTACATCAGTGTGTAGAAATAAACTGTTATTGGAACTTATTTAATGTTAATTAAATATATTAATAATGAATATATGAATTCCCGAGGACTTCGTGGAAGAAAAATTTTAAATATTTTATAATAATTAATATTTATATTCATTATTCATATTAATAACATAAAGTATGTCTTTCTGTCTGTTATCTTTTCACGCTTAAACTGCTGAACCGATTTAGATAAAATTTAGTATGGAGACATTGTAGAGAAGAACATACAATATTTTGTTGTCTCCAAAATCATACCCTAATGAGATAAAAAAGGAAAGTAGAAAGAAAGGAACGTTTCCATCCACGAAATCATCCTCTAAGGGACTAAAAGGGGGTGAAAGCTTGTACAACATTTATATCAATCGTGATCTGTACTGTTAAATATTCTGTTATCTGTGATTGGTAGTTTTTATTATTCGGTGTAAACAAACCGGCGTAAAGCTTAGTACTTTGTACAGGCGCCAAATAGCCATATACGGACGCCCAATAGCTGTATACAGACGTCTAATAGCTGTATACGGACGCAAAATACTTGTATACGGACGCAAAATAGCTGTATACGGACGCCTAATAGTTGTATACGGACGCCCAATAGCTGTATACGAACACGCAATAGCTGTATACGGACGCCCAATAGCTGTATACGGACGTCTAATAAAAAAACATAATCAAAATAAACTTTATTTAAGTACGCTTTAACAAACACTTTTGAATCGTCATTTTACAATTAAGTGAAGCTACCACCGGTTCGGAAAGTAGATTCTACCGAGAAGAACCGGCAAGAAGTAGTTACTCTTTTTCAACATTTAAAAAATACAAAGTCGTGTTAGTTAATACAATTATATAAATTAATATATCCTGCTAGGAAGTCAACAGGTGTTACCTCCACGCTTTTTTATCATCTGTAAAATCTTGTTTCGAATAAAATGCTTTTTTTACCAATGTATTTTTTACAAACGATTTGAATTTACGAAACGGCAAAGTTAAAAATGTCTGCGGAATTTTATTATAGAATCGGATACCTTGCCCCAAGAAGGATTTATTGATATATATTTATAAGTTTATCCTTAGTTCCAGCGCACGTACAATGATGATCACTGATTTTATCAAAGTGATCAATGTAGCTGTGAATATACATAATATTGTTGTAAATATACTGTGACGGAACAGTGAGTATTCCTACTTTGTTAAAAACATCCCGAAGAGAGTCCCTAGCTCCATGATTATAAATAAACCGGATTGCTCTCTTTTGTAAAATAAAGACAGATCCAATATCTGCAGCGTTACCCCAAAGTAATATGCCATAAGACAGTGAAAATAACCAAAATATACTAGACGAGCGGTATCGGTTGCGGAGCTGAGTCTTCCTGTTAGGGATGATAAATGAGGACTCCACTGAAGTTTGGAATCCAATTCTATTCCTGAGAACACCGTAGTATCGGCTATATCGAGACGGTCACGGTGACCGTTTCAAGATATCTTATAATTATGCTTTCTAACATTGGGTAGGGTAAAAACTACACATTTTGTTTTTTGAGCATTCAAAACTAAATTATTTACTGTAAACCAATTGTGTATCTGTGATAACGCACCGTTCATGTCGTCATAGTCAGTTTTTTTTTGCCAACCTTTAAAATCTGTGAAGTATCGTCAGCAAACAACACTATATCACAAATACCTTTAACATAGAAAGGAAGATCATTTATATATACCAGAAATAGAAAGGGACCCAAAATTGAACCTTGTATGATAGCCGAGCGATAGTGATCTTGAGGCATACAGTATTATTTGAGGTAGTACTATGTGGCTGCAAGCTACCAACTATAAAATGAAAGCACTGTTCCCAGTAAATTCATTTTATTATAAGTACTATCATTTTATTATTGTAAATATAAAATTTGGTAAGTAGACTTTTATGACATACAGGAAAAATAAAACACAGGAGATAACAAATACAACAACAAAATACTATGATAGAGAGGACATAATTATTCCGGTGAAGTTTTATGGGCAGAGCCACTTGTGCTAAGAGCGAAAATGAGAGACACGATCAATTTACGCAAACCAAATATGAATCTAATTTAGAAAATTTGAAATCGCTCATGTTTTTCGCTGATCCTCCGTGAGATGTGTATAACAGTCGTCGGCGTAATCCAGGATAGGAAGCAAAAGATTCGTATTTACATATTATAACATATTGGGCATCCGTATATGTATAAGCCTTACGAATATTGGAACAAAATAAACGTTGAATTGTTTGTACAGAACAGCGATAGGAAAAGAAAGAGACAACAAACCTAAAGCTGGCAACGTCGCACTTCCAAATACAGTCCATCCTGTGAGGACGCTAAATAATCGATGCCATAGGTAAATTATGATCAATATATCTAGGATGCCTTAAATGTATCATCATGGTTAGGGGTTCAAAAATGTTTGGGCATGACTGAAAGACGAATATCACGGATTTACTTTTTATCGGAAAACAACGTATCCCAAGGACCTGGAAATCAAAAAACTAAGCAGTATTAATTAAGACATGTTAAGTAAAGTAAGGGGAACTTGGGGACGTCATAATGATGCACCACGTACATGACGCCAAAAAGGTTGTAGGATGTATATATATATATATATATATATGTATATATATATATATATATATATATATATATATATACATCCTACAACCTTTTTGGCGTCATGCACGTGGTGCATCATTACGACGTCCCCAAGTTCCCCTTACTTTACTTAACATGTCATAATGAATACTGCTTAGGTTTTTGATTTCCAGGTCCTTGAGATACGTTGTTTTCCGATAAAAAGAAAATCCGCGATATTCGTCTTTCAGTCATGCCCAAACATTTTTGAACCCCTAACCATGATGATACATTTAAGGCTTCCTAGATATATTGATCATAATTTACCTATGGCATCGATTACTTAGCGTCCTCACAGGATGGACTGTATTTGGAAGTGCGACGTTGCCAGCTTTAGGTTTGTTGTCTCTTTCTTTTCCTATCGCTGTTCTGTACAAACAGTTCAACGTTTATTTTGTTCCAATATTCGTAAGGCTTATACATATACGGATGCCTAATATGTTATAATATGTAAATACGAATCTTTTGCTTCCTATCCTGGATTACGCCGACGACTGTTATACACATCTCACGGAGGATCAGCGAAAAACTTGGGCGATTTCAAAATTTCTAAATTAAATTAATATTTCGTTTGCGTAAATATGATCGTGTCTCTCATTTTCGCTCTTAGCACAAGTGGCTCTGCCCATAAAACTTCATCGGAATAATTATGTCCTCTCTATCATATTATTTTGTTGTTGTATTTGCTATCTCCTGTGTTTTATTTTTCTGTATGTCATAAAAGTCTACCTACCAAATTTTATATTTACAATAATAAAATTATACTACTTATAATAAAATGAATTTACTGGGAACAGTGCTTTCATTTTATAGTTGGTAGCTTGCAGCCACATAGTTCCACCTCAAATAATACTGTATGGCCTCAAGATCACTGTCGCTCGGCTATCGGTACAAGGTTCAATTTTGAGTCCCTTTCTATTTCTGGTATATATAAATGATCTTCCTTTCTATGTTAAAGGTATTTGTGATATAGTGTTGTTTGCTGATGATACTTCACAGATTTTAAAGGTTGACAAAAAAAAACTGACTATGACGACATGAACGGTGCGTTATCACAGATACACAATTGGTTTACAGTAAATAATTTAGTTTTGAATGCTCAAAAAACAAAATGTGTAGTTTTTACCCTACCCAATGTTAGAAAGCATAATTATAAGATATCTTGAAACGGTGATCGTCTTGATGTAGCCGATACTACGGTGTTCTCAGGAATAGAATTGGATTCCAAACTTCAGTGGAGTCCTCATTTATCATCCCTAACAGGAAGACTCAGCTCTGCAACAAACGCTTTTAGAAAAGTTAGACAACTAACTGAGGTTGATACCGCTCATCTAGTATAATTTGGTTATTTTCACAGTATTATGTCATATGGCATATTACTTTGGGATAACGCTGCAGATATTGGATCTTTCTTTATTTTACAAAAGAGAGCAATCCGGTTTATTTACAATCATGGAGCTAGGGACTCTCTTCGGGATGTTTTTAACAAAGTAGGAATACTCACTGTTCCGTCACAGTATATTTACAACAATATTATGTATATTCACAGCAACATTGATCACTTTGATAAAATCAGTGATCATCATTGTACGTGCACTAGAACTAAGGATAAACTTATAAAGCCAAGTTTCCGACTCCGCAAAGTCAATAAATCCTTCTTGGGGCAAGGTATCCGATTCTATAATAAAATTCCGCAGACATTTTTAACTTTGCCGTTTCGTAAATTCAAATCGTTTGTAAAAAATACATTGGTAAAAAAAGGATATTATTCGAAACAAGATTTTATAGATGATAAAAAAGCGTGGAAGTAATACCTGTTGACTTCCTAGCAGGATATATTAATTTATATAATTGTATTAACTAAAACGACTTTGTATTATTATCTTTTAAATGTTGAAAAAGAGTAACTACTGAATTTCTTGCCGGTTCTTCTCGGTAGAATCTACTTTCCTAACTGGTGGTAGCTTCACTTAATTGTAAAATGACGATTCAAAAGTGTTTGTTAAAGCGTACTTAAATAAAGTTTATTTTGATTATGTTTTTTTAATTGGGCGTCCGTATGCAGCTATTAGACGTCCGTATATAGCTATTGGGCGTCCGTATACAACTATTGGGCGTCCGTATACAGCTATTGGGCGTCCGTATACAGCTATTGGGTGTCCATATACAGCTATTTGGCGTCCGTATACAGGTATTGGGCGTCCGTATACAGCTATTTTGCGTCCGTATACAGCTATTTTGCCTCCGTATACAGCTATTAGACGTCTGTTTACAGCTATTGGGCGTGGAAACTATCCTTTCTTTCTACTTTCCTTTTTTATCTCATTAGGGTATGATTTTGGAGACAAAATTATCCTATGTTCTTCTCTACAATGTCTCCATACTAAATTTTATCTAAATCGGTTCAGCAGTTTAAGCGTGAAAACATAACAGACAGACAGACATACTTTATGTTATTATTATGAATAATGAATATAAATATTAATTATTATAAAATATTTAAAATTTTTCTTCCACGAAGTCCTCGGGAATTCATATATTCATTATTAATATATTTAATAAACATTAAATAAGTTCCAATAACAGTTTATTTCTACACACTGATGTAAAACAAACAATAATCAAGCACCGAATAGGTAATCGTAAGTGAAATGAGCGAGATGGCAACGTCGCAATTTTGGACGCCAAATAAGCGAATCCGTAGTCAGGAATTCCCCTCGATATACTGTGTGCGATATACGCGCTGCGGCAGCGCCTCACCTGCGCGGTGATTTCTTCGGGAACTTTCCAATATTTTATTTCAACTATTTTAAGCGATTTTTACCTTCCGTCGATTTTTGTACTACGGCTAGCTAGGATGAATAGGACCTCAGTGCCACCGGCTAAAAAAGTGGCGTCCGGTATACGGACGCCAAAAGCAGGTGGACGCCAGTTTAAATGCATTTTCGCCTTCAGTGGACGGCCAATTGTTTGCGGGATAAATATATATATATATATATATATATATATATATATATATATATATATATATATATATATATATATATATATATATAAGTGCTTAATTTGTGTTTATAATTCATCTCGTGCTCGGAGGTGAAGGAAAACATCGTGAGGAAATCTGCATGTGTCTAGTTTCATCGAAATTCTGCCACATGTGCATTCCACCAACCGGCATTGGAACATGCTCCAAAATCTCTCCTCGATGGAAGAGGAGGCCTTATCTCAGCAGTGGGAAATTTACAATCAGCTTGGCGGTACAATATTTGATGCAGGGGTGCAAACGAAAATACTATTATGCTTTTTAAATAATCCTAAAACAAAAATGTTTGCGTTTTATCTTTGTAGTTTTCTTTGCTTTTCTCTTGCATTGATGTTTTACAAATAATACGGTACATTAATAACATTACTTATCTATGTATCTTTTATTTAAATAAATTAGTATAGTTTTACGTCCTCAAAATTCGCCCTGTTCATTATACAATAAATAGAAAAATATAGTGTATATTACTATTTTTCGATGTACGTTACAATACGTTTTAATCTTTTTCGCAGTAAATAATTTACATTATCTGTTGCAGGTCGAAGTTCTGACGGTTCATCAGAATTTGACAGAATCTATTTACGATATATTGGGACCAGAAGACAGTTTCGGAGTGGCACAAGTAAACCTTCCAACTTATCTTTGAACGGCTCTTACTGACCTCTTTGCTAGACATGAATAAAATATAAAACCTTTTTAATTTAAAAAAATAATAATAATGTGCCACCAACCAGTACGCTCACTCGGAACACACCAATATTAAGTATTGAGGTTTGGCAGTAAGATAGTCGATTAGTAGATGGTACCTTAATGGTGGTATCTTTATAGGCTTCAGAGTCCTAAAAATAATAATAATTTTGAAATTCGAATTAAATTGTTACAGGGACTCTTCGTTGGTGTAACGCATCATTTCTCGTTTCGAGCCCGAACCGTTGTCGACATTGTGTACTTAAAATTGGACGAATGGAAATTTTTACTCGATTTCTATCCGAAATCTGCGAAACTAATTCGAAGGAAAGTTGAAAATGTTTATTTAGCCATTTAATGTTTAATAAAACTTGAAATTTCATTCTTTTGAATTTAATTCATATAAAATAGTATATTTATTTTAACGAAATCCAATGATGTTGTAGTAAACAGATATGTTATTAACGCGCAAATAGTGAAGACTAGAAAACGTCCTATTTGGGACGTTTGCCTTTAGTCGTTTTACGTAGTAATACGTTATAATACATCATAATTACGTAGTAATACGTTTTGCGTAATTAAAACATCTAGTTATCCCTTTTACTTATTGTTTTTATCAAGCTATCCTTTTTACTTTTAACGAAATGTAAAAATAAACTAAAATCCCCGGCGCTGCACACTTTTTTCTGTTGTTTAGTATGGATATAACATATCTGTTTATTAGAATATCATTGCCGAAATCAGTATTCACAATAATAGAGATGCTATATAAAACACCTTAATAAGCTTATTCAATGGCAACACTGGTATTAAAATCGATAAATATAATCCTAAATGAAATTCGACGTTTCTCTTCTTACTAAAAATTATTCCCGTCACTTAATTGTTCTTTTCTTTCTCTTCTTAGACTGTGATATTCCTACAATTGTGAGCTCATTCTCTTGATCGCTGTCATCTATCTCTACTGTTTGGTCACTAATGTTTCTTGGTTCATTCTGAGTTTGTCGACGTGTTGAATTTAATGTTTGGGACATTCTGAAAATGAAACGAGAGGAATGTTATTACTTTTTACAAAAATAAGAAAATAAAAAGCCCAATTTAATCCTCCTGTAGCCTATAAGAAATCATCAGAAATAAAACTACGTCGTCATATTATTGAAAAATATTTTGCAAAAATCTTATGATGTACTTAACAAATAATTAATTGCTAACAAAATGCTTTAATGATATATTTACTTACCTACTTATTTGTTCTATTTACTCACAAAGACGCACCCTAACACGCTAAAATAATTATTTTTAATAAAATAAACTTAACATATATAATTTAGTTCGTATTTTTTTACTGTCTATACTTTTGACTCACATACACTAAGACTTTTTGTAAAATGCCTATTTCACTTTTTCTAATGCATATATGTAGAGGCTGTGGAGAGACATGCCTTGAACAGTGACCAACTATCGTAAAGACGTATTACACATTATGTTAAAAGTTCGACGGTTAAATAGAAGAAACAACAAATAATTGATTAAATTAATAATGCATGTTTACCTTTTTAGGCACTTAATTTAAAATATTTAATGTATTCTTTTAAGAGCCGATATGGCCCAGTGGTTAGAACGCGTGCCATGTGTTGTAAACCTTCTCCTCAAAGGGAGAGGAGGGCCAGCAGTGAGATATTTACAAGCTTTTCTTGCTGTTGTTCTTGTTATTGATGGATTCTCTATCTCTACCTTCAATTAATATCAGAATACGAATATCCATACTAAAGAGACTTACCCTTGACAGTTAAGTCGCTCAAGATGGGCTTCATGAAAGTCAGCTTTGCAGCACGGCCATTTGTGATGTTTGTCTGAGTAGTTCCTCAAGCAGTTGGTGTGTATTGCCTCATCACATCCAGGACAATTGTAGCCCTAAAAATATTAAACTTATATTTAAAAAAAAGCATTCATCATTCATCAAATTTTTTGCATTATCAAATTTTTTAAAGGTGATATAGATTAGGTATATTAAATGTGTTACTGGTAATTGAAACATAATTTTTGACATTATTGTAAATATATTTGGCTAGTTATTAGATATTTTATTCATTAGCTACATATTTACTTTTTACAAAAAAATATCCAGCAAAAATGTGTGGTAATATTTTTGATTTTTGTCTACTGCGTCAAAATGTGCCACACATAGTCAAACAAAAATAATAAGAAAATCTGTCTGAACAAATATAATGAAAAACAGTTCTGTTATTACACTGCCAGATAATGGCATGTTAGATTAATGTATAATTTTATCGTAATGACTACTCAAATGTTGTTCTTATAAAAACTGCCTAGAAATAATCAAAGTAAAAAGTAACAGCATCTTAATGTCCCACTTTGGGGCAATGACCTCTCCTTATTATTGAGAAGGTTTGAAGCTTCCTTGACTGTGGTGGTTTAAAAATGAAATTGATTAGCATATTTTATAATTATTATGCTCTTATAATACTTTTGGTATAAGAGATATCAAAAGTATTATTTGAGCATAATTGTAGTAAATTGATTGTGACAAATACTGCTTAATTTATTTATACATATAATAAAATTTGAGTGGCTAAATTTGAGTATTAAAATAATCGCTTATTACTAATTGCAAATGTATATGGTACATTTTTTTCCGTCTGTCTATTTGTTCCAGCTAATCCCTGGAATGGCTGGACCGATTTTATCAGGTAGATAGCTGATGTAATAAGAACTAACTTACACAATAAAAATATCTTTCTTTTTTAAAATCAAAGCGCGCTCAGTTAGTCCTATTAAATTTGTTGTAGATTATAAAAGGAAAAATGGCATATTCTGAGTTGTCAAAACAAACTGGTGACTGGTTCCTGTTCTTACAATTTTTTGTAAGCTAGCAGTTGACCGCGGCTTTGCTTGTGTGGAAGATGAATATAATTACAGATTAACTTAAAATATTACATTAATCTAAGACCTCTTTCTATACCACATTGGTGTATTCTAGCCTTTGGGTTAGAGCATCCAGAAATGCTTAAATATATACCTACACTTTTTTACTCTGTATACCAAAAATACTTTCTTTCTGCCTTAAAAGATGACTTCTATATAATCTTTCAACTACTTTTTCACTCCCTTAGTGGTAGAATTTTCAAGTGGGTGTCTTCTCAATAAAAAAATCCTACTAACTAAATTTCAAGGTACTAACTTTAATAGTTAATGCCCAGCTATATTGAATCAGTCAGTCGGGACTAGCTATTTTAAATACATACATGTATGTATGTATGTATTAAAAGATTAGATTTACATATCAATTTCCTCATAGCTCCACTATGTTAGCTTCAAACAGTTTTTGATAAATAGTTCCTTATTATAAATACTATTTCAACTAACTAATATTATTGATATACTACTTGGGGAAATTGTTATCAAAGTTCTGATAACAATTAAACCAACATTTACTATTATTTTATGCTTGTTTTTCAGGAATCCATAATTAAAACCACTGATTATAATATGTATTTCAACCACTTATTATTAACAATTCAAGGTCTAAGTACTTTATCAATGTATTGTCATAAGCATTAACTATAGTGTTGTAAGCAGCTTTTGTTTAATTGTTATTTTGACTTCATAATAATTTCAAACCGTTGTATCAACAGAAAATATAATTTAATATTAAGATTTATATATTTTAATTTTAACTTACTCTAAATACATTTTGGTTGCAAAGGCAGCAATTCTGAACTGTATCCGGCATGTTCTCTTGAAAGTACCTTTCAAACTCATGAATAGCTCGAAGTCCTATTGCATAATTGGTGCCGATCTTTTCTAAGTAGTACATTCTGCACCACGTAAGAAGCAAAGACTGAAAAAACATTTGATAATATTATATGCAAGGCTTTACTTATACAGGAATGAACACATTTTTATCTTTACAACTGCACCAATAGATTAAAGTATTAGTTAACACATAAAATATAAAATAAAATTCTCAGCTCATTTCATACAATTTCATATAATAAGAGAAAGACCCAAATCTATTAATTAAACATATATATTGAAAAGTTAAAAGTTTAAATCTTGGTAAACATGATTTATCTATATTACTCAAGTATATCTTAATCTACATCATCATACATGTGGTAAGCAAATGCAGTTTATATAAATTAACTTTATCATCATCAAAATCATTTTTTCACATATACTGAGTTCATATAACAAATCCATCATATAATAATTATTTTATATAACTTTACATGACATTATCAATTGATTTGAAATTTTAGTTTAACAATGGAAAACCTGGAGTTTTACAATTGTTTATGAAAATTGTAAGATCTGTATTCATTTTAAGCGTTACCTCAGCGTCTGTTATGGCTACAGTTCCTTTTCCAGCTAAGTTGATAGCTTGAATTGCTGTTACTTGTCGACTTTCAGTTGTCATTATTTGCTCTAATAGAATCCTGAAATAATCCAGCTGCTCTGACGAGAACATATTTTGGGTCTTGGTGGCTATGTCATATCCCAAAGAAATAAAAACTAAGTTCTTTTGCATTGTTGTTTCATCATCCACAATCTTTATCATTTGTTTGAGTGGTTTCAATTTCTCATTGATACTCTTAACTAAATCATGAACTGAAAATTCAGTCACATCTAGAACAATAAAATGATGTTTATTATGTTTGTATGTAGAATCTTAAGAAAATCTCATTCAAATTGAAAAATAATCTCACTGGTAAAAAGTTAGATTATTCCTGAGGCTTTAGGGTACAAAATCTAATTATATAATATTATTTTTTAATAGAACATAGGCAATGATGTCGGAACACTAGTATCTGTGTAAATTAACAACAATGTTTAATAAGATTGATTTAAATAAGATTGTTTTTCAGAAAAAATTTAGCATAATGAATGTGAGCATTTTTCAAAATTTAATCGTAATTCAATAACTAATCAAGTACACTAAAAATAAAATTAAATAAAAGCGTATAAATAAATCTTTACTTGCCTCAAGGACACGGTTTTTTCAGAAAAGTATCTGCTAAACAAAAAGTGTTACGGAAAAAAATGTTAAGTTAGTACAAATCGTGTTGATTTCGTTTGATAAAATATTTAATAAAAAGATTATCAGGTCAAAAATTATCAAGAGCTTTAACGTATTTGCACATATTGTAAAAACTAAAACGTATTTTCTATTTATCTGCTATATATGCATAGCAATAGATATGTTGGCCAAAAAGCCGGATATATAATATAAATTAGCAAGAGAAATGTATTTATCATTAAAATAAAATTTAAGTACACTGTTCAACAAACTCGCAACTTACCAGGAAAAGATTTAGATAATATTTCTTCAGTATCGTGAAAGGATAACACTCCACGACTTGCAACTGAACGTAATAGAAATCTATGTATATTACTGTAAGGCATTTTGTGAGATTAAGCGTTTTGAAAGTAAAACAGTAACAAGTATTATTACTATCCTAATAACGACTCGGCTTTATATTATTGTTATTTAAATTTTATGATTTGACATTTGTGACAACTAACAAGAGACTAATGGACTATGGTTATAGACCAACATAGACGGCTGAATAAAAATCACAGATTAAATATTTACATTCGACAGGTTAACTATCACAGATTTCGATACGGACGTATGAAACATTAAATTGGCAGGAATAATATGGAAAAAGTTGGGGGTAATATTATCACAGTAAAATATATCTTATATGATAGTCTAGTCGGCAATTTCACCATTGCCAGTAACGAAACATAAACTTGGCATTTCATTCATATAAAACTAATAACTAAATTAGTTGAACAGCTTTTGAGTAACTTTGTCGATAAAATGTTGCCACATGTGGATATATTCGTAGAAAATCTGTGAAAATATATAATAAATGGAGTTAGTACTCGACCTACGATGGCATGTTAAATCACACAATTCGTCTTGTGTAAATCTAAGAGAACGGTTGATATTGGTTTTATATATAGGTACGTTAGTCTGCTCTACTATATCTGTAAAAACATCTGGCGAAAAGAACACTAAGGACGGGTGTTGTGATCTTGTATTTTATTTTTTGGCACAAGTAAAGTGCTGACGGTACTCATATTAGTGCAAGTTGCCACTACATGTTTGAGTTATAAGACTGATTTCTAATATTTCAAGGGGCATTAATGGAGTAGTTGGAGAAGTAAGTGTAAATTAATTATCTTTGAAATTAATAAAACACATTAACTACCACCGAAGAACCAAAAACATTCAAATTGTAAATAAACCCTAGAAAGAAACCTCAACCTGGCAGTGTTAAACAACATGGTATTGTATGTCAAAGTTACGTCATGGTAATAACAAAATAAAACCATATTATCAATTAATTAATCTTAAACTTTTTATTTTACCAAAGATACGGACTGTTGAATTTATACAACATGTATAGTTAACCAACATATTATGTTGCATAATGTTTAACAGAATATTTTGCCTAAGTTCATGTACAACCGGGCACATGGCCGTAGGCAGGCGGGGAATTTGGGGGTTCAAACCTGCCTCGAATTTTTTTCGCTAACCGCTATCGTATTATCAAAAAATATATGTTGCACTAATTAAAGCACAGCGGTCCATGGGCTGTGGTAATCACTTTCCATCAAGTGAGCCTTGTGCTCGTTTGCCCCCTGTAACATAAAAGAAGTCATCGGTTGTCTTTTAAATAAATGTGTATAAATTATGTATAATTTTAATATATTTATGCTTATTTTAAAATAAACCTGTACCTTTTTTTCCCTGGAGCACGCCCCCCCCCCCCCCCCCCCGAAATGAAATCCTGGCTACGGCCCTGACCGGGCTATACTATTGCAATTTAATGAACAAAAAAAAAATCTATGAGGAACAATGACCTATATTATGTAATCATTGTTCTAATTCCATTAAAAAGTTTCGGGTATGAGTGTCTGTCATTACCGAAAATTTTTAGGACTGCCAAAAATATTCGTTTCATGGCAGTAAAACCCCGTCTCCCAATTGATTCTAACTTTTTGGAATTTGGATAAAATTTTATGAGGATTTTTTAAATTACATTAAATATAAAGGCTTTTAAAGAGTTCAGCGAATTCTATTTCCCGAAACTTATTTTCCATAATTATGTACAGTATCAGGGCTTCTGGTTCTATAAGAGGTATCAAATAATTTCCATTAAAATGCATCTCCATTTTGGTGGAAACTGTCGAAAAAAAAACAGTTTAATTAAATACTTAATAAAAAAAAGGATTGATTTAGTCATTTTGTAGGTCATTAACCACCTGATCATTTCATCACTCGTCTGCCTCATTTTTCCAGTGTCTAAATAGCCCGTAGATCCAGAGTTCTTTGGTTTTGGTTCCATGGCTTGGAAAGCACTTAAAGTCGTTGGTCTTTACTCTTGCATGTCAGGTCGCCTTTCGATCGGATTATGTTAGTGAGACAATATAGAACGTACATGTTTTTGCGCACGCACTTGCGCACTTTACCTAATAGCGTCCTGCGTAGATGTCTAGTGTTACGAGAGTAACCTTAGTCTTCAATACGGTGTTATGACATTTGATTCTATATCATAATTTATATCACATTATTATTGCCTATTATGAATATAACAGGGGCTAATGAATTTACTTTATTAAATACAATTATTATTGTAATTAATTGATCAATAATTTGTAAAACTGTAATTAATATTATTTTATATGGCATAGCAATACTCGCATGTAACACTATTTCTTATTTTAAATATGATTGAGCTGTCAATTGTCATTAGAAAACAATTGGACGATAGCGTGGCATTCTAACAAAAGATAGAGAGATTGAAGCATCATTGTAAAACGATAATATTATTTTGCCCCTCCCGAATAAGGTACTGAAATTACATTAGTCTTCCTACTGAGTCACCGGTGTAGATTCGCTTAGGAAGATATAATTATGATTATAATATTTCTATATAAACCTACTACCTGCCTACATATTTTGTATAATATTATGCAGCGGTTCTAAAAGGATTTACTTTTATTAAAAATTCATTCAGTGTGGAATTTTGAAAGATTCGGTTTAGAAGTACATACTTATGTTTGCATGAATCGAAGCTTCCTGTCTTTCATAACATACGGTTCATTGGGTATTTCCAATTGGAAGCCAAATTGACTCCATTAAAAGTTTTGAAAGCGCTCGTAGCTTAGAAAATTTACAGAACGAGTTATGCCTTGTATAATAGCATGCATGGTACTGAGCACGAATGAATATTAAAACTTTGAAGATTTTGGTAATAAGCGTTCACTTCAAGTTTTAACTTATATTTTTTTCGTATTCAAGGAGTAGTTCCTTGAATACGAAAAAAATATAAGTTTGAGTATAATATGCGAGTAAAACTTTCCTTTTGTTATGTTTTGGCGCGTATAAAAATAAACTTGTGTAGTATCCAACACTAAGTTTTGATTTTAATATGAAAATAGATTTTTTGCATCGCTTATGCATGTATGCTTAGATCTTTAAATTTACACAATGGATTTTGATAATATTTTTCAACAGTATGAAAAAAAAAGTCCAGATCCATTATGAAATAAGGAATCTGTGATAGACTAAAACCCTACGCACGCAAAATCAAAGGTATTAGTTGGAAATAAAATAAATCAACACTTAACGTTCGCTTGAAATCGTATCAAGACTAAACACATTTTATTTTTAAATCAATAACGTTAATGCGAAATTACTTAGGAAAACAGGAGTCTCATTAAAAGAGAGCATTGAGTTTATTCAGTAGGAAAAGATAAATAAGTAGCGTTTTAAAAGAAGGATGCTATCACAAACAGCGCTGCAATTAAAACCGCTCGTGTAATTGAGCGTTACAGTCGATCGCCAGTGACATTTGAAAAGATGTAGCTCGAAGAACAACCCCGACTCGATTCTTAATCAATAGATTTCTTGGAAAATGTCATGTACATAAGTTATTATTAATATGTGTAAGATGTATCGTTAAGACGATATTAAAGCGATTGTAATTTCAGTAGTTCGGGATGGCCAAAATAATATTATCGTTTTACAATGATACTTCAATCTCTCTATCTTTTGTTAGAATCCCTGCTATCCTCCAATTGTTTTATAATGACAGCTCAATCATATTTAAAATAAGAAATAGTGTTACATGCCAGTATTAAATGCTATGCCATATAAAATAATATTAATTACAGTTTTACAAATTATTGATCAATTAATTACAATAATATTTGTATATAATAAAATTAATTCAATAGCCTCTGTATAGCCTTCGATATATTCATAATATGAAATAATAATGTGATATAAATGATGAAGAATCAAATGTCATAACACCGTATTGAAGGCTAAGGTTACTCTCGTAACACGATTTAAATGTAAGAGCAAAAGCCTACTTGAATGAAGTATATTTAAAAGAATTTATGAGAAGATTCTAATGTACTTTCGAAAAAACTTTTGGCTTTTGGCAAATAATCATTTTTAGGATACATCTTGTAGGTTTACGACACTTATGTGTTTTTGTTTAACTTCAGCTTATATGTGTGATGGTCAAACTTTGAACTGTATTTTTAATCTAATTCACTCAACTTTTGTGATTTTTTGTGAATTCTCTGAACTCGCCTTATTTTATGGATCAATTGAAACCATTTTTGCTCCAAAATCTATACCATGATTATAGATTATGTATAATATATATGTTATGTATTATATACACATTATTTTATTTGTCTGTAAAGTTTGTTATGAAATCTAGTTGTAGTAAACGATATCTTTTTACGCAAATATATATATATTCCTGTATATATTTTAGCGAGACATTGTGGGCTGTAATGGGTATTGTTTGGTGGCTGAATTTTAGTATAACTGTAAGCAATGCATCTGAAGTAGAGTTATAATAAATTAATATTATGTTGATTTGCCCTAGCGAATTCCTTTAATATAAAAATCAGAAATTGTTTATTAAACGTGAAAAAGGTGTAACTTGTAAACCCTATATCAAGTTCTTTACTTTGAAGCTATTAATAAAGGATTTCGTACATTTTCTAGATATTGTCAGATCTTCATCATTACAATACATTATTAATGATTCGTCGTTGCGAGATAAACATGATTTCATTTGTTTTATGCTTAAAAATAAAATTTATTTCCTTAAGCATAATAATGTTTAAAAAAAACTTTTGCTAACGTAACTTTATTTGGTCCCTTGACAAGTTTTGAATAGATTAACATTGATTTTCACTTTTCACTAGTCTTCCGTCGCATATAAATAATCTTTAATTTGACGTATGAAATCGAGGTAAATGACATTTTTTACTTTCGATTTCGACTAACAGAATTTCAAATCATACAGTACTAACTGAAAATTTGGTCGTATTACCTATCACAAAGTGGCGCTAGTGTAGATTTAATTCGAATTACCGAATATCGAATCGACTTTCCGCTAAAAATTCCAGAAATCGAGAATGCGGGATACAGTATCGCAAATATGATCATACCGCTCGCTAGCCGGTCTCTATATAGCCATACCGTATAGAGTACGATCACGGAGGTTTGGAAACTTAACATTGCTAATGGGGTTTACCAATATTAATAGTTTCTCGATGAAGTACAGGAGAGACAAATATTATATTAAATTGATTATGACAATCAACAAACATTAACTTTGAAGTATTTTAATATTAACATGCAACAAACTTTATCCGACAGATCATAGCCCTCTTGTTTGACATTAGTATTATTACTTTAGACATTGCCGACATAAAGTTAAATATGTCAACAAGGCCCAACTGTATAGTTGGACAACATTCGTGAATAAATGAAATAATTTGACATCGCTCCCAAGTAGTTCAGCGGAGTTAACTCTACCTATTACGAACTGAACACAGTCTGCTAATAGTAATCAATCTTTGCGAACTATAGTCAAAGGCTATTGACTATGCAACTCTATCTAAGAAATGTAATCTCTGACTATCCTAAAGTTTCAGGTGATTATGTTCCAAGCCGAGGCGACCCAATGAATAAAAACTAGAAGGTTCTTTGGTTACGCCTGTTGTTTACATATCATATTTAATAAATTTAAGGTTTTTTTTTATAAATATGAGACAACATCACATACATTATCTCTGATCCCAATGTAAGTAGCACTTGTGTTATGGAAAATCAGAAGTAACGTACCACAAACACCCAGACCCAAGACAACATAGAAAACTAATGATAATCTACATCGACTCGGCCGGGAATCGAACCCGGGACCTCGAAATGACGTACCCATGAAAACCGGCGTAAACACCACTCGACCACGGAGGTCGCCAATTATTAGATTTGTCTTTGTTTGTTTTTTCTAAATTTTTCTAGCCAATATCATACATACAAACACACACACGCACGCCCGAAAGTTCTCACACACACAAATAGGTGTTTCTTTATAAAGCCCAAAACAAACTGAGTGATTGTAGAATAATCATTCCAAATAGAACGTTAAAAAAGTGTTTAAAATTTTACATTTATCTTAATTTATTAAAGTTATTAAATTAATATATAATCCTTTAATTTTTAAGGCAGTGTGTCTAGATAACGTCTTGCACAGGTCGTTAAGTATTAAGCTAACTGAATGCAGTAAAAGTTTAAGCAACACTCATAACTCAGTGCACGAAGTCTGGTCTTAGTTAACGATTTATGTGTGGCAATAATAAGGAGGATATAAACTCGCAAACATATTCACACTACACATTGCATGAATTTATAATTTAAGTGTATACTTACTCGAATCAGAAAATTACTTACGAGATAGTATGTGGGATTGTGTTTATTTATAAGCACATTTAGATCTAATAGATATTATGCGCAAGTTATACATATAATCAAAAGTCTTAATTATATAAAGAAACTTTACACTCACTTATTAATCGTCACGAAAAAAATCTACCATTAGAAAGAAACACTTCAGACCTGAGAAGAACCGTCGGAAAAAAAAAAAAACGTAACTCAACGGAACTTTTCTATTTTATATTTGGTATATCTTATATTTAAAATTATTCACATATTTGTTTACAACGGACTGGAGGCAACTCGTTCCCAAGGTATGTTATTATTTAAGAAATAGAACATAAGAGTTGATGACTTTTATATTTTTTAATTAATCTTTATAATTTTCAATGATTTGCATAATTCAATTCAATTCAATCAGTTACAGTTCTGTTAAAATACAAAACGGTTTCCTTATATGATATATAAGGAAACCTCTGGCTCCTCGTAGACGATAATTGTATTATTTTTATAACTTCAAAAGTCGTTTAGATCATTTTTATCTATCCGGTCTTTGTTCGCGTACAATGTTGTGCGCCATAATAAGTTCTGCTCAATTGGTAAGGCTCCGTCGAGAATGGCTGTGAACTAGTATCTGAAATCGGTTAGTCAACAAAATATTAATATTTTCTTAATCATAAAACTCTACTACAACGCAATGAGTAATATGTTCATGCATTTCAAACATTTGAATTTAATTCCACCAAATATTTTACAAGAGTAAATTTAGCCACCAATGAGTGATGAAACCTCTATGGTGAATTATCTCTGTGCTCCGAATTTAAAAAATACACTTCTAAACATTGTACCCGAACCGTGTTATATCTGTTGTCCATATTCATTTACTCCTAAGTTTATTTATTTTTTAAACTTTAACACGACAAATACCAGACGCAATAACTTGGGTAACTTGGCATGTACTAAAAAAACTACTGCAAAAATTAGATAATTCATGTATTATAATTAAGTTAATATGGTTTTCATATTGAATGTGTGCATTAAATAGAATAGAACACATAAGAAGAATTACATGGAATATATGGTACGATATAATCCCACTGGAATAAGGAGCTGGGTACAGATGGAGGCAGCGTAAGATGCAGGATTACTATGATTGATTAAAATATTTCTGAGGGTACTCTTATATTTTAAAGCAATAATATAGTTATTTGAAAAATAACGTAACGACCTATAAATAGCACAGCTAATTTATAACACAGCCGCTTAATAACAATAAGGCCATTATAATATTGAGATTTTGAATCCTAAACGAGTTTATAATTATTCGATTTGGTACACTTTCAATTCAAACGAATTTTCGTATTATTTGCTTTCGTAATAAAGTATACTAAACTGAACTTGAAATATTATTTTATGTGCATAATTAATTAATTTCAATGTAATAGGAAATTTTAATGTAGAAGGAACTTAACACATTACAATATTTCGATATCTGGGCGAAAGATTACCTAGGCAACTACCTCTTGCAACTAGTGGAGACAATGAGATTTTTTTAGAAATGTTGTATATTGCTTTCAGTTAACAGATTAAGTTCGACTTTAAATTATATCTAAGTATTTACTTACATAAAAAACAACCAAGTCTGAGTCAAACTGGCGCGCAGCACGAAAATATTTTTTGTTTATTCTGTTTTTTAGTGTGTGTTGTTGAAGCAGCAGAAATACATTATCTGTAGAAATTTCAACTGTCAAACTCGCCTAATGACAGACGGACAGACAAACTGACAGACAGCGGAATCTTAGTAATAGGGTTCTGTCCCTTTAGGTACCGAACTCTAAGATTGGTAGATCTAGACTAATTCAAAAAATATTACTGTTACTGTGTGGTAGGGCTTTGTGCAAGCCCGCCTTACCATCCACTCATCAGTTAGTCTTCCGCCAAATAGCAGTACTCAGCATTGTTGTGTTCCGGTTTGAAGGGTGAGCTGTAAATATTCTCTAGCTGTTTTATCAAGAATTTTGCCCCAAGACTATTTGCGATATTTGCCTCTATTCTAACAGTAGATTTCCCCTTGAGGATATTTGCCACACCTTTTTGTAAAAAGACCTACTCTTGTGCAAACATGAGAATAGCGTGACTATGTAAAACTAAAATAAATCCATTTCGATCATAGATTTTGCTTATTGTGAATAATGAGTTATAAACTAATAGTCAAAGACCGAAGATCCTTCTTTACTTGGTTTGGCTAGTTCAGGTAAACTCTGACAAAGTTCAACTGTTCATTTCAACGTCGAAACTCAAATGATGAAATCAAGCTTTGATTTTAAAGTTACAAAATATGTTTTATAATGTTTATCGTTCTAACATTATAAATGCGAAAAATTTACTTGGTGGTAGGGCTTTGTGCAAGCCCGTCTGGGTAGGTACCACCCACTCATCAGTTATTCTTCCGCCAAACAACAGTACTCAGTATTGTTGTGTTCCGGTCTGAAGGGTGAGTGAGCCAGTGTAACTACAGGCACAAGGGACATAACATCTTAGTTCCCAAGGTTGGTGGCACATTGACGATGTAAGGAATAGTTAATAATTCTTACAGCGTTAATGTCTATGGGCGATGGTGACCACTTACCATCAGGTAGCCCACATGCTCGTCCGCCAACGTATACCATAAAAAAAAATAATTGTGAGGATGTATGTGTGTTTGTTATTCTTTCACGAAAAAAAACTACAAAATAAATTAGGATGAAATTTTACAGTAATACAGGTTAGACATCATTTTTTTTCTAAAATTGTTCTTTTCTGCAATCAAGTGCCGAAAAAAATCTTTAACAAACAAACTTGCCTGACGATTATGGTATGTTTAGGAAATTCCAAAAAGTTACAAAAATCCATAATAATGTACTTAAAGGGTGTTCCTGTATTTACTGTAAAATATTCCACATATAAACATAGGTTGTTGTACCAATTGGAATTTTGTAATTGTGTGTGTTGTACTTGAGCAGAACTCAATATACGTAAGGTTACAATCCGCTGTTTGACAAAGATATCCCCACCAAAACGTTATGATATAATTTTCAGATAAAGAAAATTATATCGTAAGTTTGATTATCTAGTCAGAATAAAATCATAAATTATTAGTGACTCTATGCAAAGTTGAAATGCAAGTTTTACGCTGAACACGCATTATACATACTTCTTTAATTTGAAGAAATCGCCCTAAGCTAGTAGGCGCATCGATTTGGTGGTGAGTCTACGTTAGATGAGATAAGTTGTCATGAGTGGTTTCAGAAATTTGAAAGATGAAAGTGTACGATTTGCACGATTGAAATGTTGCTTGGCTGGCACAAAGAAGTTATGTTTTCCTTATGTATGGGTATCATCTCGGCATGCTTCTGCATCGAAGGCAAAACCAAATATTCGTGAAAAAAATCATGCTATACAATTTGTGGGCGTAGCTTGTTGATGTATTTTATGTTTTGCTCAAACCGAATGAAATAATTACTGGAACTTTCTAACGTACATAATTACTAAGATTGAGCTACTGAGGTACTACTTTAGATGCAACATTTTTCTACTAGATGGTAATGTTCGGCCGCGTGTTGTGGCGCCGGTCAAAACCTATTTAGAAGCACTTAATCAGAAAGGTTTACCCGAGCAACATTATACGAAGATATGACAAATTGTGTCGATTCGTAAACTCAAAAGCGCAAGAGTTCTTGCAATATGACATCCAAATGCTACCAGAAATATGAGAACAAGAGGTAAGTGATAAGGATATTATGATCAAATTGGAATCCAGTATTTTTGAATAAAGAAGTTTGATTTCGGCGGAGAGTTTAGGATATGTATGTATAAATATATAAATTTACAAAAAATAGAACTACTATTTTTTTTGTGTTTCATTGCATTCAATTAGAAAAAAAACAATGTTCAATTAAGATATAGGCAATGTTGCTCAAACTAAGCTCGCGTGTCTGAGTGACCGTCGGCTCTTTACGCATTGTATAAACATAAGAAGTACAGTTATAGTTATAATAGCTAGTTTCCGATTTCGCAGCTTGTATACATATACCATAAGACCTGATATTCGTTTCCATAACTAGATTATATATTTATTTTTATATTTACGTTCAATCAAGGACAGATGTCAAAAATAAGTAGTATTCGTAGATTGATTTCGTCGAAATTAGATAAAATAATTAATAAAAAATCATTGCAACGTATTGGAGGAATATTCAACTATGAGTTTCTCTTTCATATTGGTTATACTATTTTCATCTGTGGATAGGTACCGATACCTGAAAAATATTTGCAGCATACCTTTCCGAAAAAAACTTTCTAGTGCAATGCATACATGAACAGCCGACTGGACCTCACGTTTTAATAAAAATTTAAATAAAACACAACTATGACCTACTTAATAATTGCAGACTGTTACCTATTCTATTTTTAAAGTAATTGTTTGGTATATGCCCAATTTTGAGCTGGACAAAATAAATTAATGCTGTTTAATGATTTTTTTCGATTGCTTTACGATGTTATTAGATGTCAATTGGTTTGTCAGTATTCAGCATTCGGATGTCGACGAACACCAACAGTTTGGGGCGAAACGAGTTAAAGAACTTTTGATAGAGCAATTTAGAGTTGCATTGGAAACGATTTTTTCTAGAAATCCCAGAATTAAAGGACGGTTGACAATTAAATATTTACCTGAACGATTAAAATTAACAATATTAAAAATTGTCCATTTGATAGACAACTTTTTTTCTGACCAATTACGAATGAAGTTAAACATGTGACGCTCATTTAAGATACAGACAAAAATTTATTGTTATTAGGCTATTTAATTTATTCAAATCTCTGACAAAAAACTCTAGCACAATAATCAATAATTAGATGACAAAGAAGCTTGGTGTATACGTTGATTTTCATAGAGAATAAATGTATTTAAGTAACATATTAAATTCAATTAGTGGAAAACAATCTTTAAGAATCATCGATCAACAATCGAATGTCGCCTATTTCAATATTGCTGACTGTTTAAATATTCTCCAATAAACACAAACAGAGTTATTTTTCCGGGTCGCAACGAAATATCCGTAGTATAGCTACAAAGGTTTTTTCGGCTTACCTTTACCACCGATACCTGCTCGAATCCAGTTAGTATTTAAACTGCATTGAGTAGCAGCCATGGCACGATCGCTTACATTAGCAATTCCGTTTCAAGCGTGATTGCATCGGGGATTCAAAGGGGAAAAATTGTAAAGTTACGGAGAAAAAAAGAGTTATTATTATTTTTCGAAACTCTTACAGGTAAAGAGATATAATTATAAGTACTAGTATGTATATCTAACGGATCCATTGATTCTACCAACATAACAAAACGTGTATCGGTATAGCTAATTGATTTTTAAAATACATTTAAAAATACGTTTTGATGATAAATTTGAGGGAACTTGCAATCCATATTTTCAGAAATCGCAAATATTTTTATAGTATGCTTAGGAATACATTATTTTATTGAAAAGTATTGAAAATGACTATCTAAATCTCAATTAGATAGTCTTTGATAAGATGTATATAATATTTTACAATATGCTAGCTACATTGGAGTTCGCTAAGGTATGCTCTGTAACAATAATCAGTATATAGTGTGGTTGCGAGATCAGATAAATAACTTAAAAGTGATAATTTAAAATAAATACTATAAAAACTAAATTGTGTATTTTTTTAAAAGATTTTTTTACAGATTTTTTTTGTATACATGACGCAGAAAGAGATGAAGAAGATACGTTTTCTATGACTTCACTTCACTTGACCGTAATTGGTAGTGGAGTTCAAAAGAGAAGACGGTCAGTACAGTCAGGAAGAATAAATCGCCATGCTTGCCTGTAAGATGCCTATTCACGCCTCCTTTGAATGATTCCAGGTTATAAGAGGAAGAGAACACGAATATTTTCTTTTGTCTCTCTCTTATCATGGTACTTTAGTTTTTTTGAAAATAGAGAACAGAAAACGAGACGTATAAGCATACAAAGAAAGCTCTCTTTTTAATTAGCAGACATCAGAATTTAAACAAAACAATTTTTTTCGGTTAGATTGATTGATTGCTTCCAGATTATGATACAGGTTACGCAGTATTTATTACTTACTGTTGTTTTGGATTCATTTCATTTTTAAGTTAAATATTTGCCCGTGTTGTTTACATTTTATTCTATAACTTTATTATAAAAAAAAAACTTTGATACAAATACTCGAAATGTTGTTTTTATTTTTTTACGAAATCCCCAACAACAGTAATTTTAATGACAGTTAAATTAGTTATTTATGATGTGACTTGATATATTGTAAAAAGACATCTCTAAGTATGATTAAAATATATATTAGGTACTTATATAAAAGTATATGAGTATTCCCTGTTATTAATTTTTGTTTTCAGTACAGCGATATTGACTGCATTCTTATTATTGTACGGTATTGGATAGTCACCAAGGCATTAACAATTTGCATTAAAGGCAGTTTTGAAACTTTTAATGGAGCAATTTGAAAGTGTATTGGAAACAGCCGCCTCTCGGAAGCTACAGAATTAATCCACGCTACGAATTTGCCTCACATTATGTGATTATAAAAAGTACTTTTAATTTGTGTTTCATACGTTCAATTGAAAAATTATGTATTATTTCATATTCTTTGAAATAAAATATGACATACTATTTTTGGTCAATTATCTTTGATTCTTAGTTACATATCTTTGCGTTCACTCTCAACAAAATCCAGCAAATATGTTTATACTTTGCATGCACTTCCACTTAAAATGCTGTGTCTTCCCAATATTCTATTGTTCTGCACTACTCGGTAAGTTAATCAGACTCACAGTCTTTACCAATTTTGTCATGGTCAATTGCTGATTGAATCTCAGGTACATTTCTATTACGATTATGAACATAATTTTTGTAGTATTTTTTTGTAGATTGTTTATTAATTACCTAAAACAAAGCGATCATTAATTAATTATTTAAGAATTTAAAACGTCCAACTAAAATTAACGTCAATATTTAATTGATTGCGTTCGTTATTTTCAATAAAAACGAATTTTCCGACTTAAAATCTAGTAAAGTTGGCCTTCGTTTTTATCAAAACGTTCTTTGATATAAAACATGGATGTCTCTTTACTGTTATATGCTGTTTGACTAACCTCGTCGAGATCAGTGGGTTCATCGTCATTACATTTAGGGACATGGTATCAAAAAATCGAATGCATTGATTTTCTTAACTCGATTGATCATGCAATTCTAGGCGGCATTAACCTTACCAGGACTTACCGAACGAACTTTGTCAGGACTTATCTGTGTCAATTTCTATCGAAGTTAGCATAGATTTTTGTACGCGCGATTGCAACTGGATAAATCGGAATTAAATGGAACCAACTGTGAAAAGTAATATGCACGATAATTGATGTGGTATATGGTAAATTATTTGGCTTAATGTTATTATGTGCGCACAACAAATCCTCGACCGAATCACACATAATACGTTTATGAGGAGATGACTTGTACTGACCATTGCGACCATGATCAATAAATCAAATAGCAAATAATTACACGCTTGATTGCAATACAGTTTATAAAAAATAAAAACTAATTAAGGATTCAAAACCTTAATTATTGTATCTATACCAGTTCACATTAACAGCCCTATCAGCGCAAAATCGGTTGCGTCATGCTTCCCGAAATACGTTACGTAAAATCTCAAGGCTATAACTTTACATTTATTTGTTGCTTTACTTTATTTTTACTTTACAGCATGGTCATTAATATTTAATGACTTCAAAATATTTATTACATCATTGGTGTTCACTTTAAAATAATATAAAGCTTGCTGTTCTATATAATTTTCTTTGATCAATAGCAGTAGTGGCTTTAGATGAAATAAGGGACTTAATTTTTAACACAACGTGTATGGAATATTTTGTTCTTAGTATTTTTTTTTAATTGAAATTTTTAAATGGCAAAGAAAGTTTTTGCACATGCATGTGTGGCAAAAATTATATAAAGTAAAGTAATGTAACAGCCCGTAAATTTCCCACGGCTGGGCTAAGGCCTCCTCTTCTATTAAGAAGAGGGTTTGGAAGATATTCCACCACGCTGTTCCAATGCGGGTTGGTGGAATGCACATGTGGCAGAATTTTGATGAAAATAGACACATGCAGGTTTCCTCACGATATTGAACGATGAGGAATTCCATCAAAAGCATACAAGCTGATCAGAAAAACTATTGTCTAGTCGCATATAAGAAATATATTATCATGTATTTTTCGTGGATGTTTTGAATATAAATACATATTTACTACATATGATTACATTTACGTACTTCCTCTTTTATATTAATAAATTCATGCAGCAAATTCAATTGAGTTTCTAGCATTTCCCTTTTTGTTTTAGTACTTTTTTATTAATATACAAATCATAAGTATTGTAATGGAGTCTATTTAGCTCTGCATTGAATTGTGCAACGTTAAATTAAATGCCTGATCAGCATTTAACGTATATTTCCTCAGCAGACTGCTCATTTGCTCGTAAGCATAGATATTCTTGATTTATTATTACATGATCCTATTGCAATCGAACTAGGAGTAAATAATTAATAAGAACCGAGATGGCCCAGAATGTGTACATCTTAACTGTTGCTTGTGGCCTGTGGGTCCAAACCCAGTTATTCTCCACTGAATTTTCATGTGCCTAATTTGTGTCTCGTGCTAAGTGGTAGGAAATACGTTGAGAGGAAACCTATATGTATCTAATTGCAATGAAATTCTGCCACATTTGAATCCATCACACCTTATCCTCAAAAAGGAATAGATGGCTTTAGCCCAGCAGTGGGAAACTTACAGGCCGTGCATGTTGTTGTGGGGGAGTAAATATAAATAATCTTCTGGTTTACATACTCCAAAAAAATTACTTATAGCTCTACTATGTTATGCACTTGAACGACTTCATGATTTGTGTTTCTTTATATATAAATCAACACTAATTCACTCAGTTCCAATAAATACTTCGCTAAGATTCTAAACGGTATGCATTTCTCGCGTATCCATTAAGAATTTCATTATCTCGACCAATGATAGCGTCAGTTCAATGTCATAGTTGTTTACATAGAATTCCTCCTGTGGTTGTAGTAGATTAAAAAAGCGGAAATGATTGCATAATACGTCTTACTACAACTTTAAATTTCCTTTTTTTTCAAGTTTTTATAGCTAGACATTTTTACCATAGTAATTATTTAATCTTTGCATTGATTTGATTTTAAGTTGATCAACAAAAACAGTAATATTAATTTTCATTAAAATCTCTCAAGTCTGAATTCATTATTTCATACATTTTCGTAAATTCAACAGAGTACACAACACGTTCCGTAGCTAAATTATCTAAGCTACGAGGGCTTTTAAAAGTTTTAATGGAGTCAATTTTGCTCTGTATTCTAAGCCTGACACACTGTATGTGACGGCAGGTAACTAGAAATTTCACAAACTGAAATATATAAACATATTGCATTGAATATTGAATTTCTCAATATATTTTAACTTGCTTCCGACAACGGCTTTGTCTGATATTCATACATTCTGGTGTTAGAAACCCTACGTCCTGTAAACCTAAAAACATCTTAGATTTTTTAATAATCATTTAAGTAGTTAAGATGTAAAAACGTAAAGATCAAAGGCTGGTGTGGTGCAGATAGAAGAAGTGCTGAACTATCTTGAAGACTACAATTTATCATATACAAGTACCATCCAATATTTGAAGTTTTATGCCCAAAACTCGTTAAGACCTTCTAAAACAGGATACTGTCCATGAAGATGACCGCGTACCATCAGGAAGCCTGATGCTTATCAGTTTTATAATGTAAATTTTATGGAAGATTCAAACATTTCAAATTATTTATCGTTGAAAAATTACACTCATTTTAACATTTATATATTTGTTAAAACTCTAAAATTACGTAGCACGAGAAGAGGCGGTACTTCATTAAACCAGATATTTAAAGCATAAACCTACAGTTAGAATTGGAATTTATTCGCCAGCTCTCATTCCAGTTTCCATCCGATTTAATTTCTTTCCGCGTTTGGCTTTTGAAATAGCTTCAGGAACGAGAACAGAATAATTTCACGACTACTTTATTTGTTGGTTCATGATGACAACAGAGTAGAAAAATTTATTAACTTTGCTTCTGTCCTGCTGGTGATTTGAGAGTTTTTTTGTTCTCATGACTAAATGGTATGTTTATTTTCTTTTATTGTTTTGCAGTTGTTTTTTAACAAGAACATATTAATGCTTTATAGTGATATAAAACTCTCAGCAGCGATCCTGACAACTTGGACTATTATCGTACCCAGACGTAGCATAAGCTAAATGATAAGCTCAAAAGGAGGGGTAAATAAAAAAATTAGTCACTGTTTAATTAATATGGCGCATTACTAGTGTTAAAAATAAATGTATTTCATGTTTTACTGACAAATGAGATATATACATTTTACTCGAAGTAAAAGGCTGTATTAGAGGATACAGCCTTACCCGTAGAGACCCAGGCTCACTCACCCTTCAAGCCGGAATAAAACACTATCTAATATAACTATTTGATGGTGGAATGTGTTATAAGACAATGGTTTACTTCGTGTTAGTGTTTTCTGCAAGCATATATGCGCAGTTCCTTGACGTAAAAAATACATTTATTGCTCATAAATTACGAGATTTGCTTGATAAAACATCGTCGAGTATCTCCAAGAGAACTCCAGGGCTTGATGTTATGTTAAGTGAAAATATTTAAATATTGTATTGATAACATATTCCACATACTAAAGATAAATATATCTTATTTCGTTATGAATGTACAGACATAATAATTGTTTCTCAAAATATTTGATGAAAAGGAAATTATGTTGCGGCTGTATCCATTTATCTTTATGATATTATCGTAAATCTAAATTTATAAGTATTTAATAATAGTGAAGATGGCAACCCTTTTGGTATAACACAAAGTTAAGGACCTAGATTAGTTGATGTTGTAATCTTTAAATTTAGCCGAGTGTGTTATTGTTATGTCGATACAGCGAAGTTAAAAAACTCGTGTTTCAATAAACATTTCCGTCCTAGTTACAAAGTTTTGTATCCAACTTGCATCAATATTGCACCGAGTCAGTTCACATTTCAGCTGTATTGATTAACTCCTAACAAGTAAGGTTAGGTTTTCACTAAATGATATGATATAACGTAGCTTTAAAAACAACTTCACACTTAGGTATAATATTAAAAATAGACCTTATGTAAAGATGTGTTAATTAATACTCCTAGTAAACAAATTAATGAACTTAGCGTAGCTGCAATAAATAAAAAACGTATGTTTTGGTCTTAACACGGACTACAGACAGTTTTGTATAATACTCTTTATTGCACTGAGAAATTTTACATCGTATTTTTATACATGAAATTTTTGTTCACAATGGCGAGCTTATTTCTAAAAGAAATTTCTTCCAGCCAACCCACAGCTGTAAGAGATAGTGTTATAGAGCAGGTATAAATAGTGCAACATTAGATACTCTTAGAAATATTATATAACAGAAACAATTTCAATATAATATATATAACGCTTACATAAATATATATAATATAATAAATACATATATACTAAATTATTATACTTATACTACATCACACAAATATTATAAATATATCTACAGTAAAAATAAAAAAAAATAATAGTAAATTTGTCAAATTTATGAAAGTTGTGAGAGAAAGTGCTCTTTTACTCTTTTTTTAAAAAGGTTGATGTTTGGACTCTTTTATATGGATTTTGGAAGACTGTTCCAGAGATTTGCTGCACGTACCGTGAAGGAGTTAAGTAGAAGCTTTGTATTATATCTAGGCACTTCTAACTCTGAAGTAATACAGGAACGTCTGGAACGTGTTGGAAGAGGAAGAAGGTTGAAACGGGAGCGAAGGTAAGCAGGAGAATTTAGATCATTAAGAATATTAAAAAGGACTGAAAGGATGTGCATATCACGGCGAAGGCGGATAGGGAGTCATTTAAGTTGAGTACGAAATGCAGATATATGGTTTTGAAGACGCTCTAATTTATTAAGTAGCTCCTCAGTCACATCCAAAAAGCACACATCAGCGCAGTCGAGGATTGGTAGAAGAAGAGATTGCGCTAGCATAATTTTTGTACTGAAAGGGAGAAAGTATTGGACACGTTTAAGAGAGTGGTAAGTGTAGTGTATCCGCTTGCTAACATCATTGACTTGGGCCACCCAGGACATATTGCAGTCAATAACAAGACCCAAGTTCCTTACTGAATCGTACTACATTATGAACTTGAAAAATAAAATATAATGGAAATTTTATAATAGGCATCAAATTAATTATTTTTTGCCTAATATATCAAAAAACGCACTTCAAAAAGATTCTCTTAGAAGTTTATATGAAGTTCATATTCCAACAATAAATATTATACAGTTCATAAAATGTTTCAGATGTTTTTTAATAAGAACAATGACAAATAATCTTACAAATATGTTAAGACTTGCTGTAACATTTTTAAAGAAACAGTTGAAAAGGATTATTTTTTGTAACAAACGTTCATTACCACTTTAAATCCTTTCCTTTTTTAAGATGGAAATAGAACAGAGTGGTTCATTAAGTCTAATGTTAAAATAAAATTGTACAATCATTTGTTGTCCGTGTTCCATACTTTTTGTATTCCTTTTATTTTGCTTGCATATGTATTAAACTGTAGTCTTTCACAGTCCGGCACAAACGATTACATACAATTATGATTAGCAAAGTACTTATATATCATCATCATCATCTCAAGACGTCTACTGTTAGACAAAAGTTTCTCCCAAAGACTTCCGCCAAAGCCGGTCTTGTGATACTCAGATTCATAGGCTTTCCGCAACCCTATAAAGGTCGTCCACCTTGTAGGGAAGGTTGCCAACGCAGCGTTTTCCGTTTGGTAGTCACCACTCGAGAAATGTTCTGCCTCAACGGTCTTCAGTCCGACCAGCTACGTGCCCTAGCCCATTACCAATCAAGTTTGGCTAGTTTTAGATTAATTGTACATGTTAAGAAATTATTAATAGTGTCAGCTTCAATTATAATCATTCCCATACCTAATTATTAAAATTCGTTATATGATTTTAATTCACAATTAGTTAATTCTCATAATGTAAACTCTTTATTGAATGCATTATAGCGTATGCTTTACTCAATTCAGTAATTTGGTATAATTTATTTTAACCCAATATAACGGGCTCAAATCCGGCAGTGGTGAAAATTTAATGGCATTCTTCCGAATGCAAAAGCACCAACTTTCGGTTGAAAGGAATGGTGGAATAAGCTCCAAACCTTCCGTCGAAATGGATATAGAAGGCCGTGCCCAGTAGTGGAGAATTTTCGTGATGATATTGTTCTTAAATCTTAGGATACGATTTAGTATAATACTTAATTCTACCGTTCAATATACGATAGTCAAGAACCGTTAACAATTTGCGCTAAAGGCAGTTCGGAAACTTTTAATGGATCAATTTGAAGGTGTATTGGAATCAGCCGCTTCAGAGGAAGCTAGATTTCAGCCGCTTTGTACGTCATATCACATCATAAACACACATTAGTTGACATATTAAATAATGTAACACTTCGTTAGTAAACATAATGACAATGCTAAACTATATTGATTTTTCAAATATCGAACATTCTGCGTATAAGATAAAAATAATTAATTTGATTTACTCAAATTTATGTTTAAGAACACTTTATATAAAATATAATTTGTTATAAGAATCTTCGTGTAAAGTGCCGCGAACTGTTCAAGCCAAAGTAATTCAAACAAAGTAGATAAAAGTTGCGGCGATAAAAAGCGATTAAAAGAAAAATTTGCATTCTTCTGAATTAATTACTCTCATAACAAAAGTTTTGAAGGAGAAGTCTGTGAAAAAAATCTTCAAAATTTTTCGATGGTTTTATGTAAATTTTATCAACTAGATTGTTTCTAAACAGTGCAAATGATCGTTGATTAATATTTCAAGTCACAAAAGATTTTTGCACGACTGCCCAGAAAAGGAACATAATGTTTTTGTCATTAGGGCTTATGTATCTTTATCTTTACATTCGTTTATTTATTCCATCATCCCTACTAACATTATAAATGTAAAAGTGCCTCTGCCTGTCTGTCTGTCACTTTTTCACTACCGAACTGCTGAATCGAATTTGAAGAAATTTGGTATGAAATATATTTGAATTCCAAGAAAGGAACTCCAAGGAGTTTTATTACAAATAAACCCCCAAAAGGAGAGCGAAGCCGTGATTGATAACTAGTCTACCACAACTTTTAAATCATCGAACAGATATAGATGTATAGGGTTTCGTTAGAACCTCTCTGAAATATTAATGACAGTTATTAATTTATTTTTAAAGATAATCTTTTTTATTAATATGACATATAAAAAATATGATTGTACATAAGTTACTTAAAGGTTTTTGAGTTAAGCAGGTCTTAGAAAAGCTATTGGGATTTGCTATGTGGTTTCTAATATAGCAGAATAGAACCTCCTCCCAGTATATGAGTGTTGGAAGAATAGACTAAGTTTGTTTAGTCTAGCGTATACAATCAGTACTTTACAAACTCGGTGGGTGTTGAGCTAAAGCAATTCCAATGTGATTCACAGCGAGCTCTACTGTAAAATTTTGCCTGATATACATTTTTTGGAGTTAATATGAAAACTAATGAATTACATAAGCGATAATGGTAATCGTCTTTATTTAAATGAACAGACTTGCTAAAGATCGTGATGTATCTTTATCATCTTTCTTCTGTATACTATTAAATCTAATCAAGTATCTGTAACTTAGTTTTTGTATGCCTTGTGCTTGTAGTTATACTAGTTCGATTTTAATAATACTAAATACTGCTGCGTAGTGGTAGGATACATGATATGCGAGTGCACAAAGCTATACACCCAGGTTTTGAAATTGAAATTACATGTAAATAACATAATAATAATTTAATGTAATATAGGTTTGGTATTATGTTATGAATCGTGTGTAAATCAGCATTGTTATTGAAGTATTTTACAGCAAAGTTGTAGTTAGTAAACATATTTGTTTATATTAGTGCGAGGATGCGATTTAAACGAAAAAATATATCGTTTTAATTATTCTAAATGTTTTAATGAACAAGTAATACAAACTCCAAAGTCTATGGCAACTTTAAAACCGTATACTTTATTGATTTATAAGACGAGCTCATAATCTCCGATTTACCTTGATATTATACTGATGGATTTATTTGCTAGTTGAACTTTGAATATGTGAAGATTTCGTGTGGGTGAAATCATTTTAATTAATTTTTTGAAGATGATCTAGTGATAAGAAAATGTGAATCCAAATCGTGTAATGTGAGTTACAATGCAACTAACCGCCTGGCCACGGGAAAATTGCCGACGCGAAATTTCGCGCGGTGCGAAGCATGTACATTGCTATACGTTTATTTCATTCGCAAGACGCTTCGCCGTTCGTACCGCGCGAATATTCGCGTCCGCGAATTTCCCGTGGCCAGGCGGTAAGAAATATTGAATTGTTTATGTGTTTTATCACCTCATGCCTCGTGAGAATGTGAAGTGGATTAAATTGGCTGCGTGGTGGAATACGCTTTAAGCCTTTAAGCAATAGAAGAGAAGGACTTTCCCCAGCATTAATAATATGCTATATATTATTTTAAACATGCTATGCAATAAAAAAAACTGGTTTGTTTTTCTTATATTAGTATAATATTATTATTTCACAATCATTTACAAGTATATTAATATATACTCTATGAAAACGTAGACGTCAAACTAATAATATCATTAACTAGCTAATGTATGGCATGCGCTGCCATGCCCCTGCAAATTATATAAGCAATTATTCGATACGACTCGTACGCCTCCTACGACGGTAGTAAATACAATATAAACATAGACATGCAGGCATCTTAACGTTATTTTGTTCAGCCGCATTATGTTCATAGTTTGTGCTTAGCTGACATATTCGAAATTCGGCGAGTGTTGTCATTCCAGTGGTTGCAGTACAGAGAGAAACCGCTTCAGGCAACGCGGCTATGTATTTGCTTGTAGGAGATTGTTCACTACGAACTATGTGAGAGGAGGCTTACCATAATTCTCTGCGTATATATAATAAACAGTCTTGTTTAAAATTAATATAATGATATTGATAAACAAGCGTCACAATATATAATTGTATATTAATACAATAAGATTCAGAGGCGATTAACTAATATCAGATGTTTAGATTTTTTCTGTACTAAGTACTTTAAGGTGTTAGTTAGTTAAGCTGTCGTTTTATATCAGATTCAATTAAGGAATAGTTTGTAAGCGTGTTTCAATATAATCTAAACATTGTCAAGCATCAATCTTTACAAATATTATAAGGTTTTTTATACTTTGCTTTAGTCAAAATTAAATTAATATTTATTTATTTAACTATAGATTATTGTTGCTGAATGGTATATTTATTTATTTTTGTAAAGCTTTGACTTTGAAATCATTATTGCAGTTACGTTGGGTTGCAACGATTTTGTTGATACTGGAAGCTTCAATGTAATTGTTAATTTCGTGGAACGTACTCTTATTATAGAAAATCAGGAAATCACTCGATTCAAAATCAATTGAGTTTCACTTCACGGCAAACAAAAGGCAATTCAACAAGATAAACAAGTAAAGCCCACCATCCAAGTAGTCTCCTGATAAATTGTTCTTGTCTTATCAACTCTATTGGTTCCGTGAAAAAATATCTGACGGAAATTATTCTTAAGACGGTGTTACATAAAAAAAAAACTGTTGATTCACTGGCTTCACATTGCTTAAATATAAATACACGTTGTATTTCTTAATGCGTTTACATAAAGTTGAATCGTATATAGTATAACAACAACAACAACAGCCAGTAAATTCCCACTGCTGGGCTAAAGGCCTCCTCTCCCTTTGAAGAGAAGGTTTGGAACATATTCCACCACGCTGTTCCAATGCAGGTTGGTGGAATACACATGTGGCAGAATTTCTATGAAATTTGTAGTATGGTCGCCGAATTTCAATAGGTGATCTAAAAATGTCATTGAACCCATTTATTGAGTAACCTTTATAAAATCAAACTACGATATATAAGTGAATTTTTTTGGAATTTGTTTAAGCCGCGTGGCACTAGTAGTAACTTATGTAATATTGTAATACATAAAATATTTTGAAGTTTGATATTATGATATTCGTAGTGACTTAGGCTTTTCTTTCTTTGAACAAATTTTCCTATATGTTTTAAGCAGTTCGTTTACTTATTTCAATATGAAGGAGTTGTTCTAAGTTTAACTAGTTGCTTTGAGCTTGTGATATGTTCCAAATATATTTATTCAAATTCAACTGTTATATATATAATTAAACTTAAGAATACTTTTGTGAAAAGATATATCTAAACTAATATTATATATGCGAAAATATCTCTGTCTGCTGTTGCACTCTCCGACGACTAGTTAATTACATGTATATAAAAAATTAAATTTAACAATAAATTATATTTCATGGAAAATAATATAAATTAATATAGCATTAGCTTTTGAAATGGTATGCGATTTGTTGTAACTTGAATGCTCCGTTTTCGTATCATATGTATATATTTATCACAAACTAACGGTCCTTCAATTTAACGGTTAAACAAACGTATATGATCGATGGTACATTTCTATGGCGAATGAAAGCGTACACGTACACGTGTGTTGCGTAATTAATCGTAACACGAGCAGCGACATTGTAATCAGCACCGTAATTTAATTCAATGACTATTTCCAATAAGCAACAAAATACCGAACAACAAACAGTTTAATGATAGTAATCATACTTTATGCACGCACGTCGTTACGGAACGATTATTATAACTTATATTGCATTTATGAGTAAATGAATTGGCTATTGGCCATTGTGTGGTACAAAAACGGCTGTAATTGGCGCAACCATAATTTAATATTACTAACGTAGTGTTTGAGCTCATGCCAGAAAGCTCGAATTCAATAAAAATTCGAGCCAGCTCTCGACTGAATCATAGGTCATCAATTTTCCGACGACCTCGGTCCATAATGTTTTATCTACATCTCCCGTAGTCCACCGCTGTATAAATAACAGAGTATAACTGTTTTCATGTCCCTGAAGTAGTAAGATAATATATTTAAAAAAAAATCCTATGAGAACTCGTGGAATTTTCAGTGAGAAATAAAATTTTGTTTTATTTGTAGTTATAGTCTGGTAGGTATGGTATTTATTTGTTTATAATGTAATATAGTACGACATAACTTACACTAGTTTTTATCAATACTGATTTTATGATTTGTTTGATATCAATAGCTTAATGAGAGATCTATGATCAAAATATTCATAGCAGATCAATATTATGTAGAGAACAATTTTGAGCAATTCAACAACTCACGGATAAATTATAATTATTAACATGTATTTACGCGCTTTGTCGTGTAGAGGTGCGTTTGCTCGATCATGTTCTCAAAGTTTCATCAAGTGTACGCCGCGTGCAAAACCTGCGCAAGCATACGCTTGATCAGATGTGAGCTAGCTCTAATTATGTATAATTTTCCTTGGAAACAAGTGTCACTAAATAAACATAATTTAGTAAACATTTAAATAGCCCCTTAGCTGCTTGCTGAAACTAGCCATAACAAAACTCTGTAAGGTTTATTCTCAAAGGCCCTTTCTTGCCATAGAGAAACTTCGTGGTTTCGCATCAAATATTGACGTGAAGTTTGCTAAGTTTTTAACTCTTTCGCCACATAGCCTTTGCACTGCTGTACCGTTCATAATTAATTTAAATACTTCTTATGAAAATTCAGTATAAAATAAAACTTAAAGTATGAATTATGAGATCAAAGTAAGTTTGATTTAAAAATAGTTTAATAATAAAACGATAGTTACCAAAGATAATATTGTAAGACGTTTCTTTATTTCAATACACTTCAACTCGGCTCGATTTCGCCACAATTCGTTTCTCATTTCCGCCGCGAAGACAAGCCGGGCCTCTGAGAAACTCGTCATACACCAGGTGATTAGTTTTGCCAGAAACTCTTCGAAAGTTTGTGCTCGGTGTGATCGCTTTGTTCCAAAATTTTCGATCAAAGTTGACTTTGGCAACTACATTTAAAATCCTTTCCGAAGAAAGGATATTTTGAAATAATTAACATACAACAAGACATTTTACTTCCTGTATTGTTTCATTTATTTAATAATACACTTGTAAAATACTAATTAAATTCCACTTAATCTTTTTCTCTAGTTCTTCTCAATTGACGTAATACTCTCCGATTCTCAATAGACAAGTGTAATGCATTTAATGAATAAATGTTCTAACAGTGGATTTAAATGAGAACAAATTCGAATAAGGTCGTTTTAACTTAAACTAATAATAATAATCAAGCTAAACGAAAATCGATTTTCCGAAACGTGTGATCAAAATGGTTTAGTATTAGCCTTCGTTATTGTCAATTAACGGTAACGGTTTTTAATTGAGCTACCTATCTTGTTGCAAAGTAAATCAATTAGTGCACGGTAGCGCCGGTCGCTCGCAAATTGATTTAGTTTGCCCAACCTCTGGTTGTATACATTTTACTAAGTAATAGGTTATTTCATTTCATTGGTATGTTATGTTATACTCTTAGTTCTAATAATTTATCGTTTTATAGAGTATAATTATATTAATTGTGTTTTGAAGCAAGTTTGTATTCATAGTATATTAATTTAGCAACAAGAGTAATTTTATTTTATTCGTTTTTATATGTAAAATATTTATGAGATTAATATTTCATAAAATAAAGGCAATCATTTAATAGCATACTGTGCATACACACAATAAGATTAATTATTATTTTATATTTAAAAAACCATAAGCTCTTATCACTCCATTTCATAAAAATATCTTTTGTTTTATTTTATATATTTCAGATTGGATTACCAACAACATTATTGAGGTTTTAATCGGGATTATGTAATTCTATTTTGATGCTCTACCTAATTCCTATAAAATTATATTTAAGCTTTGTTACTATACGCAGTTATTTATAAATAGATGAAAATCTTTTCTCACATTTAATGTAATTTAATTCTGTGTTGCCACATCTTAAAACTAAATGCACCGTTATCACTTCTAAAACGCTATATTATTGTGTGTGTGTATTTAGATTGTTACAACCCCTTATCCGATAGATGGCGCTAATTAAATTATCCACGTTTCTGAATCGCGCGGGCTAGATTATTTGTATAGTGCAGAAAAGATTTACGAAGTCGATCAAATTTGTAAAAGTCACATGAACGGTGGAAAGCACTTCATTAATTGATCCCCCGATAACACTTCGGGCGTTAACACTGTGATTAAACTGGCTCACTTACTTTTAAACCAGACCGTTGAAGAATCATTGATGAGAGGGTGTTACCTAACCAGATAGTCTTATAATAAACACCACTTATATCATAAGATCATAACTAGTATACGCCCGCGGCTTTGCCCGCGTTTTAGGGTGTCGATTGTCATGTGTTAGGCAAAGAAAGTCTATGTCCTTTTTTGGAGTTCAAGTTTGCTTCCTAACAAATTTCATCAAATTTGGTTCAGGTTTGGTCATTAAAGAGCGACAAATAGACAGATAGACAGAGATATCACATTTAAAGTATTAATAACTCAATAGCTCTATAATAGTTAGCTCAAAGTATATAAGACATACACCGTATATCACAGTTTTCTAAATCCTATATCCTTTCTTTTATTGTTTAGCAAATAAGAGATTCATCTTATGAGACGAGATCTAATAATACAACTGTGCCGATTACGATTTGCTATTTCATAAAAGTAATCCCAAAACAATCGCACGCTTGTCTCGCAGGTATTTAAACTTGGTGTTGCAATTTCCTTCCCGAGTAAAATGTTATTTCTTTAAATAAAACGATTCAAGGAAAATATTTTGCAGACTTAAAATGTATATAAGAATGTTTAGATGTATTAACGATTTTTTTTGTTTAATAACTTTATTATTACTACTACTCATTTAGATCATTACATATACATTATTTTCATCATCATTACATACATTAAAATCTAGTTATTAAGTACATCTTTTTTTTTCGCTATGTATGTGTATAATGTGGGGAGTATTTGGGGCTCGCCGGCGCTGAAGGCACCGAAGTACCCACTAACAACCAGCGGTTTTTAGTGGGTATTCCGACATGGCGCATTCTAACATGACGCCCCGACGGTTGACCCACCTTGGGCTTTCAAGCTAGAGGAGTTCCGGGGTTCAGAGAACCCCTTTCCTCCCGGCGGCGATTGCAGCGGGAGGAGAAGGTGCGAATAGCGCTAGTCATTAAGTACTTACTAACTTAATAATATAGTCGAATTGTGAACCTTCTTTTTTTGAAGTCAGTTAATAAAACTATAACGTAAACCGTTCTTGATTTTAGTACCAAACGATTTTAAGATGTTAAAAATAATCGCAGAGCATTACCGTGAAATATCAAGAAGTGATGTATTGGAAAACTAGTTTCTGGTATAATAACAGCCAAACAGAAAACGCTTTTATAATATTAGGTTTATAACAGTTTTTTAATTGTATGTGAAATAGTTGTGTAAAATTGCAAAACGGCTACTTCATGGTAAGCGAATTTGTGTGAAATATTAACCGTGCCTTACATGATTAACTTGCCACTAACCTTGGAAACTGAGGTGTTACATCCAACATCCTTTAGTTATACTGGCTCACTTACTTTTTAATCCGGAACACAACAATACTACGGTATTGCTATTTTGCATCAGAATAAATGATGAGTATCCTACCATCAACTTAATATATATTATAAAAAAAGATACAAAAAACTTTTTACTAAAATTACAAGCACATAGGCAAAATTACGAGCAAGTACCACAAAGTGGTTGTGCGAGGCAGAAAAATATATAATATTCCAACCTATTGTTTGTATTTAGAAATTTGTCCAAAGTTTATTTGTAAGGAGTAAAATATTTTTCTGTGAAGCAATTCCTTAGTTATAAGTTCAATATGAAAGTGTTTCTCGTTCTACGAGTGGTGGGTCTGCTTAGCTGTAGCTTACAAATTGTAAAAGATAATCCAACACATTTTCTTACTGCCTAAGTTTTGTATGCTTGATATTAAAGAATTAAATAATAAATTGCACAAAAAAGAAAGTAAATCATCATCAAAATTGAAACGCTAGCTTCTGTACTATAAGTCACAATATACTGTTCAGCGCATATTGTCATATTATTAAAAGATATATGTAATTTTAGTATGTTTATGTTTTTGCTTATAATGTGTTAGGATCATTTGTCAATCAAAGACCCTGACAAGTTAGCGTTGCGAACGATGATGGTAATTTATTTATTATTGAAACATATACATAGGTATATATTTATAGTTAAGTATAAATCTTCATAGTCAATGAAAAGTTGAAAGAACCATTTAACTGTTCTGTTTTGAAAATAAAAAAAATACTAATAGTAAAAAGCTTTGCGCTTGCCCTAACATTATATGAAACAGTTTTAACGTTAACTAAGTAATAATTTTATCGTTCTAATTTAATTGTATTAACGGATTAACAACATTAGCTACATCGTACATAATTTTAATTATATCGAATTAAAAATGTAATAATACCGATACATCGATATACTTAAAGAAATTGCAAACGCGTCCACGTCGCCTCAGTAGTCTGTCCGTTAATTGAAACTGAGTAAACCCACTGAAGCAATTTATGACAGCTAATAAATGGCTCAGTGTAGAATGAACCGAGCTGTTTGCCAAGTCGGTTATTTTCCTCTTATATATGTTTTAAGAACGTGTTTATTTTCCCTCACTCGTTTTAACGCTAATACTCTTGTAAGTAATATATGTTCACAAACAAAAAAAAAATTAATACTTCATCTAACTAAAACCTATTTACTCTTAAAGTCTGTTCTTGATACCGTGTCCCGAGAGTTTTTTGCGAAGGTAAAGTAACAGCCTGCAAATTTCCCACTGCTGGGTTAATGGCCTCCTCTTCCATTAAGTAAAGGGCTTGGAACATATTCCACCACGCTGTTCCAATGCGGGTTAGTGGAATGCACATGTGGCAGAATTTCAAAGAAATTAGACACATGCAGGTTTCCTCGCGATGTTTTCTTTCGCCGCCGAGCACGAGACTTTGACTTTGAATTATAAAAACAAATTAAATACATATATATATATATAGTGGTGCTTGCCTGGGCTTAAACCCGAAATCATCGGTTAAGATGCACGTGTTCTAACCACTGGGCCATCTCGGTCTTATTGGTATTCGAAAATTATTACAGAATTCATCATACGTATCTTCTCATTGTTATCATCTCTCATTTAGTAGTTTGTTTGTAATTTTTAAGATGGGCTAAGAGGGTTTGGCAGTCTCAGATCATTGAAAATGTAGATCCCCGAATTGGAGTCGCATGGAAAAAGAAGCTCCAAAAAAAGCGACATTTACAGGACTTAATTTACTTTAGTTATGTTATTAGTAAATTGTAATAAAAAAATTCTTATCGATTTTCTCACATCAGTATACATGCAAGTGAAGTATTATAAAAGTGAATCATTTTTATAAACCCATTAAAACGAAGAGTATTCGTATTGAAACGATTGAAATCACAATTTAAAAATGAGTTGGTACAATTAAACTCGTTGTACTCCTAGCGAATAGAAATCAAAGAATCGTTGGCCCATTGCCCATTTGTCGTTTAAACCTGTGGAAAACGGCCTTCTTATGGTTTAATTCAACAAGAATCGTGTTTGCGACGATGCCAAAATCTACTATCTCAATAACTTTCTTTAATAACATTCTACAACTCTCAGTAGTAAATTTCATCGTTACTCTTGTAAAAAGTTTATATATCACGAGATGTTCCGCGTTTTCTTAAGGAGATATTCTATTAGACTGACTTTCTGAAAGTAAGCGCAAAAACAAACACTTCAGCTTTACGTATTGATAAAAATAAAATTATGTTAGTTGACGTCAATCTTTAAATGTCACATGTTCATAGACGTTGTTACATTATTAAAAAATATGAATTCTACCACGCTTCACAATAAAATAAACTCATTCATAGCATTCCTGATGCCAGTCCTGATAACGAAACTTCATGTAACTATTTGATGTGACTTTTTTACTAATTTAACAGTGTACACTGTAAAATTGAAAGGTACTATGAAACGTCATTTATGACTAGAATACTTACAGCAGTATTAAAAAATAGTTTTAATAGCCCTAATTCACCTTTCACACTTCTTGAAATCGCTACAAAAAACCTTAATAAGAAACACTATTTGACTCATTTAAAAATTCATGCTTCCATAATAATATCATAAATGCGAAAGTAACTTGTCTGTTTGTCTCGCTTTCACACCCAATCTACTGGACCGATTTAAATGCAATGGTACACAAATAGTCTAGAGCCTGAGAAAGGACATAGCCTACCTTTTAATTGGAAAAAAGTGTTGTAGAAGGTTGGAACAACAACAACAACAACAGCCTGTAAATTCCCACTGCTGGTCTAAAGGCCTCCTCTCTCTTTGAGGAGAAGGTTTGGAACATATTCCACCGAAACAGCGGTGCTTGCCTGGTTTTGAACCCGCAATCATCGGTTAAGATGCACGCGTTCTAACCATGGCTATCTCGACTCTCAAAAGGTTGGAAAGGGGGATGAAATGTTACAATGAAATTATTGTCATTTTAGAACTAGAACAACACAACTTATATTTTAGGCTGTTGATCTACACTTATAAAATATCATATCATGACACCCACTAGTTTGGAGTGTTACTAGAGAGTTTACCCCTAAAGCTGTGAAATAGGGGTTAAATATTTTATTTTAAGTTAATATGTAACTATATTCATATTCTACGAGAAAAGCCGCGGGTAAAAGCTAGTATAATATAAATTAAAGCCACAATATAAATGTGACTAAGTAAAATTTTTGAAAAGATTTATATTACAATTCATAATATTCGTCGATCGATAAACATGTACGGTTATCCCTTATCCACATAGTTCGCTGTGAACAATTGCCACCAAGCAAATACTTACCAACGTTGCCTGAAGCGGTTTCTCTATACACCACAATGCTGGGACGGCATCTTGAATGAATTTCGACTATGTAAGTTATCTTTAAACTACTGGTATGAACTATAAATTATTATTAACGTGATCACTCCCCGAGAGGAATTCATACTATGTTCGTTTTATAGTATAATAAATATGATAGCTTCGTATTTAAAATTATTACGGCGTTTCAGTATAAATTTTGTAGCTAATATATTTTAATATTCTATTTTTGAGTCGAGATGGCCCAGTGGTAAGAAAGCGTGCATCTTAACCGATGATTGCGGGTTCAAACCCAGGCAAGCACCGCTGATTCATGTGCTTAATTTGTCTTTATAATTCATTTCGTGCTCAGCGGTGAAGGAAAACATCGTGAGGAAACCTGCATGTGACAAATTTCATAGAAATTCTGCCATATGTGCATTCCACCAACCCGCATTGGAACAGCGTGGTGGAATATGTTCCAAACCTTCTCCTCAAAGGGAGAGGAGGCCTTTAGCCCAGCAGTGGGAATTTACAGGCTGTTGTTGTATTTAAAATTATTACAGCGTTTCAGTATAAATTTTGTAGCTAATATATTTTAATATTCTATTTTTGAACATATTAAATCACATAGTATTTAAATCGTTTAGAAATAAATCGAAAATAATTAGACTTGGATTATTTGTGACGTACTTAGTGACGATGTATTTAAAATAAGATTGTTGTAGTTAATGTTACAGAGAACTCTCATTATTATTTTAGTAATACACCCAACATACACACGTACCTTATTCCTAATTAAATAATTAAAATACATACATATTATTCATTAATATCACAATTTCACTTTGATGAAAGAATAATTTTAATATTATTAATGAACCAGACAGAATACCGACTATTAGGCAACTGTAATTAAGGAAAGCAATTACGTGTATAATAGAAATCTGAGGCGTTCATGAAAAGAACGGTTTCGGAAAGTTGTAAAAAAATATCTTCGCTTTCCCGCCAATGTGTCTTTTTAGCGAATAGTTTGCGTCAAAAACGCTTAAAAAAATAAACAGATTAAATTTGAATATTAAAGAACCCAATTATAAAAAAAAAAAAACTAAAACTTACGGATTTAAAAATCGAAAACGCAATTTAAATGTAGCTTTGTTCAGTATTGACAAAAAAAACTGTGTTCAAGACATGTATTTGTTTAGAAACAAAAAATAAATCGTGTTTTAAAAGAATGGGCGCCGTCACAGGCAGCAGTGCAATTAAAACCGATCGAGTAATTGGGCGTAGCATTAGATCGGCTGATGTTCGAGAAAATGTGGTTTAGAAGGAAAATAAACTGCTTTTAAAGAAGTCAAGATATATTTTTAAAATCAAGTTTATTCTTTATGGAGAAAGAATATTATTGATTCTGCGTAATATAACTTAAGGCTTTTATTATTTTGTACATAATCAGAATCATTAACACCTATAAGCAAATGTGGTACGTACGTGGTGGTGTGTAAACCTTCTCCTCAAAGGGAGAGGAGGCCTTTAGCCCAGCAGTGGGAATTTACAGGCTGTTGTTGTATTTAAAATTATTACAGCGTTTCAGTATAAATTTTGTAGCTAATATATTTTAATATTCTATTTTTGAACATATTAAATCACATAGTATTTAAATCGTTTAGAAATAAATCGAAAATAATTAGACTTGGATTATTTGTGACGTACTTAATGACGATGTATTTAAAATAAGATTGTTGTAGTTAATGTTACAGAGAACTCTCATTATTATTTTAGTAATACACCCAACATACACACGTACCTTATTCCTAATTAAATAATTAAAATACATACATATTATTCATTAATATCACAATTTCACTTTGATGAAAGAATAATTTTAATATTATTAATGAACCAGACAGAATACCGACAATTAGGCAACTGTAATTAAGGAAAGCAATTACGTGTATAATAGAAATCTGAGGCGTTCATGAAAAGAACGGTTTCGGAAAGTTGTAAAAAAATATCTTCGCTTTCCCGCCAATGTGTCTTTTTAGCGAATAGTTTGCGTCAAAAACGCTTAAAAAAATAAACAGATTAAATTTGAATATTAAAGAACCCAATTATAAAAAAAAAAAACTAAAACTTACGGATTTAAAAATCGAAAACGCAATTTAAATGTAGCTTTGTTCAGTATTGACAAAAAAAACTGTGTTCAAGACATGTATTTGTTTAGAAACAAAAAATAAATCGTGTTTTAAAAGAATGGGCGCCGTCACAGGCAGCAGTGCAATTAAAACCGATCGAGTAATTGGGCGTAGCATTAGATCGGCTGATGTTCGAGAAAATGTGGTTTAGAAGGAAAATAAACTGCTTTTAAAGAAGTCAAGATATATTTTTAAAATCAAGTTTATTCTTTATGGAGAAAGAATATTATTGATTCTGCGTAATATAACTTAAGGCTTTTATTATTTTGTACATAATCAGAATCATTAACACCTATAAGCAAATGTGGTATATTGATTTTACGAATATTTAGAATAAAATATAATTTAATTATATAATGTAATTGCATCCATGATCAATATAGCGTACAAGTTTTATGGCCTTATCGGTTTTTTTTTGTTTTTTTATGGTATGGCGGACGAGCATATGGGCGACCTGGTGGTAAGTGGTCGCCATCACCCATAGACAATGACGCTTTAAGAATTATTAACTATTCCTTACATCGTCAATATGCTACCAACCTTGGGAACTAATATGTTATGTCCCTTGTGCCTGTAGTTACACTGGCTCACTCACCCTTCAAACCGGAACACAACAATACTGAGTACTGTTATTTGGCGGTAGAATAACTGATGATTTAAAGGGTCAATGACCCACTGAAAGTAATGTTTGCACAAATTGCAAATATAAACTACGACATACAGAACTATATACAACACCATCGATTACAAAACCAAAAATTGTATTTGAATAATTTAATACTAATGAAATCAGTAAATGAACAGAAAACACTATTTTAATAATTTACCGCAATAGGATTACTCACAAATTATATCAGAACGCCTATCGTTATAGTATACATATATTGTTATAATAATAATATGCCTATAATGGTAAAATGGTGTTTATAAGCACATGTATTGGCGATCGTCCATTGCGCGGTTTAAAAACGGCTGTAATTGCTGAAACCATAATTTAATTCCACTAACGTAGTATTTGAACTGATGCCAAATCAAATTTAATAAAAACTAAAACCAAATGACTAAATCAGTGTAGCATTAACTGGTATCTGTACAGTTAATTGGAGTATTATTGTCTGTTTGTTGCGAAGGTCTTCGATCGCGTATAACACAAATCACGTATTTCTCCTATGGAATGGAACTTTTAAAATTCGCATATTACACAGCCTTGTGAAACACCACTTACTTCTGCATGTTTTTTTTTATGGAATAGGTTGGCGGACGGGCATATGGGCCAACTGACGGTAAGTGGTCACCATCACCCATAGACAATGACGCTTTAAGAAATATTAACTATTCCTTACATCGTCAATGCGCTACCAACCTTGGGAACTAAGATGCTATGCCCCTTGTGCCTGTAGTTACACTGGCTCACTCACCCTACAAACCGGAACACAACAATACTGCGTACTGTTGTTTAGCGGTAGAATATCTGATGAGTGGGTGGTATCTACCCAGGCGGGCTTGCATAAAGCCCGACCACCAAGTGAAATGTTAATGACATTTTGGAGATCAGCAATTAGTGCCAAGATTCGTAGTAGAACGTTCACGATAACGGAACCAACTTGTGCCTGTAATCGTGTATTTGTTAAAGAATCGAACTGGAGTCGGTGTGGGGCCGAGTCAGATTCGACAATTTCAGCCTCACATGGGGTACTGTTTTACCCTATCTGTTGGCGAGAGCTCCCCAGTGCTACATTCTTCTATTTGACCGTATATGAAGCAGACGAATTATTGAAGCCAAAGCCTATTCCCAGCAGCTTGATCCTTTGACTTTGCGCAGAAATATTGGATCACTCTACAGTAAGAGCTGCGATTTTCAAGGAATTGTCTCCATTAATTCTGTCTACTAAATTTCACCTTTTTTAAATCGCGTCCGAATTCGAAGTTTCGTCCGCAACATCTTGATGTTCGAAAATCTACTTTAGTTTGATTTTTAATGCATTTTGGTCTTATTTCTACTCTGTGGAACCAGCTTTCGTTAGAGATTTTTTCGTATCGATATGACTTGGGAACCTCCATGAAAAGAATTTACACATTTCTTAAAGACTACCAACTCATTTGGAAACTCTGGCGTTGTAGATGTCTACGGGCGACTAGTAGTTATTTTCAACAGATGAGCCTCAGGTTCGTTTGCTACCCATTAAAATAAAATAATAACAATAAAATTATCTAATAATCTATACAATTTTCTTTGAGCAAACTCGACTTCATTTTCTCTTTAAATGAGTATTTATTTTGCGCTGAATAATATTTCCGAAGTTTTTGCGTATGCGTGTCTAAGTAAGGCAAGAACGAAACATTCAGATTATAATCATTAATACGGGATGTCGTACTATCTAGAGTTGCGTTTCGCAAGTATGCGTGTTTTGTCTGTCTAAGCAGATGTTCGTGCAAGTCGATAAAAAGGAAGATTGCGTGTACAGCAATAGATTACTTTATCAACCGTCGTGAAGACAACATGTGTTAAGAGACTGCCCAACGTTTCGCTGTGTTGATTAATAGTTTAATCAATCTCAAAGTTTTGCTGTACACGACCTGAATCACTCTGAGAAAATGTATAATGTAGAACGTATTACGTACTACACTATTTTACATTATTTTTAAAAAAGAGTAACTATTGAAACTTTTTCTCATTATTTTTAATAAAATACACAATTCGTACCGTTGGTAATCTTGAATATGCTATATAATAATAGGTTAAATTCAATTCTGTAGAATGAAAATTAAAAAATCCTTTTGAGAGCTTTAATGATACTAAAATATTTTTTTCTTGGGCACTGACAACGATGATGATCAATATATAGGTTTTATATATTGGCTATCTATCGTTCAACGTTTAAAAAAATAGTCAGATAGTTGTAAAGGTAGATTTTCTGGTCTATACTTTATATATTATATATGTATATAGGTGTTATTAACAATTTCAAACTCATATGTTCATATCTATTATTATACTATTTCATTTAAAATCTATCATAACTACAAATACAATATTAAATAATACGCATACTTAACAAAATTAGCTTTCAAATAGTTTACTTTAAACGACTCAATTAACTTTGTAATGTAACTCAGTTCAAGCGAGCTAGAGAAGTCTCAAGCTCCACTTTCAGTAAATTTGTTTGTAGAAATAGATGCTGATATACAAAACACATTTTAGGTTATTTTTCTATAATTTTTAAATATTTTTTATTGTGTAGGTAGACGGATGAAGAAATCGGCCCTGATTATTACCAACGCATATAGACATTGGCACCGTAAAACAAATCTTTATATCGCCTACATTTGCTTCTTGTGTCTGTAGGTACACTGGGTCATTGACCCTTCTAATTAAAACGGAAAAAATAGCTATCACTAATTCTATTGAATTTTAATCACCAAATCTATTGTATTTATGATGGGTGGTTGGTACTTACTGGCTCTACCACCACATAATTCGAATGTTATACAGTCCAGCGTTTGATCCGTACTTGTCATTATAATAACAATTTTTAGATGAATAATTGTCAATCTGTAAAGTATGTTGTTCTTAGAGAACGTTGATGATATTTAACATCAAAATTCGTTCTTAAAGTTATCGAAGTTCATTCATTCATCTTCATTCTTCATTCGTCAGAATCAGTTTTAGCAAAATTGGCTCAATGAAAAAAATTGCAGACAAAAGACGTGTCTACTTTTAAATTACTTTATTGCGGTCTATTTACTACTTATCAAATGTAATTGAGGATGACAGAGCTCCATAAAACGGTTTATTGCAGGTAGGTAATAGTTTCAACAATAGATTGCAATGAAAAGTGCATTGACCTTGCTTTCGTTATTCGAAATAAATTGTGTTATTATTTATCTTGTTTATATCATTACTTACTAACTTATTTTTATGTTATATAAAGTTTTATTTTAATTTCATGTCATGATTCGAATCGATAGTTATTAAAACTGGCCCTATAATAGTTAACCAACAAAATAGCTCTACTAATTAAAGCTTAAAATCTATAAGAAAATTATTTATGGCAAACTATGGATATATAGCAATGCTTCCAGTAATATAAAATAATAATTTTAACAACATTTTGGATTCATCGATTAAAGTTATTACAATGTTGATTCATCGTCGAATTAAAAAGAAATATTAACATTATCCCTTCATTTATTCACGACTTAAAACTTATATTACTGTAATATATGTAAGATAATTTCATGTATATTTTTCATGATTAATTAACATTGAAATACAATATAGGAATTTCAAATAAACATCGGAGTAGTTTTATTTACTGCGAATGTGTAAATGAACAAAATTTGTGTTTACTGAAGTTTATTTCCTACGGTGACTGTGAAACTGCGTGGTAATTTACGCTGACTTTGAAAGGAAAATGGTGAAAATCAAAGGCAAGTTTATTTCGCAACATATGTTTCTTTTTATTGTAAAAGCCATTCGTATTTAGTTAGTCGTGATTACTCTTGAAATTTGTAGATTTTTTCTTTTATATTCGTAGTATTTCTAATACATTTTGTTACTTTGACTTCTCCAACTATTATAACCATAAATTCTTGGCATATATAGACAATAATGATGATGATATACCGATAACCGTTGGGGAAAACGTGTTCTAGAGTTGAGACCGCTGGTTCAAGTTCAAGCACCGCTTATTCATTTGCTTAATTTGTCTTTATAATTCATCTCGTGCTCAGCAGTGAAGGAAAACATCGTGAGGAAACCTGCATGTGACAAATTTCATAGAAATTCTGCCACATGCGTATTCCACCAACCCTCATTGGAACAGCGTGGTGGAATATGTTCCAAACCTTCAGGAGGCATTTATCCCAGCAGTGGGAATTTACAGGCTGCTGTTGCTGTTGATAGAATTCATTAGATCGTCTCCCGCGTACCAAAATAAAATAAATAATTCATTTAAATAATACTTTAAAAAAAAGACGATAAATTTACCAGCAGTAGTTTATCTTACAGTAGAAAAAAACGTTAAATTATATAAAGGTATTTCAGGTTTTTAGGCTGGGAATTATTAATATGCACTGGCTCCAATACGGAAGAAATCGAGATACTCTAACGTTTTTTATCAACCCTTAGGAATTTTATTAGGGGATGGTAACTATCTTCCACAATTTACAGCTTAGATACGGGCTAAACCTTAGAATCGATTGCGGGATTAGTGAGAGGACAAATTGAGATCAAGTTGGTTTGTTAGGTCTACTATGCTGCTATACCGATCTATATAGTCTCTCATTTTGTTTGCAGCTGAACTACGAACCAACATTGTTAAATAAAGACAAAAACCTTATACAACAAACAAGATAAAAGAGAAACATTTAATGCAGGTTACATGATTGAAACGTAGAAAGAAAAGGAACCATGATACACACATACAAACGCACACACACGATTGCACGGTTCATCCGTGTAAAGCCTGAGAAAAAAGGTTTTACTTTTATTGTAATTTGTAGACGTTTTAAATGAATTTGCCAGTTTACATTTTTTGTTTCAAATTAATAGAGTTTCCAGGAAATGGCTACCAATTGGGAGTACTCAAATGTCCAACGTTCACGCAAACTAAGTCGCGAACACATGATACATTTTAATTAAAATCGGTTCTTTGTTCTCTAAACATCCGAAAATTACATACCGGGAAATAGACAGGGTTTCCAAAACATTACCATAATTCAGTACCATAGAATATCCACAAAAAATCGATGAAATTAATGTATCAAGGAGTATTTAATATCGAAATTATAATCGATCTTAGTTTTGCTTGCACTAATCGATACATCAATCTTCAATTTGCTATCATTAACAATATTGAACTTTGAAAAGACTTTCACGACTTAGGGTGATGACTCTTTTTTAATGTTATTACTATACGTCCATATATCAATAGATTTGTAATATAATGTTAATTAAGTTTTTATACAAAAGTAATCTGGAATCTACGAACCGACCTTCAAAAAACTATTTCAATTCGACAATTGCTTAATGATTAATAGCAGACTTAACTCCATAAAATATTCGATCTTGAAACTAGAGATTTTAGATTAGATTGGTTCTTATTTCGGCCTCCGCAAACGTTCCATTTCGCGAAAAGTCTGCGAACATTCAATATTAGCTTTCATCAAAATGATTATTCTAATTCATTATAAGAGGAAAACTTCAGTAACACCAAATGTTAAGCTTGTGAATACTGCTTCAGAACTCTTAGTTAATTAGATTTTATTAAGTAAGAAAATAACAAAGTTTTCACGTAAAATTCGTGCGAAAATTATTATGCAATTTATAGCACCCGCGCCTTAATGCATTCTCTGATTAATTTATTAGGGACCGCAGTGTGTAAAATTGATGGCTACAACTCGATGAACGTATTTTATTTTACGATCATATTTTAAAGCTACGTGAAAAGTGTTTTTATAAATTTTACACAATTTATGAAAACTCGTTCGCGCTATTGACGGGCTGTTATGTTGTAGGAATATTTATTGCCTCGTTAAATATTACTTTTTATATGTGATTCCCACAGCACCATAATTTGTACGACATCTCATGCAAGTCACGTTGTGTTCAATCGCTGCATAATTTACGGCATGAAATAATAATAAAAATACGCCATAGCTACATAAAGATTTCGTCTTTTCATTTTACTGCAAATGGTTGAGACATAAATGGCTTAGGTGAAAATGGCTAATTTATAAACTTTGATGTTTATTAAAAAAATGTGTTCGTAAATTACATATTAATAGAAACTAAATATTAACGTTTGTGCGTCTGTCTGTTTTCTTTATATAAATCTTTTAAAATATAAGTTATATTTATGTAGATTCTTATGCTACCCGTGCAGAGCCGGTACGGCTAGTCAATACATAATATAATACAATCAGCATCAAGCCAAGCAATCTATTCGCGAAAGCTGCTGGAATAGATCTATCGCACGTGTTACATTTTTTTATTTGCTTTATCAAATATTTTTTAATATCTCTAAAGTTCCAATCCTAATTACAAAGCAATAAAACAGTTTTAATTAAAAAGTATCAGTAATTTCGTTTAAAAAGTATTTATACGATCTCATATATTTAAGTAAAGTCAATTCAGATCGCTAAATGTTGTTTTTTTTAAACATAAGAATGGTTACTTTCATTTTTTCGTATAGTACATGTACCTATATAGTGTCACATACTATTTTTAGGCGTTTTATAGATTCCAAATGTTACATATAAATTTTTCACGTATCTAAAATAGTTTTGGCATCGTTCTCTCTAAAAGCCGGTCTCTGAACGGCAATTTTCTCTCGGACTACATCGATATAATAAGCAATATCTTAAAAATATAAATTATATATATAAACAGTAACTAGCCCATGCCTATAAAACATATCAGCCAGGTCAGTACTTTATAAATCCGAAAGCACTGAAATGTACCTCTATAGAATAAATAGATAATATTCCAAATGTTCCATTGAGCGACGAAAGCAATCTTCTCTTTCATGGATGGGAGTTTATTCCACCATGCGGCTGCAATACACTTTGAATGATTACATATAAGAGATTTTCATTTAAAACATACAAGTTTTACCGCCAATCCACCACGAGCGAGAAGAATCATAAACACGTATTAAAAACAATAAAATATAAGTATGGTTTGAACACCGGGTAACTTCAGCTATAAACGATATTTTCACTTAATTGAACATCAATAAGTTTTGTTGAATTTTTCAAATATTTTCAATTCTGTTATTAAAATCCTTACTTCAATTTCAAAACTTTTAATCTGCAAACTTCATAATAGTAAGTTTTTATAATAAAACTCTAACAAGCTAAGTCGATAAGCACTTTTTTTTCAAATAAACTATTTAAACATAAAAAATATTTTCACAAGAAAAAAAATGGATTCGTTTGCAAAACTTATGTGTAAAACCACTAATAAAATATAAAAAATAAAAAACATTAAATTCGTTTCAAATGTTTGGATTCAATTAAGTTCGATCACTAATTACTCGCGCACCAGCATAATTCAGCACCAGCTGATACCCGGGATTTTAGACATTTTTATATAAAACTTTAAGTCCCTGGCTACAACATATATTACTTATTGCGACTGTGCGATAGCTAGAAGTTTTTTTCTTATCCCAAAGGTCGTAAGTGCTAAACGTGTTCAATGAAACTTGTATAATATCTTACTAATATACATATATATATATTTACCTCGCCATCGATCCCAAAACCGCCATGTCTTAAAAGCTGACAAAGGTAAAACAGACACAAAGTTTCTGAACTTGGAATGCTGTCATTGTTTCGTGAACCGAGAATACCCTTGTATAAACGAGCACGTATTTGCGGTTATCAAATGTTTAACTCGACTAAAATAACTTTGAATTTCTTCAACTGTCTTAAATATCCATCGCAGTTAATATGAATTTAATAAAATATATTATTACAAGGTCTTGTAATGCTTATCGGTAAGACACGGTATTTGCTTTGACAAGACTTTTATCACATGACCAAATCCATATTAAAATGATAAAATTTAAAAGTGTTCCAATCCAAAATATGTTTACCTTGGAACTATACTTATAAGTAACGTAAGGATATACGATGCTGAAGTTTGAAGCACATACAAAAAATATGTCTGTATTGTATTATATGCTTAAACTGGAAAGAACTATAAAAATGAGGCTGTCTTGTCAAAAACAATTCAGGGATGCATTTTCAAAAAAATCTCCTTGGAAAGTCTACGTTCTTAATAATATTGCAAAACTCTAATTCAAATGTATTTGAAAATTGCCTTCTTAATAAAAACATGTGATTTTGATTATCGTTGGAAATAGACAAATATTATACCGATATTAACAAATCCAAATGGAGCACAATCGAGGAGGTGGGTCTATAAATATGCACATAAAGGTGAACATTACCCTCGACTCAACGATATTGTCCATTGTAGAGAGCCATTTCATTGTGAATGGGCGACAAAAGGACCCGACACAGTGAAAAGAAATGATTGTCGAATTATATGTAATTATGTTTAAGGTAGTAATAATCATTTCATAAAAGATAACGTGATGTTATTGTAAGGATATAATAATGCGACATTACGATGACAGAATTATGTCTGTTCTTATTACTTTGATATTATATAAAAAATAACATTGGGGTAAAGAGTTTAGAAGCTACTTGGACTTGAGAGTGTTTTTACCTTTTAAATTGTTTAGAAAATTATTACTTTAATAAGGAAAACACGATACATTACCTTTTTTACCATCATCAATAGTATAAATATTTTTAACAAGACTTCATCATAGATAAAATCATAGATAAAAGACCGAAAACCAACATCCCTGTTGGTTTTCGGTCTTTTATCTACAAATTCAGCCACCTTTTACTTGGTGGTAGGGCTTTGTGCAAGCCCGTCTGGGTAGGTACCACCCACTCATCGGTTATTCTACCGCCAAATAACAGTACTCAGTATTGTTGTGTTCCGGTTTGAAGGGTGTGTGAGCTAGTGTAACTACGGACACAAAGGACATAACATCTTAGTTCTCAAGGTTGGTGGCACATTGACGATGTAAGGAATAGTTAATATTTCTTACAGCGTCATTGTCTATGGGTGATGGTGACCACTTAACATCAGGTGGCCCATATGCTCGTCCGCCAGTATACCATAAAAAAAATTAAATAAAAAAAACCTTATTCGAGTCATCGGTCGTCGCCTTACGCCGCCCTTGCCGATCCGAAAAATCTACTTTAAGATATGTCTGGTATCTGCTCCAACGTGTATCAGTCACTCCACCAGCATAACTCCACTCCAGTTCTTTTCCGTTTCTCCGATGCTTATATCAGTTTCAGATATTCCATTTGTGTTGCATTTGAAATAGTTAATATCAGTCAAGGTGATCCTTGAGGCATAAAGCTTTTTCCTAAAGTGTCAATTTCTGCCACTGCCGCTTATCGTCTTTTATAAGCCGCGTAAAAGAACTTCCTTCCTAAGACAACTAACTTTCAATTATTTACCATCGATAGTGTAGAAAGCTCCAAATTCCAACGGGAACTGTCAATAAACAAATGTTCTTAGAAGACCCTTCTAAAGTGTAACGCGAACGTATTTGCGGTTATCGAAATGTTGGAGTAGAAATTGTTAGACCTTCTTAAACGATTACACAGTTTACACATCACACAGCAAAATCATTAGGAAATTCTAACGAGCCGCTTCGGTATTTGGTTTTGAGGCAATTTTAGTTACAGATAGATATATTCATAGTTATATTATTATAAACATGACTAGGTATATGTAATTATACTGATTGACTTAGTTGTCCACGGCTTCGCTTAATTTTTAGCTTGTTGGTTGTCATGTGTTAGGCAAAAAAGTAGCCTATGTTCTTTCGTGGGGTTCAAGTTTGTTTCATACCAACAATGACAGCCTGTAAATTTCCCATTGCTGAGTCAAGGCTTCATCTCCCTTTTCAAATCAAATTAAAATAAACTTTATTCAAGTAGGCTTTTACAAGCACCTTTGAATCGCTATTTTACAATTAAGTGAAGCTATAAAAAAATTCAAAGTCATGTTAGTTAAATACAATAACATAATATTTAAATAAATATATCAAAATTGGAAGGCAACAGGCATTAATTCCACGCTTTTTCATCATCTATAAAATCTTTTATTGAATAATATGCCTTTTTTACAAATGAGCAGAAAGGTTCGGAGCATATTCCACCACGCTGTTCCAATACGGGTTGGTGGCAGATATATGGCAGAATTTCTATGAAATTAGATACATGCAGGTTTCTTTACGCTGTTTTCCTTTACCGCCGAGCACGAGATGAATTATAATTATAAATAGTTTCAAACCGCAATCATCGGTTAAGATGCACGCGTTCTAACTACTGGACCATCTCGGCTCATTCCAAATTTCATCGAATTCGGTTCAGCGCTTTGGTCATGAAAGAGCGACAGACAGGCAGACAGTCAGACAGAATTACTTTCACATTTATAATATTAATATAGATATGTATCTGTACTGGTGAGGGTGGCTCGTTTTTCCCCAGAGGATCGGAATTGCGGTTCTACGGGGTGACGACCTCCGTGGCCGGGTGGTGTGTACACCGGCTTTCATGGGTACGCCACTTCGAGGTCCTAGGTTCGATTCCCGGCTGAGTCGATGTAGATTATCATTAGTTTTCTATGTTGTCTTGGGTCTGGCTGTTTTTGGTCGCCGTCGTTACTTCTGATTTTCCATAACACAAGTGCTTCAGCTACTTACATTGGGATCAGAGTAATGTATGTGATGTTGTCTCATATTTATTGATTTATTGCAGGGATTAATTCTGCTAGTATCCTTGCTACTATTTCACGCGGTTAGGGCGTATGCAGTGACTATTTTTCATTATATTTAAAGCATTTATTATACATCTTCTTTTTTAAATTGTGTAATGTAAAGAAAATTTTCAACAAAAGCTTATTTTTATTTTAAAATGTTGGATTTTTAATTTAATTATACATATATCTATTAATATTACATGTTACTTTCTACTCAAGGGTATCCTTTTTGTATTCAACAAAAGGGACTCCAAATATTTAACAAAAGAACTGACCTGAATGGAATAAAACGTAATCATAGGAACTAATATTGTTTTAATAGTACTTGAATTTGTCAAACTTTAATTGAAATTAATATAAGGATATCCTTTGTCATTTCATGAGGTTAAAATAAGTTAAGAGCGCTCATTCCAAATGCCGCTTCTTTATTTCTGATGTTTTCAAGCTCGTGTGCGTGTATAATCGCAACTTGTATATTCAAGCCAATTGATATAAAATATTGCGTTGATATTTCATTATTTATACCATATTCATTTAATTGCATTATAAAAAAATTAAATTGAACTAATGACCTCCTTTATTATTTAAAATTTCGTTGAGTTCAAATATATTTTATAGCCGAAAAAGTTTATGAAAATTAAAATAAATACATAAAGTTTTTGTCTTAGCGGCGCTGCTGAATCGATACGACAGTAGTAGAAAGTAGCTGGAACAAACAGACAGATAGACCGACAAAAATTGTAAAAAATCTTATTTTGGTATATGTACCGTGTACACATACATATGCATTGAGTAAAAAAGGGCTGTTTTAATATTACAAACAGACAGTCCAATTTTATTATATGTATATATTAGCTGCCCGAGACCTTTTACGCGTTTGAATATAACAAAAAAAAAATTATTGTCGCTTAAGTTACTTCTTATTATATCACTTATCTGCCAGTGAAAGTCCCGTCAAAATCGGTCCAGCCATTCCATAGAATAGTTGTGTGTGTGTGAGTGTGGCATGCGACATAACGACAAGTGATACGGTTTCCCTTCATGAGCGCTCGACGCGAATACCCATTTGGGCGTTGTGCACTTCAATGTTGAAAGGTAATTTAAAAAAAAATGTTTTCCTTAATTTAAATAAAATTTTTTTCGTAATATAGAGTATATTTGCATAAGTGTTTATTCCGTTAACGATGAAGTTTTATTGAGAATGGTTTTCATTACTTTTTCTGTCGAAAATAATATAGAAATACATATTTTTTATTAACACATTCTAAACAAGTTGGTTCTTTTATGTGAAGTAAAGAAACAGCCTTTAAATTTCCCACTGCTGGGTTAAGGCCTCCTCTTCCATTAAGGAGAGGGCTTGGAACATATTACACCACGCTGTTCCAATGCGGGTTGGTGGAATGCACATGTGGCAGAATTTCGAAATTAGACACATGCAGGTTTCCTCACGATGTTTTATTTTACCGCCGAACACGAGATGAATTATAAACACAAATTAAGCACATATATATAGTGGTGCTTGCCTGGGCTTGAAGCCGAAATCATCGGTTAAAATGCACGCGTTCTAACCATTGTGCCATCTCTCTTCTATGTAATGTTATGAAAAATAAATTTGATATACCTATGTATGTAAATTAAAATAATTTCACGAAAGATATTTTATAGTGAATTTAAAAAATATTAAAATCAATTGAAGTGCCACATTCAATTCGCATGGAAACCTATTTACGACAGGATATTTTAGTAATCCATAAACAGCGGGTCAGATGCTTAAGCCCGTATGGATAGCGTTGATAGGGACAGCTTATACAAACAGTATTGCTTACAATGCAACAGCGAATAATACGCTAGAGCCGACACTGTTGCTTTACAGACACCCGATAATAGTTACCCAGTGAAGAATTATCTTACTGTTAAATTTTATCCCAAGTTTGCATTTACCGCCTTAAACTTATAGCCTGACTTTTAAAATGATATTGCTTCCGTAATATTTACCGTAGTAAAACTTAACTTTGTAAACTGTGAAACGTTCTGCAATTTTATTCTAGAGTGTTCTACTTATTCAAGATTAAAAAAGTTTCGTAACGAATTGATTAATACTGTCAATTGTATTGCAACAGTGTTAAGGTTCAGGAATTATAAGTTGGAAATTAAAATTTCATACGTACTTAGTGGTAGGGCTTTGTACAAGCTTGTTTGGGTAGGTACCCACCTAACAGATATTCTACCGCTAAACAACAGTACACAGTCTTGTTGTGTTCCGGTTTAAGGAGTGAGTGAGCCAGTGTAACTACAGGCACGAGGGACCTAATACATTAGTTCCACGTGACCACTAAGTGGTGACCACTTACCATCAGGTGGCCATATGGTCGACATAAAAAAATATATTGATATTTTTGTTATGAATTCTAATATGGATGCTATATATATTATTTTATTAGATATTTAATTAGATAGTTGAAGTGGTTGGTGGTTGATAAAGGAGAACATAATTAAGAATTCTGGTAGAAGGAAGAAAGGTATTGGATGAAATTCCACCGACCTACTTTTGAGCAGTGCAGTGTAATACTCTCCGAAAATTTCGTCTCAATCGAAAATGAGACCCTAGTCCAGGCGTGGAGAACTTTATAGATGTTAATTTCTTTTTTTTTCATATTCAATATTTACAACACATCAATTCCCTTTTTTTTTGGTTACATAAAAAATACGAAAATGGATACAAACTATTAACCTACTCCATATTTTACGTTTTTAATAATTTCGTTTTCAAAATGATGTCCAATAAAACATGACACAAAATCCAGTAATTTGAAAAATATTGCTTCATCTGAAAATGCAATTAAAACTACGAAAGGCTTCGGAGATAAAAGTTTTTATGTAAAAGTATAATTTTGTTGCCATAAAGATAGACAAAAGAGATAGAAAGTTTCCAAACTTAGAATACTGCTTCCATTGTTTCGCGGTTTCGAAGACCCTTGTAAAATGAATGGTTTACAAAATGTTGTAAATTCTTGGAATCTCTTCAACTAAGTCGTATCAGAGATCAAACATAAAACGTATTGAAACTTGTAACTTTACTTAACAACTTCCTTACGGTTTTAATATAAACGGTTATACATCAATTTATCTGATAATGGTTTAACATAAATCAATTATTATTATTGATTACTATTGTGTGAAGTAATGATTACATTGGTACTATAATTTGCCGTAATATTGAAGTAATATAATATTAATTATAGTTAATTTAATTAAAACGAAATCAATTTGCAATCGCCGAACAATATAAATCATTTGTGCCGTAATTAAACACTGCATATTTACTGAATTTGTATCTATTGACTGCCAGATTGTATAATTATAACAAATGAAACTTACATTGTATTGAGCTTAAACTTTAAAAAAATGTACTTATTATTCGTTGTTGGTCGTTGTTGGATTGGGTGAGTATCATTACTTACTGGACATCTAAACGTAAAAAAAGATTGTAAGTAGCCTGTGTATTTCCCAAACCTGGTCTATAGTACTTATGGGGAATTTTTCATTCTAAACTGAGTGACGTGGTCAATGATGTGTCGTCATTCTTCAGACGTATTCTTCTTCTTCTTGATGAATTTCATTATAAGTGGAAGGTATATAACTAAAGTTCTAACGACAAAATTTAGTAATGTTCATATCAAACAACTGCAAGCTATTCTACATTTTATATACTTGATTTTTAAATTAAGTGTGAATTGGAGAATACATATAAATGACTATGGGTATAGGTATATTTAAATTTTACAATGCGATGGAAAATATATATCAAATAATATCCTTTAAATTCAAAGATACAGCTTCAGTAGGAACTTTGTTTATAAATAGCTTTATTATACGTTTTATATTGCTCAAACAATTTGGATAGATACGACTAGGGAATATAACTTCTCTTACCAACGATAAAACAAGTTTTTAAATTTTTAAACATCCAAAATCGTTACGCTCTTTCATACTATTCATATAAAATTATTTCTCCAGTAAATTGACACAACTAATAATAATAATCTACATCAATTAGTAACAATATTAATGTTGACATAGATGAGTAGTAAATAAACCATTTTCTTTTATCTCTATTTTCTAGATTATTTCTTGATAACGCTAGCACGATTCCCAGATGCGTACCAATCTTGTTGTTTGTGACCATCGACAGTATATTCCGTATACGAAAAACACGTGTACCGAAAATAGTGAAGCACTTTGCCCGTTCAAGCATCAGGGACGGTGATATATTTGCTTGCCAGGGATCGAGCAATCGGAAAATGTTATGTAGTCTCGACATCCCTTGACATTTGACTGATAGAAATGTCGGTTGTTGATTTTAACTTTTTTTTGTTTTATGTCGTGCGAACTATGCCAGAGGCTTTGTTTGTATCGATATTGGACACGAAGTTTATCACGTGTCCACTAGGAGCTCTTTCATTCTTGGAAATCATAGATCGTCTGATGTTGATTCTTATCTATCTATACCTTATATCTTAAATATTGAATTTTGTCTCTTTCTATATCGACGATAGCTTTGAAATTATATATATTTATACTTATCACGTCATTTTAACAATTTTACCATAACATCTTCACGCAACGGTAAACTCTCATTTTTATGTTAAAAGTTCAGAGATATCTTAACTTCACAAATATTTAAAACCCAGGGTATGAGGTGTAAGTGTATTTTGTACTAAAAATATTTGGTTGCTCCTGTATTATTATATTATTTTTCGCATTAATAAATAAATAATACAAAATAGCCCCCATTAAAAAAAATAGAGTAATTTATTTTTAGTAGATTTTTCAAAATGTAATAAATGATTTAAGTTTGTCTTTTGATAAAGACTTTCTCTAACGAATATAACTTTACTCTATAGGCTCGATTTGAGGGCTATTGTGTTAGCATATTTATTTTAATATGATCATATTTTATTGTTTTAATGTTTTAAAGTATTATCAGCATAAATAATTCGATTTAAATAGTTGTTACAATTTGCGTTGATTGTCAACATCCGGTTTTGACTAAACTAAATTGTTTTTAAAATGGATCGAAACCGGATGTTGCTACAGTCGGAGGAGGGGCGTGTTAATATTAAATACTAGGAGTAAGCCTAGAGATGGTGATTCTTACTTTAATCGTTGAATTGGAAGGATCGTGAACCACTTCAGGAGAGATAAAGTATTGATTGTGAGGAGAGTTTTTGTATTATTCCAACAATTGATACAAGAGGTCACATAGGTCCTTTTTCGTTTGGCGGAGTTTCTCTTCCCATATTCGTAATCAGTGCAACATCAGCTGCCTCCATTTTTCTGAGTTAAGTCCTATTAAGTGATTTTTCCACCTTAACGCTTACGCTGTACAATTCAAGTGAATATTTTCATAACTTTGGTTTTGGTTTCTATTTAATTATGGCGGAATCTGTCTCTTAGCTGCATCTCTAATACAGTTAGAAAGATTCGCAAAATGTCCCCCTGGGTGTTAAGCATAGATCTCTCCTACAGTCATGCCGAAACTATTTAGTTTACAATTTCGAAATTTTACTTTTGCGTAATACAATGGCTTAAGCTATAATAAGTATTTTTACTAGCCGGCATATGGAAATGAATTTTTCGAATTCTTATTTGAAAAATGGCAAAAGGAACTAAATTTCGGAGTTGTCGTAATAGAGGATTTATTTTACAAGCGCAATATTGAATTTCAAAACAACATATTTCAATTTGTTGATTTTTGAAATATTAATAATCTCTGACATAAATATTCCTTTCTTTTGTAAAAATATTCTTTAATTTTTAAATTTCTTATCCATTTTGGTATAAATATTATACTAATTTTCATAAAGAACAACCTGTTTACCTTTAAAGTTACTAACTTTGGGTAGATTCAATGAGCCCTTACGGGATAGACCACGCTACCACGGACGGCTCGCTTAATGGCGCCTCGGCGCAGGCTGGTATGTCGCGGCTCGTTACGTCAAAAGCCGTGGGAACCCAGCTTTATAGGTGTAATTTTAAATGCGGTATACAATATAACATTATCTACAAATATATTGCACGTGTTTAATATTTTCATAATTCAACTTAAAATAAGAGTTTGTATTGTTTGTATTGCTCATGTACCAATTTTTACATTAAAATAATTTTTCATAATCATTATGAAGGTAAAAAAAGCTTATAATGTTATATTTTCCTTAGAACAACCATGTGTTCCATCTTGGGCCCAATAAACAAGCATTATTAATTAGGTAATATTTTTGTACGGATACTTCGAGTGGGGCAAGGAATACGAAACATTTTGCCGACCCAGAGTGATGGACGAATTTCCTGGTAAACTGCTCCTTCCGCGCAGGGACTATTTGTCTGAATTTGAATCGCATTTATTTTCAGAGAAATTTGTCTCCTAAGCCCCGAGGGTATAGAATGGAAGCGCCTGTGGTAATTCCTCATATTTAATTGAATAAAGTTAATTTGTATCCTCCTTGTAATTGTATATAAATTTATATCGCGTTTATTATTTGAAACGCGTTCACATCATCCTTTTCATGCGTGAGAAAAAATAAAGTATCAGGAAGTCAGTGTTTATTTTCTAATTTTCCGGCTGTCTTCACGAGGTCTGAGCAGACGGGGCTGTCTGGCGTGGCAAATGTGACAGGAGTATTACAAAATTCTCCTGATAGATGGTACCCATATAACGGGTTTTATTATACACTTAATAATCTTTTGAAAATAAAACAAATAATTTTCAGGCAGCTGTTTCGTAATAGTAATAAAAGGCAAAATAATCAATTTTGTGGCCTAATCTGTTAGTTAGTTAATGGAAAGCGAATGTTACATCTACAGTTGAAATAAAGGTGATTCCAATTTAAGATAAGTGTTTTTAATGATATCTTAGATTCTAAAGTTAAAGTCAGATGTAGTGAACGCAACATTGTAAAGAAGCTACAATAGCGGATATACATTCTGGCTAGTACTTATGACTCTATATTTCGTAAATACATCAACAGTACTATCACTTTAATAAATAATAAAGTATTGATGTACTAACAAAAACACGCGACGTATTACCGGGGATACTCGTATTCCCATTTGATTTTATATTCGCTTTTCACATAGTGATTAAAAATAATCATTATAATATTATAATTACTAGCTATTCCTACGATCACGGCGAAAAATATGCGGTGTGGCGATTATATGTAAACCAATAAAAAGTCTTAACTCTCGTTCTATCATATTTATATCTAACCGTAATTAAGGGAAGTGATTTTGCGAATTATTATTCTCATTTAGCAATTGAGAACTTTTAACAAGAAAACTTTTCGATATTCCTCGCCTACAGTGTTCGTAAAGTTATTGTAGGCAGTAGTGAATGATTTTGATGTTTCTCTACAATCGATTTGCGGTCATGAATTAAAACTTTTACATCGGTTCAGTTTTATTAAATTTGCCGAGAGCTCCTGAGAATATCTAAAAGCAATTAATCTGTTCATTCAGGGAAATATTAAACGCTAGTAGTCGCCCGCGGCTTCGCTCGCGTTTTTGAATGTCCGTTGTCATGCGTTAAGCAAAAAGTAACCTAAATATGTCCTTTGTTGTTCTCCCTTTGTCCTTCTGTTCAAGTTTGCTTAACACCAAATTTCATGAAAGAGCGACACACAGACAGACATACAGAGTTACTTTCACATTTATAATATTAATATAGATTTACAATTAACTACCTACACGCCCTGGAATTACACGAGTGTAATAATCTACTTAAACTTAAAACAAAAATTTTAAATAGGTAAGGAAAGGAAATCGAGACTGGCGCGGTAACGCGTTACGTAACGAATCTGTTTATCTTCATTAAGAAGTTATCACTTCGATAGTTACCCTACAAATTTCATTTATCACAAAGTTCTGTTTACACGATAAGCTGACTACTGGATTGGCATGTAGATTCTACATATAAAACACTAATATATTTGTTAATTTATTTGCATTAAAATATCTAAGAAACATGAAAATTTATAACAAAAAACATTAGGTAATCATGTATAGTATTATAATAGTTGGATTAGATGCTCGTGTATGGGCAACAAAGAGGGTAGCATTATAAAGACAGATACGTAACAGAAACATCAAACAAAGCCTATTACACACAGCAAAGCGATACATCTTTGTCGACGAAAAGTGGCGACGCTACATAACGCCACAAGATGTCGAATGCTTGCCTTCACCGGGAAATGACTAGGAAATTGCCCCATTATGCTTGCAAATCGTGAGCTGCATTCGTATCACTTCTTTGGCTCTCCGCTCGTAATTTAACGTGCCTTCACAGGCGGCAAAGATAGCTTGAAAGTAAGGAGACAAGCAGAAACGTTTCTTTGCGACAATAAAGCTGCTTTTGCCTTTCAAGTGGACAGAGTTTTTAGTCTTTGTAGCTGCAAACTCGAGCTATAGTCTCGTTTTAATATTAGAATTATTCAGTTCCTCAGCTGTCTCTTTCTCTTTGATATGCACACTTAAGCATGAAAATTATAGGAGCGTTTATTCCACTCGAAATGTACTTTTAGACTTATATATTTTATTAGCTAATTTACATACTTTTGAATTTATTTTAGAATAATGTAAAAGTGAAATGTTCGTCTGTTTCAGCACTGTAATATAAAATAACTAATCCTGTTGAAAAGGTCAAGTTTATACTTGGTGGTTGAGCTTTATGTAAGCCTGTCCTTCAATAATTGCTATAGAGCCTTGCACACCCACTATCTATGTATAATGTTGTGTTCCAGGTTGAAGAGCAAGTGAGCCAGTGTATCTATAGATACAAGAGATCATAATATCTTTCCCCGGGTCGTTGGCGCATCGGCAATGTAGAGAAGGGTATGATTATGGGCGGTAGTGACCATTTAACACCAAGTTACCCATTTGTACATTCACCTTTTGCAAAAAGAAGATAGTCATTTAAAAGCCCACAAATTGAGAAAGTATCTAAGCTATACAGCAGTACAGTACGGAAGTAGCCATAAACGTCAACTAGTCTACTAAATTGTAGCTACAAATAAACATAAATCAGATTATATATAATATAGACTGCTACATTAAAATAATGTAGCTATTTGAAGTATTTACATTAAATTTACTTTGTTAATATTCGATGTATTAAAATGTTTTGATAGATATTAAATTATTTAGATTTAATAACAATGATTTCATTTTGTTAATCGGTAATCCATGACAGCAACTAAATTAAACAATACAAAATCCGATAGCTTAATTTAATTGATTGTTGCGGCAAAAATATAATTAAATAATTTGTATGTTTGCCGAATTATGGATACGCGGGAAATAGTGTTATGTACAGGAACAAATTAATTTCCTCTTAATTAAATCGCAATGCAAATGAGGTAACAGCAAACAGGATTGCAATAATACTTCCGGTGCTACTTAGTGTTAAAACAATTAACATAATATAATACACTGTTACAGCATATTACAAAACGTGCATACGTTCATGATTGTCGCAGCAAAAGAATCTCGTGATTTAAAATTGAATATCGTTCGAATTTTAAAAAAATATAAACTAATCATATTTAAGTTCAACGACGACTTTATTTGACTAACTTCAAAATAGAAGGTCAAAGCCAAATGATGATGAAAATATTATTTTTGTTTTTTTTTTCTAAGTATGTCTTTCGAAATTAATTTTTATGTATTGAATGCAAACAAAGCTTTAAATTTTTCAAATAATTTATTGTTGAATTCTAGCATTTAATTATGATTAAATTGATTATTTTTCCACATGAAAATATAGTATTTAACAAAATACGTAAATATATTCTCTGTAAAGTGGTGTCAAGGATCAAGATATGAAAGTCAATTCACTGTCATAGTGTCCGCCCGTGTGTTAGTGAGCACATTCTTCAAAATGTTAAAAGATATGATAGTTATGTTGCCAAGTACCTATGGGGATTGTTTTATATGTATTTAAGTCCTTGTTTAGCTTTAAATCAATGATAGAATTTTCCATTGATCAAAAATCAAGATCAAAATTAATTTTATTAATTCATAAAACATTCAATTTTAGAGTCTTTTTACGGGATTAAACTTAATTTGAGATCGACAACACAGAATGTAGTGATTCTACAAAAAAAAAGCGGATAAAAATTAAAGTAACACGTAGGTTAATTAAATACAAAGTATTATTTATCCTGTACAGAAATTAACGAATGCTCAGACCACGGTTTTTATAATCTGTTTTTAATAGAGATGTTAATTTATTTATTTAAAAAAACTCGAATTTTTAATTTTTGATATACTCATAATATTTTATTCTTAGCCCAGTTGTTTTTTTTTTCATTCGAAAAATAAAATCCTTTATATTTATCTGTGATAGGTATAAAAGAAATGAAATCCAGAACAAAGGTAATGATATAATTCAAGCTATAAGCCAATAATAGGCGCAGTGGAGAGCTACGCACGTAGAGACGAAACCGACATTGAAGGGGGTGAAGCGCCCTCCAACGCTAATCGCCTACAAGAGCCCCTTTAAGGGCACCAAGGGTTCTTTCGACAGATCACTATTGCTCGAGAAACACGTTCGGATGGATAATGAATTCTCTCTAATTGGATTAGCGTTGTTACAAGTGTAACAAATGTTTACCTGAACTTAACACTCGATGTCTTTAGGGAGTATTTAGTGTTTAAAAATCAGATGTGACCGTGTAAGAGAGGTTAGAGTTATAAAAGTTAACACGATTTATTAATGTGGATGAAAAGATTTTGGTAATAATTATTTACATAAGAACTTTTTACATTGGAATTAAGTATATACAATAAATTTAAAAATAGAAATGTACAGTCCATAATCAAGCAAAATGGGGGAATGACATTTCCACTTTCAATTCCGATTCTCCGGACGAATAATGACCCAGCCCTCCTGTCAATATCGTATTTATATACTATATTTTTAGTATTATTCTAAAAAATAATATATTTTGTAAAAGTATTATTATATATTCTTTTACAAAAAAAAATTATGCTTTTGTTATGATTATTTTTACAACTAGTATAAAATATTTATTAAATTAATATTATATATTTAACGCTGTCAATACTCATAACATAAATAAACCAGAGGTTATATTAAAATTAATGTGACGCGTCACACAAAACTGTTTGATGTTTTTTTTCCGGACATCGTGGCATGAAAGGAAAATATCGTTTGATAGCCTCAAAGATTAAATGTATGAATATTCATATAAACAAGTTCAAAATGACTTCAACCTCAATGTCAAAGGTTCGTTTTGTAAAGAAAACAATTTCATGTACGATAAATAAAAATCAGTGACGTATTAGGGAGTTTCCTTGGAAATTTTTGTCGTAAATAGCTACGTATTTATTTAAAAAAATGTCTTTTCGTGGTTTTATATGACGTAAAAGCGTCTAAAACGATACGTTCCTTTTTACGTTGTGAGAATTATAACTTTGTATTTAAGACTTTGAAGTCGATGTTTATCGTATTCGATATATATACAAATTGGATTATTTTATTTCTCTGAAACGATTGTTAGAAACAAATGAATTGACATATATAAAATAAAATAAATATATACTGAAATTATAGAAACAGGTCCGTAATTAAATATAAGTTTTAATACGTTTCGAATTTCAAAATTTCTAAATAGCTATCTTAAAATTTTAAATTAAGTATATTTAATTTCATCAAAAATTACTTCGACAAATATCGTAATTAAATATTTGCTCAGTAAAATAATATATGGCAATTACCTACTACATATATTACGTAATTTAATATGAAGTCTATTATAACAGTATAAAGACAGAAATCGATTTTGGCAACATTCGCACATTGGAAATTCTTTCACTGGTTGATAGGTTCACTGAAAGAACTTAACGAAAAATCGTTTCACTAGATCGTATGACACTGATGCGTTTATTGGATTGTGTTACTCTTCCGGAAACACGATAAAAATATTATATTATTCGGTAATAAAAATAAAAAGAAACAAATAAAAAAAAAGTTTCTGTTAATATTTTTTTTAATGTCGTATACATTTATGAAATTTAAAGATATATTACGTCATGATTTAACATAACGACAAAAGGATTCAGTTTTATTAAATAGTCCAGTATAAATTCAGATACCAGAAAAGGTTTCCCAAATTGACGGTAAAGTACACAAAGACCGGTGATGCGTTATCTGACCTATTTGCCTCGGGCTGCGATACCACAGTCGGAAATATAAAATATGACGTCATCAAAAATGCAACGAATACGGCTGTACAAATTACATTCATTGATCATAGCTGATTTAAATTTATAACTAGCCTTTGTTTGATTTTTGAGTACGATTTAATTAATTAAATTATTTTTATTACCTTGTAAGTACACGGGCTTGGAGCTGTTTCAAATGTTTTAATTCATATTCTAGAATCATGGAAATTGCATGCAAAACCAAGAAGTTATGGGCAAAAAGACGTGAATTTATAGTATAACAATGAGAGGAATATTTATTTAAAAGCTTAAAAAATATAAGATACGCATTGCACACTGTGCAAATGTTTTTTGATTTAATTACTTATAAACGTTAACTTTTTATTAGTTACGTAGATTTCTGCCTTTCTGTCGTCACGCAAAGAATGAAACATTGCAAATGCCATGACATTAGAGTTGCTGAGGCCGCGCTCTCTCTGATCAAGTGCGGAACAGGCAATCTTTAAAATCCTAGTAAAGTAGCAAAATTGATTTTTAAAATCATATACATTAGATTTTTAAATGATTTTAAAAATCTAATGTATATGAAACAAAAAAGTAAAAATTTAACTTCAAAATATATATATGTACATATATAGGTTGTGTAGGTCTTTCAAGAAGAATAACAATTACGGACTCCAGCTTAGTAAATAAGACAAATTATAAACGTCACAAGTAACTGAAAAAAAAAATTAAAAAAACGTACTGGCAACAGTGAATGAAGTTTTACTACATTCGTCATTTAAATTAAAAAAAACGCGGTGTTTAACTTACCATCCCTTGAATAACATTTAAAGTAAAGTCGTGGGTTATCTTATATATAAATATGAATTTTCAATGTGCGTGTAACCAAATTCCTAAACGATTGGACCGATTGCGATGATTTTTTTTTGTTTTAGTGAGTGACTGTTTGAAAAAACATTTAACCTGATAGGTTGTGCTATGATGGGAAAGTAAATAAAGGTCTTATTTAATCTGAATAAAATGGCCGGTCTAGTATATACCTATATTGTATAAAGAAAGAGAGCCGAGATGGCCTAGTGGTTAAAAGGCGTGCATTTTAACCAATGATCGCGGGTTCAAACCCAGGCAAGCACCACTGAATATTCATCTGCTTAATTTGAGTTTATAATTCATCCTTTTATAGTTCTGAACCCTCTCCTCAAAAGGGAGAGGAGGCCTTAGCCCAGCAGTGGCAAATTTACAGGCTGTTATTGTTGTTGTACAAAAAATAATGGCGCGTTCATTGTTACCACATTTTATGTATAAATCACATTTTTAATTTAACTTCTCTATCCAAATAACTACAAATGTTTGTGTAAAATGTGTATTATAAACAACTGTTTTAAGCAAATAGAATTTATTATAAAATGTACAATATTATAATTTGTAGTTTAAGCTAGGTAAGCAATTTGAACAAAACTTAAGCTGATTAAAGTAAATATTGAACAGACGCAATGTTTTATAAGATTTTCATTGTATCGATGAAATACTAAGTTAATTGGATGTAATAAGTCTGCGGTTTTTCTATTACCAATACGGGAATCGAAATTTCTTAAACATTTTTTAGAACGAATATATATATTAAACAATATGAGTAAAGTATTCACAGTGAACAAAACATTAAGATTATTTTATAAGTTATGCTTGGTACGTACGGTGTTACACGTGGTAGCGCTTTTAACCTATTGTATGTGTCATTTAAATGAAATGGCATAAGTGAAAAATAAAATCAAGCATAATTTACGGGCATTACATTAAAAGCGTAATGGTATTAAATCGACAGAACGTGAAAACTGCAGCGCCGGGAACAACGCTTACAATTTTCCTGACGCTATATTTTTATCGACAATAACTGTCTCATTAATGCAATTGTACATTTTGTTACTTGAATTTTACAAAACCACCGATTTTATGAAACATCAATTTAAATAAACGCCCAAAATATTCCGTGATGAATTATGGCGGGACGCATTATAGTAGTTTCGAAATAAAGTATTGAAATTTACAATTGGACGTTTTAAAAATCTTTCTTATTTTTACAATTCGAAATAATTTGAATGCAGTAATAATTGTAATCCAGAAAAATATTTTTAGACAGCAAAATTAACGCAACAAATTAATCGTGAAAATTTTAAATTGTCAAATTGTCTTAATTTGCTTCAAACACAACATATTACCTAATAATAACATGTATTTATATGTGTTTGTTTATAATTAGTAATAAGAACTCATAGAACCATAGTAAGTTAAGTAATTGCATAATATATCCAGATTTTGTATTATATATAATAAGCTCTTGAGTAACTTTCGTCTCAGTCTGTACCAACGCAAAAATAAGGTCAAGTACGAAAGCAATGCTTCGCTGTATTAAAAATCCTAGCTATCTTTAAAATTTAATATAAGCATTTTAACGCTTTTTAGGTTTGCGCAATGAACGTCGGATTTAAATTAAAAATTAACTCTCATTTCAATCTTTATACAATTTTTCCATACTACGATTTTACGTCGTCAAATATTCTTTTTAAAATAGAATACAAAAATGCATACAACATATGTTATTAAATTACATTAGTAATAATTGAAATTAAAGCTGAATGCAAGTGCTGAAAACTTACTTTAGTGAAGTTTCGGCTCCATTCTTCCGACTTTCTATTAACTTCTTTCTTGGACTGCAGTCTCTTAAACGCGAGTTGCTTACAGCTGTTTAAGTTATTGAAATTCAGATGATATTGAAGTAATTACGTACTGTATACTCTATTATTTGCGTTATTCAAAATATTCACGTAAATTAGTGATATTACTCCGAACATTAACCTGCCACCCTTTGGTTGACATTTGTTATTATCTATTAAATTTGATATATTATGTATAAAGCATAAGCTCGGGTATAATATTTTATGTTACATTTAAATGTAAGCAAGAAATGATTTACTAGATTTGGTACAAAATTTTTCAAAATAAATCAATTTTGTTCTCTCGATGATAAATGAGAGACATTTGTAACTGCCAAATCAAAATGGAATTTTATAAAAATATTACTTAATCCGACAAGATTTTCTTGAATTATTTCTCTGGTCTAATATATGTACATTTTTTAAATATACCTATTAACAAAAGCTCTTGGCTTCACCCGTACTAATTACACATAAAAATTTGACATTTTTTTTTCAATTGTAGCATAGTAGATGTAGACAATAATTGATATTTTCAAATATAATTCAAATTAAAGATAAATATTTTTATGATTTCTTCCCATATTTTTTTTTTTATTTATATATTCGTTACCAAAGTTTACATAGCATATTTAAGGTTGGGTCTCTCTAGTGAGCATGATTCATACTCGTTTCAGAGGGAAATGTATACTCGTATATATAAATAGCTTCTTTGTCCTTTTTAATAGACCATATCATTTGATATGCAACGTTGTATCATAATTATTTTCCCCAATATAGGTATACTATATACAAATCCGTGATAAGGTCACCTAATTTAGTCTAAAACTATATGATTGTATGGTATCAGATGCACGAAATTCTAAATCGAGCACATTTACATTTTAATGTTCTGAAATAAAAATACAATTCAACTACCGTATAAATGTAACATTTACTCACAACGTGCAGAGTAAATTCCACGTGAAGGCCTAACTTATTAAGTTAATGTATTTACGTGTGAGCGTTAGCAGACCAACATATCCAACAATGTCCATAGTATGGCACCAGGGCGTAATGGATAGTGATGCTGCTTTGTCCTTTGTGCCGGCGTTGTAGACAAGTTAGCGGTTAGCGTACACGTGTGACGCGGCATTTCAAATTCCAGCCGAGGCTTCCTTGGCCCTCGTCAAGTGTTCACAAATTGTGTTGAGGTAAAGAGATGTATTGGTTTTGCTACATCATACGAATAGCATATTTATATTTGTTTATGGAAAAATGTTGAAGTGTATTAAAAATAAAATTTGTTATGTTTTTTAGGAGTAGAAAATACATTTTATTTTATAAAAGAATGAATAACATGATGTGCTTAAATATGATTAAATATACAATGATGAATTAAAAATAGTTACTGTATAAATCTTGACCGATGATAGTAGCTTTTTCATTTGTGAGGTGATATTATATTGTTATAATTATTGCTACTATAAATTATTTTTGTACGTGATACGTTTGTTTGTTTTTTCATTACTATAAAAGTATAATGATATATTTTTTTAAATACACTATTCAATACATAATAAGACTTTGTTGTATACGTTTCTATTATTTATCACATACCGTTTTCTATACTAATATTATAAATACGAAAGTAACTCTATCATTCTGTTGTAATTATGAGACGAACTGTACCGAATTTAATGCGGTATGAAGCTTTAATTTAGGACAATGTTTCCTAACATTTGACGTCAAACTGCTTGTATACGAAGCCGCAGTTGACAGCTACTTTGATCCAATTCAGAGTTCAAAAAAGGCATGCTCGTCTGGTGAAGGAAGACTAACTAACTGCACAAGATATATTAAAATTCACTAATATTAATGTTCCTCTATATTTTGACCTTATATACGATGAAATGAAAATAATTCAGATCACAGTAAAGATCGTTAAGTTATTTTCTAAGCAAAGGAGTGTAAACTGACGATTTGACTCTACGTTGCAATTTGAAATTAAAAATTTCTTGTACAGATAATCACGTATGAAATAAGATCACGTTTGGTAATTTTAAAAACTTAGTGATAAAAAGGTTTAGAACACTTTCATACTATAATCGTTTAGTTATTTAAAAAGTTAAATAAGAACGCAGATGCACTTACATGCTTACCTCGTGGAAATTGTTTGCCTCGAGCATATCTTACCTCGTTTAAGAGGACATACGAGTATACACGTGATTATCTTCATATAAATAAAATGCCTTTCTTAGCTACTTAACAAAAAACGCTAGTTCTAATTTGAACGAGTTAATCTGGTATAATTCTTCTATCATATTTTTTTTATGTTATATAGTTTGGCGGACGAGCATATTGGCCACCTAATGGTAAGTGGTCACCATCATCCATAGACAATGACGCTGTAAGAAATATTACAATTCCTTACATAGTCAATGTGCCACCAACCTTGGGAACTAAGATGTCATGTCCCTTGTGCCTGTAGTTACACTGGTTCACTCACCCTTCAAACCGGGACACAACAATATTGAGTACTGTTATATGGCGGTAGAATAACTGATGAGTGTGTGGTACCTACCCAGACGGGCTTGCACAAAGCCTTACAACCAAATAGATGTCATATCTATCTAGATAAAACATACCTACACAGGCGACTTAAAGTCGTGGGACTTTGTTAAAATCTGAATAAATGAAACCGAATAATTAGTGAATAGGATTTTTTTTTATATTCAACCCAATAATGTTTAAATGCAGACATGTTTTAAATTACGAAACCGTTAAAGGATATTTCACTGGCTTTATTCTGTTCTTGACTGGCTGTTATACGCGGAAGGCGAAGTTTTTCCTTCATTGATTGTTTTCTCGCGAAACACTTGCATTGAGTCTCGCAACAAAGCGAGATGCAAGAGACTGTATTTGTCTTTCGAAATTAAATTCTTAATCTTCACGAGAAGACTTAGATTATAACTATCGACAGTACGAAATGATGTCTTATATTGATATGTTGTTATATATATTATATATAGATTCAGGGATGTCTTTAACCAATTTGAGGCCCTGGGCATATTAGGATAACGGATAGTGTTGAGGGTCTATGACTTTGGCAGAACACTATTTAGTTAAAATAGACAAAGACATTTTCATTATTCATCAATTTACGTTTTTTTTAACCTGTTACTGATTAATTACCTCTGGATAAGTCAAAGCCTTTATTTTGAAAAAATGCTGATGCTTTTATGTGATCTGCTCACTTGCCCAAAGTGCTCACTGAGAAAGAGGGATCTGTATATATTATAAACTTTATTATTAGTCAAAATGGTGGAAATTCCTCGGCCTATAATTTATTAGCACACTCAAATTAAGACTAAATGAAACATACAATACAAAGTATTACTGATTGTTGGTAGAATAATTAAGTTACTATTTAGGTTTACTAATACTTTTCAGAGGCAGGTATTTGCAGATATGCTAGCAGAATGTCCTATCGTGATTATTTGTTTCTTTTTTTTAAATATTGTTCTCTCTTTTCATATGTCATGAATAACGTTGAACCATTCTTAAGATTTCGTTTTCTAACCAAACACAACTAATCGCAGGAGTAAGTGCATTCATGTATATTTATGTCAAAATATTTAGTGTCAAGCAAACTTGAGCGTTTTTTTACATAACAGATGACAACCAACCCTCTAAAACGTGAACGAAGGCGCGGGAGACAAGTTATACAAAATAAAGTATATTTTTCAAAAGTTAAATGGAGTACAATATAAAGTTTCACAATAAAAAACGTCACGTATTTTTGGTTATGATACTTTACTAAACTTCTGACAAATCAAACCAACGTATCTTCAGCGCATTCTTGTTTTCATTCATAATATAACACAGTTTGTATAATGTATTGCCGGTAAACCCATTTCCCGGCACCTGAGTCAAAGCTATTAATCCGTGCTCCATCGCACAGCAGTCTTTCAAACTTTATTCATTGTTTTACTTGCGATGCACTTTCGTTGGGACTCACGACAAAGCTTGTTCAGATTGAACTTGTCTCCCGAAGTCTAATTCTTAAGTTTCTTAAATAAAGTTTAAATTAATTAATTTATTATTAATGAGTTTATTTCATGTTGCGCTTAGGAAGGTATTATTAAATTTACATTTATGAAATACAATGGTACCAAAATTTGAAGACATTAATCGTTTAATAAATTTAAATAAAATATAGATTTACATTTGTGACTTGGGATTTATTTACGTAACAGCAAGAAGCAGTTTTGCAACGCTCGTCTTGAGATTTGTTAGTAGATTTCTGAAGCGGTAGCAATATATTCTCGCTATGTAAGTTTAGTGCATATTTCATCATGAAATAACATACAGCGTAAATGTTATAAATGTCCTAAATATCATAGATTAACTAAAAAATTACAACCCGTTAATATTTATCAGCTCGTATCTAGGAAGTAGTAAAGAGCTCCTCTCATGTCAAGAAAAATGCTTGAAGCTAATTACAATTTTGGTATAAAGCGAAAAATTTATTTATCACAAATTTAAAGGTCCAAACTTATGCTTCATATAAAGCATATATATAATCCATAAATTTTGCAAAAAAACTCAAATGTTTTGTACCAATTGCTTAGCGATATTGACGATATTTTCCCGAATAATTTCAGTCATGACAACCAACTACGCCGGATATATTATTAGCGTACAAATTTATACGCTGTTTAAGCACACACAGATGTAATCTTTTTTATCGGACCATAGATAAATGCGCTTTAAGAAATATTCACCATTCCTTACACTGCCAATGTGCCACTAACCTTGGGGAACTCAGATGTTTTGTCCCTTATCCGTGCCTGTAGTTATACTGACTTACTCAACTTTCAAACTGAAACACAATAATACTGATTATTGCTTTGGCTTTAGTATATCTGATGAGTGAGTGAACCTACCTAGACGGACAAGGACAAAGTCCTTCCATCAAGTAAATCTTTTTTCTTACTCTTTTTTTTCCAAAAGGACGGCTAATCCGATACGATCACAAAAAAGTTCGGTAGAGGCACGTGAGCATTTTTAGATTGTAAAACCCAATTACGTTTCATCAACCCAACCTAAGGTTTATGCCCAGGATCTCGGTATATGCGGTTTTAAATCTAGTCACTAGATCAAGAAAACAGTCGAGGCAACGAAGCTATATAAATTTCTCATCTTGTTATTCAAAAACATTTTACTCGTTTTATGTCTGAAGCTTATATAAACGGAACATATACTTGAAAATGCTTAAGATTGGCATATTTGATTCCGTCTAGTTACATGAAACCCCGACAATTGGCGCACGTCATTTAATTTTGCTGATCTCATGTTTGTTCTGCGCGCCATCATATTTAAATTGAATTTTGGAATAACCATGTAGGAGCAAACAAAAGCGGATTATTACGGCGCTCTCAGTTCGACTGAATGAGTTTTAATGTACGTCCTGAAAATTTAGATTCATTATATTTTTAAATAAATTAAAGCGAAGCTTAGCCACAAATGTTTAATATTCGAAATCGTGTTTTTACATACAGGCTTGTTAACGGTTTTATTTTCAACGCGGTTTATATTTACTGCATCTCGGGGGCGAATAAAATAACCTTAATAATCTAGTAAACTAATAATCTGTTGGGATTTAGTAGCCCGGCATATCATTACATGCAGAATGTCGTCATACTAACGAGCTGCGAGCAAATAACTCCTCATAATACCACAGGGAACTCGAGGACCATAGATGCTGTCTTTACATCCGTTTTATAAATAACATAAATCGACATTAACTTATTTAAACTGTTCTATTTTTAATTTTTCATTCAACTAAATTTTCATTTTATTTTTTTATTTTATTCTAATTTAGTCGCAAAAATATTTGGAATTATTATAAGAAATATAATATAATATAGACAATTTTTTTTTATTTCTATTTATTATAAATAAGTCATATGTCTGAGATAGTTGCTTAAGATTACGAAAAACTTTGTTTAACTATATTCCCATTTTTATTTACAAATCTTAGCTAAGCATAAACGCAGATCATATATGGTTTATTAAAAAAATAATAAATTGCTATTCTATAACTGAATTATCATAAAATACTCTAATCGTGGATAATTGCGGTATAAAATAATGAAAGTAAACTAGCATAGTTTAAACGTACGCCCTGACATAGAGTGTGGTTAGCGCGCATATTTACCGGCAACTCAGTTTCTCTGTTATTAATAAAGCCTAGATTAAAAACATAACATATATGTGGTTTAAAATACATCCTTTGAGACGCGCTCTTCGGAATTATTAGTTTTTTTTTATAAGTTCTAAAACGCCACTTAAGATATTAAATATTTAATGGTACACGTAATAATCTTTTTAATTTTATTAAAAACTTTGCTTAATAATTCATGATCATTATTTGTATAATACAAATAAATACAGTGACTATGTATTGTGTTCAAAATCTTTATTGATTTACTATATTTTCTTTTGGTTGGTTAATAATAATTAAGTAAACTTTTTCTATCGGAGTATAATACAAAGAAATTTATCGCTTCGAAGTTACTTTTGTATATCTCATTTTCTTTGTCTTCAGCCATCTTATACTTTAACTTTGTTTTCGTGAAGTTCATACAAACGAAATGGGAAAAAAATTGGTCGTCGGTTCGAGAGAATCTCTCCCAGAAATTTAACATTTATAAAATACGTTGAAGGCCAGAGTTGAGCAAACTGTCGACGCATTTTTGTCGGGACCCTAAAGTTAGCATTTCATAACTCTTTGCCGGAAAGATAACTTCGAACAAGTTTCCCCTGACATGGCAATCCTTGCTCTTAGACTTTAAACATAATATAAACGATTTGAAGATCTTTAGATTTTTATAAGGAGCACACAGTATTTTACGGACGAAAAGATCTTATACGTGGTAAAAAATTCTAGAATGAATTAAAAATTAAAGATGTACCTACCTTATCTGTAATTTGACATAATATTACTCACACTCCAGGGTGGCTGGAAGAGATCTCTCATAGAGATAAGGTTTCCTATGTATCACTTTGTTTCTTTGTTATTCTTTTGTTTCTGTGTTACTTGTTTTTGGTACATGAATAAATAAATAAATAAAAAAAGTTTGTTCTTAACGAACATTTATTTTCACTATTAAATTTGAGTTGACTTTTTTCTCGTGAAACAAGACGATTGTAATGTATAGAACATTAATTAAAGAGTCACGCATACCTTTACGGAAAAGAAAAAGCCAATATATTATTGTATCACTTCAAAAAAAGAATAGAATAAGATATTTATTTGTTTTAACATATTGTCTGTCTTGTCACAAACCAGCTGTGTCACGGACCAGTTTACCGAGCAAGAGTTAATATACTTTAATAATCTAATAGGACCGTTATCCAACACTACCAGAAGAAGATTATGCTCTACCGTAAGCCCGATCGCCTTTGTATGCTTTTTAAAACAAGAAGGTCTGAAGCTACAAATGTCCTAAGCCCAGAGTCTTACTTAGTCTTATAAAATGACTACGAAATCAACGAGTTAAGTCCATTTTATTTTTATAAAGTTGAAATAGACTCAAAAGTTTATCGTGTTTAAATTATACAAGTTAATTTTATGTGGAAACATTACGGGCTTCTGCAAAATTCCGTATTAAATGAAAGTTAATTAACATGTATAAAACTAATTTTCAATTAATATAATAATAAAAGTTAAACTTTTTTTTTACTAAATTAATATCAACTAATAAAGATATCAAAGTGTCCAATACAAAATTACTATATATTTAAATGGTATTGTATAAATAATAAGTGAAATAAGTAACTATTTTTCTTAACAAATGTTAAGAAAAATAGTTAAAACGTATACATTTCGTAAAATTAAGCCCAATTCAACGTTCCTATATAAACTTACGTTATAACAACTTTCATAAGATGTGTCAAACAACTGAATACTTGAATTTGATGTCAAAGAGTTAAGAAAGATACGTTAAAATGGAAAGTCATTGTTAATTCATTTATTTTTGTTATATTTATTTTATGATATAGCTTGGCGGACGAGAAAATGGGTCATCTGATGGTAAGTGGTCACCATCGCTCATAGACAATGGCGCTGTAGGAAATATTAACCATTCCTTGCATCACCCATGCGCTACCAACCTAAGGAACAAAGGTATTATATCCTGTAATTACAGTGTTTCGCTCTTCAAACTGGAACTCAACAATGCTGAGCACTGCTATTTGGGTATAGAATATCTGATGAGTTTGATTTTCTAATATTAAGATTTAAGCCATACAATTGCATAGTTTTTATCAGATAAGGCCCCGTTTTGCCCCGAATACGACATTTGGGGCAAAACGGGATCCGAACAAACACCAATAGCGAGGCTTGAACCTACAGACACCAGATGTAAT